>NC_086373.1:99667257-99989489 GCF_036588685.1 Mytilus trossulus
GATTCTAAGCATCATGGTTCAGAACAAATGTAAATTTCCTTAGCAACGGTAATGATCATGTAAAATAAATTGTCAAACCTGATACAAGTTAGAAAGAACCGCGAACAAAATCATTCAATACTTGTTCTGTTTTAATCAAATCATCGGCGTTTAAATTAAGAAAATAACAATAATTAAATTGGTCGTAAGTATGGAGCTAGCTGATACTATTGGCTTCATTATATAATCGTTAACGATGAGAAAAAGTAAGGAATAGCGACGTCACATACATGATAAAGAATAAAATCAATAGTATAATGTCTCATCCGTCGTATGGATAGAAAATAGGTATGTTTATCAAGCTCTAATAATTATTTCCTATTTCAGACGGGTGTCTTTACCATACAATGCCCCCTCTATCTAATTACAGAAAACAATTATCTGTTAGACACAAAGTGGAAATCTTTACAACAGCATTATCAAGACAGGTTGTTTCTATAAATAAAAAGAACGGTTAGGTATACGTTAATGAGATAGCAATACAACTGCACAAATGACAAAAGACTTTTAGAGGTCGATGCTTCTCCGTAATAAGCAGGTGTCTATATAAAAAAATATGCCAAACTTTAAATCGTTCAATAATCCTAAAAACCGCATGATTGGAACAATTCAAGCCAAAACTAACAAAGATATCACTACGTTCGCTAACTTGAAATATCTGCAATTTTAGTCAATCACAAAATTATGCAGTTAAAACATCTTCATCAGACAACAGATATGTGATTTACCTTGGAAACTACTATACTGTATCTGTTGAAGCAGTCAATCGATGGAATATTGAAGTCAGTATTGTGATGAAAAATCCTTACTCTCGATACACGTTCTTTACACGTACATTCTTTAGATGGTCATTTAAGAAAATTGTAACAGTAACTTACATCATCAAACAATTTTCCTAAATGACTATCTAAAGATCATGTAAGTGCAACTTAAAAACTAATGCCAAACTTTGATTTAATTTTTTGAGGAGTTCAAAACCAAAAGGACTTATTACATGTATAATGAACAGTTAACAACCTTCTGTTACATGACGTTGGAATTTTCAGTCAAAACGTATTATTTGAATCATGTCAATATATAAAATATCATAAAAATTGGTTTTTTTTTATAAATTCAGTCCATTTTGACTGATATACAACTGAAAGACCCTGTTATACTATAAAGGGTGAGGACTAATAACTTTGTTTAATAACCGTTACAATAGTTCAAAATCTGTCTGATGTTTGACGTACTTTTTGGGGGCTTGTGTAAGATTGCCTTTTGAGGGAACTCGGTCAAAACAAGACCATAGAAAGTTCATCGCATGTCAGATAGTCTCGTACTACAATCTTTGGGCCTTGAACTTTCGGAATGATTCTTATAGTATCTTTTATTAAGCTTGTATTAATGTTTGTGTGTGTTTTGTCACGCCAACTATATCATCTTTATCAAAACAGTAATAAATGTGGAAATATTGCCAAAAATGTAAACAACACGTTATAGGAAAAATGCATCTGAAGCGTTTTTCTAGATTTGCCTTCATCAGGAATGGTCAAAACCGACTACTTAATAGCCAAGAAAGAATAAGAACCGAAACAATCGAAGAGCTGTATAATTGAAGAGGACATACACAATAAATCCATTCAATGTCAACTTTGCATGAGGGAGTTGAAACCTTTATTTCTTTATACTTTCAATTTTTTTAAACGGACAATTAAAAAAAATGATGTAAAATATGTCAGTACCAAAGAACGGACACCGAGATGATGATACCCTCGAGGACCGTGATAGTACACCAGTACAGGCACCACATAAAAATGAAAACAACACATCATACATTCCATAAATTCCAGGCGTCCGAAGCGCTTTTCTGGATTTACCTTCATATTAACATGCTTAATAAGCAGATTGAGATTATAAATGATTTCATTGGTCATTTAGCGTTGTATGTACTATATTGACCTATTTTATTATACAATGTCCCCTAAATGTAGTACATTATTGCAAAAACGCAGGTGGGATTTTTTTAAACTGTCATTATTGCTATATGAACTATGGAATTAAGTGTGGTTACCGGCTAATGATAATAGAGCGAAAATTAGGTTTCACATATTGATCTCAGTCCGAAAATTGTTGTTAAATATATGTACAACCAACGTCTCTGCAGAACAAATTGAACAATCAATTGGTTCATAAAAATTCATATGAAAGGAAATGATACTAGCCATTTGTAAATAGTGTAATGAAAAATCAATCAAATTGCACGATTGTGTTTGTCGTTTGACTGCGTGCGCGGAATAATATGCAATTTGCCATTTTGATTACCAACTGTTATCAACAAAAAATATCTGATTATATGTGCATATTGTATACTCGAGATTGCATATTGCACGTTCGGCAATCGTTCAATTAAAGTACTAGGTTATGTATTAAGACATAGAATAAGACTTGGATTCTTTTCTCTAATTTTGTTTGTAAGCAATGTTTACAAAAATATCGTCTCAATCACCGAGACGTAAAAAAAGAACTCCGTGTGTGGAATTTTTACTTAAACTGTCTTTAACAATCTAGATTGCAAAATATACTTTTATGATAGTTATCAAATTAAAGCTTTTAAATGTTTTATAAAATCAAAGGATTTGTTCTAATCGACATGCTATTTTTGCCGGAAACGGTTCAGAAAGCTTGTGTCCCAATGCTCCGTGTAAGTAATAAATAATGCAGATGTTGAAAACCGAGTCAACCGTGTCCACGGAATGAACGTGTTTACTTATTGGCTTGTGTTAAACCGATCTACTTCGTCTCTGCGTCTGCTTTTTAGATGTTTATTGTATTCTCCATAGATATTTTCTAAGATAAGATGTATCCGTCGATTGGAGACGTGGCACTTACGAGTGTTACTATCTCTTGTTGACGTGGTTAATCTCTATAATCAAAGGATATCCATAAGCTTTGTTGTACGGAGATAAAAGGCACTTTTCATACATGAAAACTCCATATCAATCATAGACAACAATACAATAAGTTGTCATGGAAACGAAGAGTTATATTCAAAGTGATTCAGTTTGAAGTCTTTTTTAAAGCATAATGTCGTTTGCATTTTTAATGCCCTGTAATCAAGCTGTATTTATTTTACTGGATTAATTGATTTTAGCTCAGACCTCAACTTGACTGTTCGATTTTGTTTACGTTATAGAATTCAAATTTCAATATAATTTTATTACTTTATACAAAGTCATCTCAAGGCAAAATACTCAAAACAGATTACAACTAATCACAAAAAAAAAACGAAAGGCAGCAGAATTAATCGGATAGTATTTACTTTGTAGTGGTAATACATGAATAGTCTGTGCTTACTTTATAAACAATTAATGATAAATAAAACAGTGACGGATTCAGTGCATACGTGAGAGTGATCTGTTTGTGTTATATATTTCCCTATACATTTTCATGAGTTATTCCCCATATTTTTAAAAACCGTAGAAGTCTATTTATATACATGTATATTTTTTTTTCTCTGAAAGTATTTTCTCCATCCCATGTATAGCTGTTATAGTATACTGTATTGATGTGAAACAATTATATTCTTCAGCTTCCCTATATATGCTGTTTTTTATTCACCGGTAATTTCCCTTTATGTCAATCTTTCGACTGTAATGTGGCCGCCATTGTGTATAATTTACCAAGAACAAGACACTAATTAGCTTTAAGATGTATAATTATTAATAATAATTATTTTTCTATCATTCTGCTACAGTTTTTTTTTCATAACCTGATAAAAGTAGTTCTTACAGGAAGTCGCATTAATTATAACGACTCCCACTGCGGACAGTACCGCTAGACTGTACGTGGCTAGAAGGTCAGCTATATAATCACGTTCCCATTAGGTTATCAATCGATCGAATAATCATAGCTCTAAACAAAATTGGCATTTTTAATTTGCTTACATGAGCATATTGGTATGACAGAGACACGAGGGAATACCAGATTGTCTTATACAAAAGGATTTATGTGTTATATGCGTCTGCCGAAGCGATGTTGTTCACAGTTGGGAAACCAATCGATGGGCCTCACAGGGACTGGTATGAGAACTGTAATATACTAGTAGCCACGTTGGGCCTAGTATGAGAACTGTAATATACTAGTAGCCACGTTGGGCCTAGTATGAGAAATGTAATATACTAGTAGCCACGTTGGGCCTAGTATGTGAAATGTAATATACTAGTAGCCTCGTTGGGCCTAGTATGAGAAAGGTAGTCTAATAGTAGTCTCACTGGGACTAGTATGTGAAATGTAATATACTAGTAGCCTCGTTGGGCCTTGTATGAGAAAGGTAGTCTAATAGTAGTCTCACTGGGACAAGTATGTGAAATGTAATATACTAGTAGCCTCGTTGGGCCTAGTATGAGAAAGGTAGTCTAATAGTAGTCTCACTGGGACTAGTATGTGAAATGTAATATACTAGTAGCCTCGTTGGACCTAGTATGATAAAGGTAGTGTAATTGTAGTCTCACTGGGCCTAGTATGAGAAAGGTAACATACTAGTAGCATCACTGGGACTCGTATGAGAAATGTAATATACTATAGTAGCATCAATGTGCCTAGTATGAGAAATGTAATATACTAGTAGCCTCGTTGGGCATAGTATGAGAAAGGTAGTGTAATAGTTGTCTCACTGAGCCTAGTATGACACAGGTAACATACTAGTAGCATCACTGGGTTTATTATGAGAAAGTTAACATAGAAGTACTTAGCGTCACTGGGCCGGACCTAGTATGAGAAAGGTAATATATTTGTAGCTTCACTGGCCCTAGAATGGGAAAGGAAATATACGTGTAGCTTCATTAGGCCTAGTACGAGAAAGGTAATATACGTGTAGCTTCACTAGACCTTGTATGAGAAAAGTAATACTAGTATACAAGTATCTTCACTTGGCCTAGTATGGACCTAGTTTGATAAGGTGATATACTTTTAGCATCACTTGGCCTAGTATGAGCAAAGTAATATACTAGTATCTTCACTGGGTCTAGTATGATTAGGTGATATACTAGTAGCCCCATTGGGCCTAGTATAATAAGGTGATATACTAGTACCTTCACTGGGCCTAGTATGATAAGGTGATATACTAGTAGCCCCATTTGACCTAGTATGAGAAAAGTAGCATAGTAGTAGCCTCAATAGGTAATTTCCGTTTTAACTTTATGCTTGATTCGTTAACAACTACCTTAACGAGAGATATTCATTTTGGAGTAAGTGCAATCCTTCAGAGACTGTCATACAATGGCTGTCCAGGTGGTAAGCGTTGGATTCTGACTGATTGTTCGACGCGAAATAAGGACGGCGATAACAAATTAAGGTTACTTTGGAACAGCATAATAGTTTCTGTTGCCTTTATTTATACGGCATGTACGGTGGATACATTTTTCCGAATATCTGTTTAATTATCTCTAGCATGTTTTGTTGTTTGTTTGTTGTTTTAGACAAATTAAAACAAAATATGTATCTGGTGTATCAGTGTGAGTAGTTCATTCTAAGTCTCAACTTTAAACCACGAGAATAGACGTTTTATAAATCGTATGTTTAGGTTGAATTGTTTAATAGATATACAAAAAAAAATGTGGTACCAATGCCAATGAAACAACTCTCCTTCAAATCACTATTTATAAAAGTAAACCACTATACGTCAAAGTACGGCCTTCAACACGGAGCCTTGGCTCACACCGAACAGGAAGCTATAAAGGGTCCCAAAATTACTAGTGTAAAACCATTCAAACTGGAAAACCAACAGACTAATCTATGTAAAAGAAGTGAAACGAGAAACACTTTATGTTTATTTTCAATATTCTAGAGTAAATGTTGATCGTCATGCAATATATTTCACACCAATCCTTACAGTATTTATCTACTGTTAACGGCTAATTAATATTAATTTTTTATTTATAATAAATAATATTAATTTTCCCTGGAACAATATCATTTATTATGTACAAATATGACGAAAACTGGTTAATTACCAGTAATAAATTCAGTCCATTGTCATCCATCGACGTAAGATATGGATTATGTATAATGGATTAACCAATATAAACAGAATAAATTTAATATTATTGACGACTTGTAAATGAACTGACCACATGGCCAAACCAGATCAGATTCCCAGTTGAGTAATTTCACAAAGCTTGTATAGATAACAAGTCACAAGTCACTTGATGGACTTATCATCACCACTTATTTTCAGAGAAACCAACTCAACCTCGAGTCAAGAGTACGAAACTACAGACATATTTTTTTCATCTTTGAGACATATCATTTAAAAGCTAGCTGTATACAGTTTTAGTAATTTTGTATTCTGAGTCGATTCATTTTCGAAAAAAATAATTTTAAACATGTTTGACTATTCGGTTATAGTCAAATTAGACAATAAGGACTAAATATTGTTTCTCTACCGTAAACTATGATTATTGTCAAAACCATCTGCCCATCCTCTGCAGGTACCATTGTTGTAATTTGGAAGCATGGACGAGGTTCACGATAACTTTAAAAAAAATTCCATTCTATTAAAAAGCATATAAAACGGTCATCTTAATACCAGAATCTATGACAAACAAGACAATTTTAATTTTGAAATTATCAATTTTCTTAGAAGCAATATACAAACTTCACATGCACATGGAATATACATTTCTCAACTTGTTCGGTATTCAAGAGCATGCAGCAATTACTCAAACTTTGTTAAACGTCACCAGTGTCTGAGTAGAAAGTTGACGAACTAGGGATAGGTAAAAAACGTCTCGTCCTTTTTTCTAAAAAAAGTTCATCGGAAAGTCCAAGACCTTGTTGATATGTATTTGTATTAACTTCACAAGTAATACACGATAGTCTTGGGTTGTAGATTATGGGTGCTAACGTTGTTTTGGCAGCTTGAGAACGTGTTATACTTATAGTATTCTTTTGGTTTTTCAAAAGTTAAACAGAACATTACTTTTACTTTGATCTGTTCTTTTGGTGGTATCCATTTGACGTGGATCTGTATTTATACATCCCGTAATTGTGTTATTGTTCTATGATTAAATTTGTTATCTTGTCTTTCATTTTCTAATGTGTTTTTATTTTGTGCGTGCGTTTTTGTGTTTCTTTATTGAATGTGATGTAGCCCTGTACCTATACATCCCGTCATTGTGTTATTGTGTCTTTGTAAATGTTTGTTTATATATCTGTATTGTTTTATAGTGATTTAGATGATTACATGTAACGTTGACTGCTGAACCCTTTTTTTTTTACTTAATAGTGTATGTTTGTCTTGTTCACACATCGTTATAAATATAATGGAATTTTATATGACTGTCATACAAGTGAGAGGTTTAGCTATCTATAAAGCCAGATTTAATCCAATTCTACAGAAAAAATGCCTGTACCAAGTCAGGACTATAACCGTTGTTGTCATTTTGTTTGATATGTTTGAGCTTTCAATTTTGCTATTTGATTAGGGAATTTCCGTTTTGAATTTTCCTTAGAGTTCAGTATTTTTGTGTGATTTTCTTTTTACAAAAGTCTCTCAAATCTGTACATTGAGTCTATAGTACTTTTTTGGGGGGTCTTTATATGCTTTGTTTCAACCCGAAAAGCTATGCCATTCTTATCGTATTTTTATATATCGTTTTGTTGCACCACTGTTCCAGTTTAAGGGAGGGTTTGGCGCCAGTAAACATGCATTTCAGTGTTTGTCGTTTCTTGTTGTAGATCATATTCATTTTTTCGTTTATTGTTTTTAATATAAATCAGAACGAAAGTTTCCTCTTTTGAGTTGTTTTTCATTTGTCGTTACGGGATCTTATTTATCTTACTATGCGGTATGGGTTTTGCTCACTATTAAAGACCGTTTGGTTACCTATGTTTGTTACTTTCTATGCCATTTTGTCCCTGGTAGAGAGTTGTCTTATTGGCAATCATACCACTTCTTCTTAGTTTCATATATATGATAGAAATGAACTGTATATAGCAAAAAATGAACAGACCAAATGACACAGACATAAACAGATATGGGTCATTGGACGATCTTCAACAATGAGCAAATCACATAACACATAGTCAGCTATAAAAGGCCCCGAAATCACAAATGTAAAACAACTCAAAGGAGAATAATAAGAGTCTAGTTAATGTGCAAAAATATCAACGAAAGGCAAATACATGTAAGACAACAACAAACGACGACCACAGAAATATAGGCTACTGACTTAGGACAGGCAAAAGTTATTCAAATGTCAGCACCCTTATAAAGCCGAGTATGTCAACCTACACTTTTGAAAAAACCCTAATCTTTTACCATGACTATGAAGCTATTTCATGTTTTTGATGAGAACAATTTGGAAATAATTTTGGACCAGGACATTGCTAATCGATTTTAATATTCCATTATAGTTTAATTTTAAAAGGTTTCGACGGAAGGATCTATAGACAGAGTTGAATAACTATATTTTTCAACGACGACATTTGATCTGTTTTCATTCATGAAATCATCATAATCTGTTCTTTATATCTAAATAAAATTGATCTGTTCGAATTCGATAATATTTCTTAGCAACAATGTATTAATTATTATGCTTATCAAGATTGCACGTGCCGTGGTTGCTATTAACCTTCCATTGGTGTAAGTTTATCTGCGTTCTTTTAATCAGTGATTGTGTTTGTTTATTTATATGTACATTATTATGCCAAACTTAATTAGCACCGACACATCTGCGGGTTCTTGATTACACGAGAATACCTAACTTACAACTGAGATTATGATATTCATCACAAATGGCAAATGAGTATTTTACAATAGATATCGTCAGTATTTTCTTTTTAAGATACGTTTCAACCCGATTACTGACGAAAATTAAGATTGACACAGCATAGAAATATAATACATCTTTTGTGATTTATCATTAGAATATAATTGCTATTTTTTTATTTTTTGGTGTTGATATCAGTGCATATACTGCAGTTAAATGCTGTTATTTTACCATAATAAATTAGTGTGCTTTTACAGAACACAGAAAATGAAAAAGATACAGACGGAACAATCACAATCCATTTGTCGAAACGAACAGGCAGTATAATGGCTGATCGAGACAAAAAGACAAACCATTATGCCGAAAATTAAGCACTGACCAAAACAAATTCAACAGGTTTTAACTTCAAAGAACAACTTGAAAATGTCACGATTGAAAGTTTGTAGAAATTAATGACACCATAGTTTGTATGCAAATTTAAACGAGCAAGTAACAAACCTAACACAAGGCTAATGATTTTCTATGGTGTTGAAAACTATATTATAGTTGATGTAATTATGATAATAAGCATTTTATATAAGATAATGGGATGAAATTACATTTTTTCTACTTGAACAAAGAGCATTGAGGTAATTAGAAACAATTTGGCCAAAATAATTTTCTGTAATCATCAAGTTTGTCTCTTGCTTGTATGTCGCTATGCTTTTATTGATACAAAAGACATTTCTGCTAGTCAAACATTAAATAGTGACTAGGAGAAAAACCAAAAACATTATAACAAATTTTTATCTGACAAAGATTACGTAAGATGGTACCTAACACTACAGGGAGATAACTCTGTAAAATCAGCAGAACGTTTTAATGACGTTGTGTTCATAAGGGAATATTAAGCTTCTCAATGATCAAAATAAGTGTTTGTCAAACTGCTATATACCCATGTAATTTTTCTGATAAAACGGTTGGTTCAAATTTTTTGAAATTTTTATATTTTTGTCAAAGGGTCAAAGTAAATACTTTGTCAAAATTTTAAGAAAATTAAACGAGCCAAATTAATTTTAGTTCAAGTGTTAGGTACCACCTTAATATATGGGATTTCCAAGATAGCATATGCTGATATATGAAAAAGAAGATGTGGTATGATTGCCAATGAGACAACTCTCCAACAGAGACCAAATGACACAGAAATTAAAGGCTATAGATCACTGTATGGTCTTCTGTTTGACGTAACCATGCCAAGTGACTTCGGTATGTGAAATGGGAAAATTTTGAAAACAGAAGCAATTCTAATACTCTCAATTATTATTTATATATTGTATCAAATACACAACAAAGTATCAGTCAAAATATGACCGGTCTTTTCTAATCTACCTTCTGGACGTTAAATTATAATTAACATCGAAAATAAGATTGCTCTTAGAACATAAAAACAAATTACAAACACATCACCAATGCATTGAACTGACAGGAACCAAACCGGCAAGTTAATCATCTCAGTCTTAAATTATGCTACTTTGTGTGTATTTCTTGTGTGAATATTTCATTATTGACAACATCTTTGATGATTAAACAAAAAGAAGTATGCCACAGCCGCCCACACCAAAACTTGGCAGAAATCTACAGTTTTATAGATAACGACAGATTATGGTAAAAACAGATGTACTACTTCTTATCGTAATACAATTATCTTTGATCAGCATAAATTAAAGACAATAAATGAATAATAACGATAATGGTAGTCATCTTTGGAAGAGGGCTATTATTCTATAATGCACAGACATGACATCCCTAGAGATGCCTGAATTCAAAAACTGGTTGCCAGAATATTATACATAATGGATGTATTTGTACTTGTAATTAACAAGAAAATCTAAGATAAAAACGTCATTTATTATGTATTACATCATCTGTCATGTAGTGTGTGAAGCCATCTACCAAACACGAGATACGCTACATACTCCACGGTGCTGAGTCATATCTACAGCTATGAAATTATTGTTCTTGGCTGTGATTTTTTTATTCAGTATAATCAAAATAATACACCACTTAAGAATGGTTGACTGATGACAGATGTAAAATCATACAACATGTTGTGCAAGTGATGAAAACTATGATGAATGCAATTACAGAAAATGTGTGGAATGAAAATAAAAAGTGTAGACGATATTTAGAATACAAAAACTGTAAAATAAGAAATAAACATTATAGGTACTTACACGTGCAGCCATAGAAGTTGTAGGTTTTTCCAAAAGATCCCATATTTTTGACCTCCATGCAGAACACTTTCCACTTCCAAAGTCTTCCTCATCTCTTTGTCTTAAACTCTCAGCTTCCTTTCTAATTTCCTCGTAAACATGTTCTTTCCTTTGATAATATTTATGTTGACAACAAGATTCTAAGTACAGTTCATCTATTCCCCAATATTCTAAATCCTCACTGAAAGACAACACGCACATTTCTTCCACAAGATGTAACTTTCCTGTTCTATAAAAATTTAAAATAGAAGCAAACGACCTTGGATGTCGATCAAAGAAATATTCATTATGAACTATTGAATAATCATCGCAGATTTCCATCAAACTTTCATGTGTATTACACAATTTCAATTTTCCAAGTCTTGTGTGAGGCATTCTATCCAATGTTCTCCATAACACTTCATGTTTAACACCACCGACATTTAACACAACACGTTTGGAAATTTCCTTACTCCTTATTATAGCATTAGGGTCCGGGGGTCCACTCTCTATATACGGATAATATGCTCCCGTACCAGCTTCTCCTGTCACCCCCATATCCACAGCTATCTGCATCGATGTGATAGAGCTATTCGGTGGTAATGCAGACGTTGATAATGAATTTGGATTAGGTATTATTTTCACTTCTGGTTTTGATGTATCCCGCTGCCGTCGGTATTTGTTTGTGTTTACAGAACAACCCTGTGGCTCAAATGCAATAGAATCTCTTTTGCATTTAGAATCGTAGTGTATCGAGGCGCTTCTTGATGATAGATTGCTTGTTCCGTCTGATTCACGCCCTTGTCCTGAGCTGGAAAATAATCACGTCTTTGTTAATTATTTTTACATCGTTATTCCCAGAAATAATCAAGTATTAACTATAATGTACATTGCATGCAAAGAAATCAAATATACACCATGTTATTGACCGATTGCACGCATAATCAGATCCAACATAAAATGCACACTGGGACAGCATCATATATTCCATCTCTATACCACTGGAAACACAAATTAAATGCACGTTCTATACAGAACCTGCTTGTAAATGGATTATTTTGCCACTCCGTTCAATGTTAACTAATACAGATAAACTAAATAGATTACCGCATAACAAACCACTGATAGTAAGTAATAAAAATCAAACATTGATTTCCCTTCAACAGAAAATGGAGGGATTTAAAGAAGTCGCAAAGCAGATAATTTACAGTTCCGTAAGAAACGGAGTTGATATGTTCAGTACATATTTGGTTTATATTTTTCAGTTATTGTAAAATAAAGTAATCAATATATTTTTACTGCTTTAATGATCCATTTACAAATATAAGGCAAAATGCAATCATAAGTGTTATAGGCTTAATAATCAGAATTATAATTCACATACAGTTGATGAAAAACTGATACATTTTCAAAGCCAAAACACATTTTCGTTTTAATAATACATGTTTATGTATACTTAATTTCAGATATTGAACAGTTTAACAAAAGGAGATATAGATTTGTAAAACTCTTGCATCTTGTAAAGAAATTTGCTTTCTAGGCTTTCTAGAAAAAGATATACGGATATGTTAATTTCGTCAATAAATAAATATACATATTTGATATTGTATATGATATGTGTGTAAGTATATAAGACAAATTATGTACTTCTTTAATTTACCATTATCATTTGATGACCACCAAGACGATATGTCGTAATTAACTGATGTGGCTTCCTCTTAAACTAGAGATAATTTAGTTATTGTTTATGACTGGATGAAACGACTTATATTAAGGGTTCAGATTTTTGTCTATGACGTACACTTTCTCAGCAAAAGTGTATATATAGTAGTCATCTTGCTCACATCATACGTTGGTTGTGAGGATGATAAAAAAAAATGTACATCATTTCAACGAAATTGAGCCATTTCTCGTTATGCAAACAACTATCAATCAATCTGTTATCGAAATTGAACAACTTGGTTTAATGTAAACAACAATCCATCATTCAGTAAATTGACACTACATTGCATTGATACTGTATTATACTGATTTCCGGACACATGTTGGTGTAATCTTACACCAAATACACTCTCAACTGGTAATTCGAAAAATCAAAATACTATGTTTCAATAAGGTTGGGCAACATAACCAAGTGAACGTTCATAACAAGGGAGGCAATAAAACTTCTGATCTAACTTGAAGAACATTTCAACATAGTTCCCGTTTATGGGAAGGGGGCAATTAAACGTTTAAACATGATCTAAGAACGTTGCAACGTTAATCACGTGCTAGGTAAGAGAAACAGTTAAACGATTTCATCTGATTTAAGTACATTGTAAAATATCTTCCTTTCACGATAAGAGACAATTAAACGATTACTTCTGATCTAAGTACATTGCAAAATATCTTCCTTTCACGATAAGAGACAATTAAACGATTTCTTCTGATCTAAGTACATTGCAAAATATCTGCCTTTCACGATAAGAGACAATCAAACGATTACTTCTGATCTAAGTACATTGCAAAATATCTTCCTTTCACGATAAGAGACAATCAAACTATTACTTCTGATCTAAGTGCATTGCAAAATATCTTCCTTTCACGATAAGAGACAATCAAACGATTACCTCAAGCCTTGAAGGCATAAAACTTTGCTCAGTGCTCGGAGCACAAAAATCATGCTCGAAACATGAAATCCAGCAATTTGATTGGTTGATTTTCGAGTCCGAGTACAAAAATCATGCTCGAAAGTTTTATGCCCGTGAGGCCTGATCTAATGACGTTGCAACATAACATTTGATTAAACGATTACTTCTTATCTATGACGCTGCAAAGAACGTACTCCCTCAGACAAATATATTTAAGGGATGACTGTAATATTGTTTTCTCTATGAAAAAATAATTTATTTTTGGAATTAACTCGTCTTCTGATTGGTTGACGTTGTTTTGTTTATCAGCTCATAGACATAATTTAGTCATGTGACCGTGACGTCATCAGCGTTTTTTCATGCTTTTCTCCGGTTTAAAAGTAAGTGGTACATACTGAATAACCCGTGTGGCAAGTTATTTAAAAATGTGCACCACGTTTCTGAGCATTTTCAAATAGACAAAAACAAAATTATTTTAAATTGATTTAAAAGGTGTAAATCATCAAAACTAGTTGATCAATCAGAAGACGTTTTTACGTCCAAAATTAAATTATTTTAAAGGCACCAGGTTTAAAAAATAAGTTCCATTAACGTCTGCTTACCGTCTACGTTTCTCTATCTCGCTAAAAGTCTTTCACTTCTATTTGATCTTGAATTAGTTTCGTATTTTAGTTTTACAATATTTTTTCCTTAAAAGGACGAATGGATCATACACAAGTTTTTCTCCCAATGCAATAATAATAAATATACACTCAAATAAAAATGTTTTGTTTCGTAGCCGTTTTGAAACATTATATATCGTTGTTCAAGCAGCGTATACCTAAATGTACAATTCATAACACCAATGTCGTTTAATTATGTTTATTTTGTTATAAAACAATACTTGAAACCTTAACCTGAATATCATATTGCTAAAACAAGTTTTAAAGGGCAATACAAAATATTTTATATCATTCAAAGGGTGAAAAAAATCTGACCTACTATTTTTTTTTCCACAAACGTTTTTTTCCGTAATATTCTGGACTATATGAACTGCGACTGCACGATTTAGATAGTATAGTATTAAACTTAGTATAAATACTAAATAAAGCAAAGAGATAATTTCATTAAGAACTCCTTTTCAGTACCTGAATGTGATCTTCTATTCAATTGTTAGTTGTAATTTAGTTAGAGTTTAATTAAACAAAGCGAGCCTAATAAGGATAATACCGGAATAATTAATTTCAGATACCTGCCGAGTCCAGTAAAAGCCGTTACTCCGCGAACTGAAATTCAATATCGGCACAGTGTGATGATGTTATTACTTATAATTGTAATACACACGATTTATCGATTGTATCAACAAGGAAAACCGAGAATTAAACTATTTAAAGGAAAATCAATTTCATATGATATTTATTGTAAATAGAAATGTATCCGCTAACTTGTATTTGCTAATTTCTGCAAAATAAGGATGGCATAAATCAGAAAATTTAATCGTAGATTACAGTACAGGTCAATGGATTTATCGACTTTTTACACTACTGGTTGATATGGTTGTAACGAATAGCTTCCTTGCTATGGGAAGATGGATTGAAAAAAGTGGCAAAACGAATACTAAACGACAGTTGTGAATATTCATAAAGATCGTATGTCGAACTTTCTAGTAGCTCCTATTCTCAATGAACAATGTCTAAGATGATTTCTCCAGGGACTATTTGTTTAAAATAATGTCAGATTTGACTTTGAGAAATATTACTATAGGGCCTAGATTCTAATCATAACGAAATGAAATCCATTTCGTTAAAGAACTTGTGTATCATTAGGGAACTGCTATAACTTTTCCCTCAAACGCGCCATTCTTATTGGCAGATATGGAATAAGAAAAAAATACCGCCAATTCTTCTGAAAAACAACAATGTGAAATTTTTTTACAGTATCTTGTTTCATTAGATAAGTTTCAATATGTAGTATTTCAGAATTTGAGTAAATAGAAAATTGGAAAAAAACAAAAACATGTTCTTTGACATTTGTTGCTAATGTTTTCCAGAAAGTAGATTTCATTAAACAAAATTACTATTTTTTCAAAACGGTACTGCCGATAAAATAAAACAGCGTTCCTTTCCTAAAACGTTGAACGTCTTTAGCAGTACATTGAATCAAGCAATTTTCAAAAGACTTTCATGCATTTCGTTTACTAGATATTTGGTTACAGTATTTATTTTTAAACCAGAAGACTCGCCTTTTTCAAAAATAATTCTATAAATAATTGAATATAATCCCTGAAATGAGATAACATCGCCAATACTTGTCTAAGTAATAGCTATTGATCGGGGATTGGTCGGATTTCGTCCGCAACTGATTAATTTCATTTTATCATATTAATATATGCATATTCATAATAAAATGTTCTACAAATTACAAGTATAAAGAAAATTCAATCAATAATACAAATTAAGTGATTCACGTATATTCTTCAAGATTTTTTTTTAACAATAAACAACTTTATAATGTTATTCCATAAGAAACCATCGCAATAATTTGTGCTATTGAAAACACTAATTAATTTTAGCAAAATTTCTTCCTGTAGATCACCAATTAAAGGAAATGGCCACTCGATACATTTCGGAAGCAATTGAAATGGCCACTCGATACTTTTCGGAAGCATTCAAAAATTAAATATATAGCTTCGCTGCTTTTAAAACTGATCAATAATGTGGTCAAATTTAAAAACGAAACTGAATAAACAAATTACGACATAATATGGACCAAATGATTATCATTTAAAACTAACACTCAGTTTTGTATATAAACAATGTGCTCTGACATCGTATGGACCAAATGATTAACCTTTAAAGCTAACACTCAGTTTTGTATATAAACAATGGGCTCTATGTCCCGAATTTAGGTTGGCCACTGATTTGAATTGAGAAAATGAAATATTTTAATTTTAGAACGTTCTAATAGCATTGAATTACACTCTGGTAATTTTTTTGAAGCTCGCGCAACCAACATCTTCTTTTTTATAAAGTTTGGAAGCAAATGCTCTTGTATGTGAGTTTAATGAGTTACTCTCATTAGGTAGTCTATTTGGGTTATTTCATTCAGTGATTTAGTAAACCTTTACATCAATTAACCGGATTCTCCTCTACTATTTTAAGATTTGATGCCGCATTAATGAAACTATATTATAGACCTACCCCTCGTTGGCAACCGCACATGTTCCTACATGTAACATTTAGTTGTGGAATTGGACCACTTATATCATTATGTCCTCTTCAAGTTCCCTTGATCACAAAAGTCTACACTTATTCTTCCTGTTCAAGAAATGTTAAGTTTATGTCAAAATCAATACAATGATCAAATCTGGCCGATGATCATCCACTGTAAATAAACTCCAGACAATTCTTTAGAAAATGTCTTTTTCTTTGACTTCGAGATGACATATTGTAAAGAAGATGTCAAATGAAGATGACGTTACTTGGTTTACAGAACCACTCAATTGTTTACACAAGTAAAAAGTAATCTTATTAAGGAACCGTTTTAATCCATCAAACAGAACTAGAGCCTTTTAACGGTGAATCGTGTCATTATATGTTCCTTCTCTCATAGATAATATCACAAATCCTAGTTTCCTATACGATTCCATAGTCATGGTAATACATTAAGTCATGTGATTCTGCCATTGTTGAAACAGCAAACAACGAGTCCTTATGCTCATTGATAAACATGGTATTTAGTTAATCCCACCAGACACCAAGTTGAAAATCTGTTTTATCACAAAAGCAACTACTGTTTGCTTAGAAAATTGTCAACATATTGATTCAGGCGACAGGCTCGTATCAACAGTAATTTGTTTGCAGATAGCAGCACATGTACCTTAGTCTCGTGCGAGTAACACGGTAGTTCACCAGGTGCCAAACACAGCAAGAATAAACGACACTATTGCTGATTTCTTTTTATGGAAATGTTGATCCGCAGCATGGTCATCCTTTTAACTTGTCTTCTGCTTCGTATTGATTTTGAAAGAGCTGTCGTCTGCTAGCGTATACATATAATTATTGTCAACTATTGTGACACGAACTATTTACATACGTAGATGATGATAGCTCGTTTATTATTTATAAATCGTTATTAGAAATGTATGAAGTCAGGAAGCTGCATAACTATAAGCCCATACTGATTGTATCAATTATTCCGAGCGATTGCATCGCGATATTTTACACACTGATGGCCGCCATTAGCCGTTTTCGATCCACTTACAAATTTGTTTCAATTCTGTTACACCTGACTTTGAATGGCGATGGTGTTGGATCGATATAAAACATTTCTTATATATGTATTTGATTGGCAAATATAAAATCTTAAAGATTTGCTGCTCAGAAAAATGTAGTTACAAGAAGTAAGTGTGCTGTAATGATGGTAAACATGATGTCATTATGTGTTGCTGTTAACGGTGAGTAAAATGAGTAGCGTTAGTGACATCTTTGTAAAAAGTAAAATCACAAAAAAACTGAACTCAGAGAAAAATCAATTTTGGAAGTCCATAATCACATGGCAAAATCAAATAACAAAACACATCAAAAACGGATGGACAAGAACTGTCATATTCCTGACTTGGTACAAGCATTTCCAAATGTAGAAAATGGTGGATTAAACCTGGTTTTATAGCGCTTACCCTCTCACTTTGTCTCATCAAATTCGTTATGCGTTATCTAAACCGACACAATAAATAAAATAGTCAAAATATGGGTACAGCAGTCATCATCATGTAACAATTTAAAAGGGTTAATTTATAAACAGAACACAAAAACATCTATCTACATACAAGCACATTCATTGTTTCGCGTGTCTGACGTCAGAAAATGTTAATACGTCACATATGTTTGTCGTTCAATGTACGTTACAAACAATTTTAAAATTATCACATAGGCAATGTTAGCATACAGGGTTACAAAATCAAAAGTATGTAAGCATAAATTTCAGAAATAGACCGAGATTTGAAATAGTCCAAAAGTTATATAGAATTTATAAGAATCCACAAATAGTTAATTCCACTATGCGATTGAATGATTTTGACGTTTGTGGTTCAACGTATTTTGTAATTCATAATAGAAATATATCATAATGACATAAAATAGAACAATATCATACTGCTGGGATCTTTTGAAGTACAGAATTACGTTATAAGAACCAGAGAAATACAAAAAGTCGTATATACAAAACACACTAGCAACAAATGAAAGACAATACAAACACATTGACGGGATGTTTAAGTACCGAGCCACGCCAAATGGATATCACATAAAAAACAATCCAACAGTATAAGTACATTGTAATATTAATGATAGAACAAAGACAAATGAAAGAACAATAAACACGTTGTTAAGATAATAAACAACATCAGAACGCAGAATCTATACATTAAGACTATCGTGTATTATTTGTGAAGTTGATACGGAATATTTATCAACAAGGTCTTGGTACCTTCCGATGAACTTTTTTTTAGAAAAAGCACAAGACGTTCTTAGACATGCCCCCTGGTTAATCAACTTTCTACACAGACACTGATGATGGTTTACAAAGTCTGAGTAGGAGCTGCAAACTCTTGAATATTGAATAAGTTGGGAAATAAATATCCCATATGCAGGTGAAGTTGGTATATTGCTACTAAGGTGGGGGAAATTTATTATTTCAAAATTAAAATCGTCTCGTTTGTCAAAGGTTCTTGTACTGAGATGACTGTGTATGTCAAATTCGAGGTATAAGTCTAAAAAATGATGCAGAGGAAGCCGTGTCTGTTATTTCTTTAATTTCTAGTTCTGGGGGATATAGTAATGGAACCCAATCAGAAAAGTTCGGATTGTTTATGGAAAGAACATCATCAATATATCTGAAAGTGCAATTGAATAATCTGGCCTCTTTGATCCTCTTGTTTTTGCAAGTGTCTGGAGGAACTCCGATTCATATTTAGCGATCCTAAATATCTCACGGATTTTAAGATATTCAATGCTATAAAGGATAAGCTAGAGTAATGAAATAAAATACCCTTAGTTTGATATTTTTAAACAAACTTTAAGTACATGTAGTCATTTGGCATAATCAAATATATGGGTTCTTTTACCAGATTATACACAAGCTATTATTTATTGTAACAATGTATAAAAATGAAAACTAACAAGCCAAAGGTACAGCCACTAACTTAAGAAAAGAAGGTGTTCTAGTGAGCATAAATGAACCCTGTCTGCAGCAACAGTGAGATCATGATTTTGTTTAGTGGTCAAAACATTCCATCTCAATAAGTTCAAAATCTTCAAAATTTTAATTAATTTATTAAGTATTAAAAATTTATAGTTGAAACTTTCCTCAGTTTCAGTTTAAAACCCATATTTGTTTTCTCTTTGTCGATTTGTGATTTCTGAACAGCGGTGCAGTAATGTTTCCTTTATTTATTGACAAAGTTCTGGTTCAATGCAATCAAGTGTATATGAATTGAGAACTAGCTTTATAACATATGTGCAATTAGGAGATTTCAATTTTGCACCTATGATCCTCCTGAGATTTTGGTGAGGTTCAAGTTGCATTGTCACGGAATAAAAGTTCCTTCATAATATAAGTTCCAAATGGAAAAACTATTCTGGAATATTTTTTCCACAGGAATAAATATTACAGTAAATGTTCCTAACGGAATAAATAGTATAGAATATTTGTTCCGACAGGTACAGGTATTATGACATTGTATTCAGTTTTAAATTAAATTATTATGTTGTGTATTGTAATCTATTGGTTGTCTTTTGAATTTTTTGTATTTGTTTTCTTGCCTTGATATTGTCAGTTTGATGTCAACTTAAGAGGTTCAAAATTCTATTTGTATTTTTCCGTCTCTTGTTAGTTAAAACAAAAGCATTGACCTCTTCACCAAATTTATAATATGAATAATAACATATATATTCCTTAGGGACGTTATAACTGATCTTTATACTTATTCTTTTTAATTTTGCATATGCACAATAATTTAAAAAGAAGTCTTTATGACATGTTGATAATGAAAATCAAATCTCATCCAAGTTTAACAACTAAGTAACATCTTCATTTAGGATTTGCATAGTAAAATGTCATTCAAATACAATTCTGGCTGTCAATAGCAATTTTGTTGGCCACCATCTCGTTATAATTTTATAAAATAGAGATGCAACACTTAAACTATCAATTAAAAAAAACTTATCTGTTCTGCTTTCATTGCCAATTAATCGCCAAACTGTCTGTTTTTGACTGATAAGCATTTCATATATCATTGATACAACAAAAAATGAACAAACAATCCATGTTCATAATGTTAGCATAGCCATTTCAACAGGGCAACTTTGATTGAGTTTCTTTATTTACAAAATAAATGTAATCACTACGTATTTATCATCTGTTCTGCGCGTAAAATGAGAAATATGACTAGTTACGCATTGAAAAACACTGCTCATCCCAGCGGGGTCCTGTGTTAAAACCGGTTTTTGGTTCGGTTAAATTTCATTTTTCTAGATCATGCGTTTTGTGGACGCTTTTATGTCAGGTCGATCATTCACTTTCAGACATGTTGTTGTCTGTGCTTCTTGGAGTTGGAGGACACATAAAGGTCATGAATATTAAAACTGTTCTTCTTGTTTTAACCTTTTGGGTTTTGATTTAATACTTAAACACGATAATGTGATTTAATAAGAGAAATTTAGATAACCAAGGCTTTTTTATACTGTGTAGATGGAATTCCCGGGTTTTATTTGGGTGATGATATTTTTACTCTTAATGAGATTCCAATTATCCTTACTTTGCAGTTATAATATTTTGGAAATAATTGCATAATTTTTATTAAGGAATCTATGCCATTTATGCAAAGCTCTGATTTCATGTCCGGATTTTTATATTCTTTAAATCTTTTTCATCACTGAAGAGATATCAATGTAAAAGAAGGACAAAAAACAAACTAAAAAATTCAAAAAAATCGGTTTACAAAAAATCAAAATCAAAATCTCAAACACATCCAATGAATGGAAAACAACTGTCAAATTCCTAAATTGGTACATGCATTTCCTTATGAAGAACATTTAAAACTTTTCAAATGTGAATGTCTAAGATTTGTTGATTTTTATATAAAAAAGAATAGGAGAAAATACTATAAATTGACAAAAAATGACAAGTAAAAAAACCCAACCTGACAACCTCATGGTCAAAAAGACAAGCAGTCATAAAACACTAACTAGAAAACCGAAAATTTGGTAACTCAAACACAACCAAAAACCGTGAACGTTGATGAGCTCTACAGGTGTACATTGTGTTTAAACCCATAATTCTCTTAAAATACATTAAATATCTTTTGACAGTTCTCTCAAAGGTCGTTTTAGGAGGAGTTGCAGATATAAAGTTCAGATGGACGAAATCAATTGTAAAAGATGTGTCTGATTTTAACGCTATTTTCTATTTTTACGATTCTTGCATTAAGGACATCCAATAGCAGGGTTTTTGGAAAGGAAATTACAAATGATTATTATACTTCAGAACGTACAAATAATATCGCCGAATAAATAACCATTAAAAAGTCACAGATTATTGAAGCATTATAATTTTCAGTATATTTATTTCCTTTACCCAGTGTTACAAGTTTTACGAGTTTTGAACAGCGGTATACTACTGTTGCCTTTATTTAGAAAAACTCCGAGGAAAATTCAAAACGGAAATTCCCTTATTAAAAGACAAATCAAAAGCTCAAACACAGCGAACGAAAAAACAACTGTTATAGTCCTGACTGGAACGACAATAATTCACTTCTATCTTCCTATCCCAAAAGGTGAAAGTTTTTTAGCTGAAAAATGAAGAAGCATTAATGCAGTCAACAACTTCACGGAATTACACATTATGAGTATTATTCCCACATTATTTGTTCAACATTATCAACTTTCCATTCTTGAGAAGTAACGCACGGTAGACGAAGCAATCGTTGCTGATAATACTAAATTCCTCAAGTGTTTTCCTTACTAGGAAAAAAAACTTAATTAGAATACTACCATTGCAAGGTTATAACGATGACCGACTTTACAAAATCTCTTCACTCTACAATGAAATTTCTGATCACAGTTTGTTTTTAATTCTCCTAAACTCGACCTAATTCTAAACTGTTGAAGATAAATGATGTTCATTCTTGTCAGTCTTACATTTTTGTATGTTTTGTCATATTGCTTGATTTGAAATTTGCTACTAGTATTAAATTTGACATCGTTGAAACGGGGTAACAGTGGTTGCAGCATAGCATATTATGCTCACTATCCTGACGCGTCTGGTTTCTCACTGTTTGGAGATCAAACTATTCCAATTGTTTTTGTTTATTTCTTGACTGTTTTATGAATAGGTTTATGCGATATTCATTGAAAATCACTATATGCTCTTTGAATCAAGTGTCATAAAACACTCTTTGTATGGTACTACAAATGTCAATTTATTCACATTGCTTACGATTCTGAAGTATTGATCTTATGAAGTCACCCGTTCCAGCCACTCTATTTAGCAACGTAGTTATTTGCTGTTACTTCTTAGACACATTGATTTCCGTCAGCTGACCAATGACTACTGTTTTATTATTTAATTACGTTTAGGTATACTTGATTACTACAATATCTCTATGCTATACTGATGAACACAAAATACATTTCTACCTATTGATTGACCAGTGAACTCCATTATTTCTGTCTATTTAGATATGATTATTTGATAAACGGAAGTGTAAGGCGACACCAGATGGTTCTTTTTGTCCTCTGTTATGGAGAAATGACGATTAAACCTGACATATCATCGATAAAACTATCTTTTTCCCAATAGCTATAGATGTTTTAAAAAAACTTCATTCATGAATTAGTTTGTAGGTACTTAGTCATTATTGCATGGTTATTTTTTGGTATCAGTATTTCTAAAGTAAACCGAAGTTATATAAATATCGTCTAAATAAAGGCTTAAGTAGTTCATAAACATTTAGTATATACCTTAACACACAGACAATTTAAGTGGCTCGTACGTGTATGGACGTGAATCAAAAGTCATTTGTAGAGATACATTGAATTTGATTTTTGTAAAAATTTGATGTTAAGAAATTTTTTGTTTCTGAAATATTAAGATCAGAAAAAGTAATATTATTCAGAACAGATAAATGAATATTATTTAAACTGCTTCGGTACATCTGTGGTTACTCTAGATTAACGTTCAATGACAAAAAATGTAATTTAGACACAAAATAAACGTCTGTCAAATACTAATTATTTGTATCTACCATACACGGAGAGATGTTTTATCACAATAATAAGACAATTAAATGAACAAATTGTCTACTTTGGGTTTTCTTCTTGCATATTTTTTTATCAATAAAAAAAACCCTGAAAACTTTTGACATACATTATTATTCAACAAGATAATTCATTTTCAAATTGGTATTTATTAACAAAACGGGCATTCTAAGAATATTGCATGGCAATACATCGTCCCCTTTCAGTTAAGAATTCATCATACTGGAACAAAATGAAATATATTCAAGCATTACGAAAAAAAGTGTGGACCAAAAAAAATTGACTGAATTTTCTAAGGCCAATGACTAACTCTGCATAAAATAATCAACACCTTCAAGCATGACAAAAAAGTGTGGAAAACTGATTATTTCTGTGAATTTTCTTAGTCCAAGGATCTGCACAAAATCATCAGACCAGAACAAAATTCAAACGTGATCTATAAATAGTTATGATAAAACTATATACCAAATTAAAAATCAATATCTTTACGTTTGTAGAGAAAAAAATATCCGGAAAACTGATTTGCCGGACTGACGGATGGACAGACAGACACAGGCAGACAGACGGACGGAGTGCAAACCTAAAGTCCCTCTCAGACTTCGTCGGTCCCTAACCAGTAATTGAGAAAAAGATGATAAACATTGTATTTGTGCATGCATAATTTTTTAATGCAAACTATTTCTCTGAAGAAGTTGTTGATGGCATAAAATCACCATTCTAAATAGGCCTATAAAGGTTTAGGTGAAAGTTAGGAAAATATTCTTGATTTCACCACCTCTGGTCTAGAAAATAGAGGACAATATTCGACAATTTATATACACTGAATCTGTCTAATGGGCGTTTGATATAATAAACACAACGTTTACATATATTATTCGATGCCACATGCGCTATTTGTGTTAGATATGGAACTTGATTTGTTATCTTTAAACTCAATTAAAAACGGAAATTAATGTTTATGTTGACGTCATCAAATGAACCTTGGTAAATATATATTTCTAAGTCAAAGTGATTGTTTTAACTTTGATACAGTGTGAAATTTTATCTAAGAAATAAAGGCAATAGTAGCATACCTGTGTTGAAAACTCATAAATCGCTTGGGAAAAAACAGATTCAGGTTGCAAACCAAAAGCAAAGCCAAACTATAAAATGAAAGTAAAAGAAACACAGGAACACAAAAAAGCAACACATACAACCGCCAACACACATATAAAAGAACTATTAGTATTTAAAAAATAACTGTCAAAGGAAAGGACAATGTAAGGGCCTTGTCGAGCATACTTCTTTCTTACTTGTTTGACATAGTTCATTTACATCAACAGAAAGACTAAATGAATGTGTAATTATCTAAACTTTTTATTGTTCATATGATCCCGTTTAACCAAGTCAATTATTCTTTTGGAAAAAATAGTTGTTGGTTAAAATACATTAAAAGAATATAATGAAAGATAATTGTTTATATGCACATTTTATTTTTTAACACATTCATAGTTTTTTTTAATTGAAAGTTATGTTTTGTTTCCTTTCACACAATGGTATCTTTACACTTGATATTGATATGATGTGCTTTGAATTTGGAGAATACATACAAATCGATTATAAGGCTTTCTCATTAGATGTAAGAATTTTCATCTACAATTCCTTAACGGATGAATTTAAATGTTTGTATCGAATTGACGTTCTCGTAGATCATCTGTATTATTTGAAACCGAAATGATTTATAGAATGAACTACAGCTTAACATCCTTTTTATCATCCCGTCTATGGGGTTCTATATCTGGAGACAATGACATCAACAACTTCTCCCTAAACAATGAACTGAATAACTGAGGAATGTGTTACAATGTCCTCTGTATATAACAGAAATATTTTTCTCAGAAGAATTTAAAAAAATAGAAGGGCGAAAGATACCAGAGGAACAGTCAAACTCGTTAATCGAAATAAACTAACAAGGCCATGGCTAAAAATGAAGAAGACAAACAGAAAATAATAATACACAAGAAACAATATAGAAAACTAAAGACTGAGCAACTCGAACCCAACCAAAAACTGGGAGTGATCTCAGGTTAAATAGTGTGCAAAACACTTAACTACCATCGTCAACTTTTTTTGTGAGTAACAACATATCCTATTTTCTCAACTCGATGATAGTATACCAAATATGGCAAAGGTATTACCTACTAAAAACTTCATGAGGGTATTTTACACTAGAAATTTGTTTCCTCTATTGCAACTGTATGAAAGTACACTTTACAAGATATTTGTATTCTGTATTCACATTGTCATGATAAACATTATATTAGACTCCATAATATTATACCAAATAAAGGCAACAGTAGTATAGCGTTGTTCAAAATTCATAAATTGATTACGAAAAAAACCACAAGCAAACAAATCTGGGTTACAAACTAAAACTGAGGGAAACCCATCAAAGAGGGGAACCAGATATTTGTACTCATCATTTACAACTCCATGAAAATACACCATACCAGACATTTTATTTTTAATTGACAACTCTATGAAAATACACCATGCTAGACATTTATACCCTTATTTGACAACTCCATGATTTTAAACCATACCAAATATTTGTACCCAATTTTACAATGACAACTTCATTATAATGTTCCATACCAAACATGTATACCACTACTGCTAACTCCATTATAGTATACCATACCAAACATGTTTACCTACTTTAACAACTCCATGATAGCATACCAAACTAGACATTTTTGCTATGTGCTTTGTCTCTACGGCTTTTAATGTTTCTTTGTTACATATATGCAAGACTCTGTACTTATAAATCCCGCTGCTTTCGACTGCTTGCTGTATTTTGAAATTTTTACAAGGTCTGTTTGTTTTGTTTATGCATCTTTGTCAATATAATGAATTTTCTACATTAGGCAATGCCTGTACAAAGTCAGGAATACGAAAGGTGTTATCCATTCGTTTGATGTGTTTGAGCTTTTGATTTACCATTTGATTATGGACTTCCTGTTTTGAATTTTCCTCAGGATTCAGTAATATTGTAGTTTCTTTTGACAACTTTATGATATAATATTGTATAAGACATATGTATCCCCTATAAACAACTTCAGTATAAAATATCATATGAGACATATGTAACCCCTATAAACAACTTCAGTATAAAATATAATATGAGACATTTGAATCCTCTATTGACAACTCCATGATATGATATCATATTAGACATATGATTCCACTATTGACAACTCCATAATATAATATCATATTAGACATATGTATCAGCTATCAGCAACTCCAGGACAGAATATCATATGAGACATATGTATCCCCTATCAACAACTCCAGAACAGAATATCATATGATACATATGATTCCTCTTTTTAAAACTCCATGATATGATGTCATGTTAGACATATGTATCCTCTATTGACAACTCCATAATATATAATTTTAGTGAAGGCTTTAGAGAATCTTTCTGGTTGATATTAGTGTCATTTTGATATTTCTTTTTGA
Organism: Mytilus trossulus; assembly: GCF_036588685.1. Taxonomy (NCBI): domain Eukaryota; kingdom Metazoa; phylum Mollusca; class Bivalvia; order Mytilida; family Mytilidae; genus Mytilus; species Mytilus trossulus. The sequence continues at coordinate 99,694,710 of NC_086373.1, forward strand.
TTAGTATTCTTTATACGAAATAGTGACCTACATTTTGAATAAATGTCTCTTTGGAAAGACGCCTTCTATGTCAGAATGTATATATTAATAATAAAAAAAAAGAACAGATATATTTAATTTATCTTTGCAAGGTCTTCGTCTATATGATATCATTGTACGTATTAAAATATCAATTTAAATAGAACGTAGAGTTTCGAGCACTTAAGCTACTAATTTATCATTACACGCGTACGCCTTCCTGCTAATTATTTAATGCCTTGCAAATGTATTTGTTTTGTTTAAACTCATCAAAGAAACAGAATCAAATACGTCAAACGCACGCATTTTGTCTACACTCATCTGAGGGGATATGACTAAAATAATTGGAGGAATAAATTTGGGAGTTATAGATCACTGAAAACCAAATTTACAAGTTGTACCATACTTAACATTTGTAAGTATAGCTGTAATATTGACTATTGTACGAACATGATGACTAGGATAATGTGTGTTGCGTACAGGACAAAAAGTACGGAAAATAAAACTAAAAAAACGAATGAGGGATTCAAACTAAATCAGACAGAGAGCAAGCATATCTATAAAGGACAAAGATCGAAAATACAATAATATTCATGAAACAATTAAAATAACTGAGCTTTTATCCAGATGAGCAAAAATTTAAATAACAAAAATACTGAACTCCGAGGAAAATTCAAAGTCCCTAATCAAAATACCAAGATCAAATGGTGAAACACATCAAACGAATGGAAAACCAACTGCTATATTCCTGACTTGGTTAAAGCATTTCTCAGATGTAGAAAATGGTGAATTGAACCTTGTTTTATAGCTGTTCATTCTCTTCTTTTAAATGTTGCATATTGCAAAAAATCTTATTTTGGGTATAAATCATATATCCTTGACAATGTATGTACATACATACATACATACATACATACATACATACAAAAAGGAAAGTGAAGCCCCCCCCCCCATGATATATTGAGGGATATCATGTTTCCAAGAATTTCAGGTATTGACGTATAATGCTAGTGAGCCGTGCCTTCCATGCAATATCTAGATTTAATCATGTCCACTCATGAATATTTTTTCATTCCATGTGAACATGATAAGAAGACGAATATGGGAGGCTCAAAGATGACAGATTATCTGCATGAAGCTTAAAGAAATATCCCTTTTAAAGCTATTGGACGTCATAAGAGTTTGCAGACAGAAACATACGACACATGCATCAAGTAACATCCAACCGAGTGTTTGTTACGATGGAGGCTCTGTAATAATATGGGGATGCATCTCCCATGATTGACAATTAGACTTGATAACCCCAAAACATAACAGTTGTTAATGCACCAAAAAAGGTCTTCAGCCAGTTGTTATCCCCTATTTTGACAACTACCCACTAGCTGTAAGACCTGATTTTATCGTTGACAACACAATGCCGGATCCTTTAAGAGCCATAACTACCTACCTCCAAGGAGAAGTCTTCTGTAATAATATCGGAATGCATCTCCCATGATTGACAATTAGAAAAAAACATAACAGTTGTTAATACACCAAGAACGTTCTTCAGTCAGTTGTTGTCCCCTATTTTAACTAGCCACTACCTCCATGGGGAAGCCTTGACTTCTCTTTAGTGTCCAGCTATGAGCACGGATTTGAATCGGATTGAGTATTTTGGGACATGCAAGGTCGTAGCATATCAGCATTTGAACCTCTTCTTCCAAATTTGTCTCATTTAAAAGCAGAACTGCACCGGAAATGGCTACAGCTAAGACAACAGCAAATCCAACAATTGACTAGATTAACGATATGCAGGATTGATCCCGTAGATAATGATTTATGATACGATTGGCGTTTGGCACCTTACCAGAATTCACATGCATTGATTGATTGGTGGTATCTAAAGCTTTTAACATAACTCAGAGCTATTTCATGGTTTTATTGGTGGGTAAAGCTTCAGTGCCTGGAGAAAACCCTTGTTGGAGTGCCAAGCGAAAATCCCCAACAGAGGCAGGAAAGGCTAGAAGTTAATTGCAGTCAAATTCTTAATATCAGAGTTGACAGGTTAGTGACCCTGTAGACGAATTATGAACAAATTCCATAAGGTATATAATCAGCAATAAAAGTTTCCGATATGACAAAATTTGAAACAATTCATCCTGAAAACTTACGACAGAACGTAAGCTACACAATTTGCGTTCAACAAGTATGAACCTACGACAAGACTGAATCTTAGTCTATGCACATGTTTGTGTTCGCCCAAAACTATGTACAACTTGATAATAGACTTTCTGTTTTGAATTTTCTTCAGAGCTTGATATTTTTGTGATTTTATTTTTTTCTTAATATGGGTATCTGGAGACTTAGCTTTGATCATATAGCACAGCATTGAAAACACTCAGTGCATGTGAATCTATCCCATTTATTGGAAGAAGATTCCGCTTCAGGGTGGTTCTTTGATATTAGCATTTGTTTTATTCGAGAGTGCATCTCGGACTTCATGTCTATTGGTGTGACTTTCGTTTGGTCTCACTTTATCATTGGCATCCACATTTTCAAAGTAATGACGGATCTAGTAAAGTGTAGAAAATCGGTTGCTTCTACTGACAGAAGTAGAATAAGAGATTTTCTTAATTCAGATGATGAAAATGGTTTCATCAAAATAAGTATACATACAGATAAAGAAGTTCTATTGATATAAGAACGGAGAACAATCAAACATAAAGCTTCTACCAATATGACTGCCCGCCTTAACCAATTGAAATATCAAAACTATTTATGATAATCCTGGACGTCTGCCTTTATAACTTTAGGATATCATTTAAAATCAATGTGTGTGTATAACCACCCATCTATGCATGATGTTGGTAAATTATCTTGTTTTTTTTAAAAAGTAAACATGCGCAGTCCTGATCCTTTGTGGCTTGAGAAATGAATGTCTTGTAGTTCCCTTTTCCGATCTCATAATCTACAATCTAAAATATAAATAGTCAAGCGAAGATCCCTTTTCAAGTTGAATCTGGAAAGCGAAGACTATGTTTTTTAACAATCTTATATTTTTATTCATCAAATATTGCTTGTTACAAAAACTATCAAACAAGCTTCTCTTTACTTAACCTTGGTACACTCCACACACCATAAGGCCAATATTTTGTTTATGTACAGGCTTATAAGTTCTACAGAAAAAGATGTATTTCTCCCACATAATTCCTTTGGTAATTATGCACCATTACTACAATATTTGCCAACAGATAAATATTGAATAAGTTATAAGTAGAGGATTTATTTCCGACTTCATAATCCAATCAAGTTTCAGAACGTTTCGACTGGTAGCTGCAGCACAGAAGATTCTTCTCCAACCAGAAGACGGACTCTTGCAGCCATATTTCAAATGAAGATTATGTGTAGAGGATATATTATACACCATTCCTTTATAGTTAATTTTCGGAAAGATTTTTTTTAAATGAAAACTATTTGCCACAAATACCCTAAATCCTGCCACAGGAGCGTTAAGGGCATTTCAATCATAAATCCCAGGTGGAACAGATTTGTTAAAATTAGCATAGGACCTAAATCAGAGATTATTATTAAAAATTGGTTTAAGAAAAAAAGGTCAAAATAGGAAAAGTCATAGACGATAAAAGACAAGTAGACTAAAAGAACCGGGAATTTACGTGAACGCTATTCTAGTATTAATTTGTAATGTCTTTCACAGAAAAACAGAATAAACGACGTACGGTAGGTTGACCCTAAAGACAGTTTTCTGCGAAAGATATTCTAGAAAAATCATCTTCTTTTAAATAGAAATAGGAGATGGATACCAAGTGGACTAAAAAACGAATGTTCTGTGAGAGATATTCTTGTATTAATCTGGGGTGTTTTTCACCTGTTTTAATCTTAAATAGAAGTGTCTTTCACAGAAATAGAACATTGTCTATATATGCGTAATAAGTTATCTTTATTTTCAAATACTGCCACGATGATAATGTGTATATATATCTTTTTAATTTGTAGCGTGTATTTGCTCGATTAGATCAACGCTTTATTTTGCTTGTCTGATTTGCTGTTATTTCAAACAAAAACAATAATCGTCCCCACGAATGGTATGACGCACATTGAAAAGTATATATACGGCATAAGCTGTAAAACAAATGTAGCAAAACACAAATAAAAACTAAGTAAGATATAAATTACTATTCTAAATAATTGTGTTATTCAGTATCGATTCTCGCTTCCCAAGAATCAAAGGCCAAAGCAAGGTCTGGATAATAACAAAACTTGAGTACTAATGATCCACAGAAATAGACTTCTCTGCAATACAACAATTGATTTCACCATACAATTTACTTTAATGATATTTCGTTAACTTTGAAATAATTTCAAAGCTTTGTTAACAAGAACATTAATTCAGGATGCAATCACACCGTGGTTTAGTACTTATTTTAAACCAATAGGATCTGTCTTGTAATGCCAACCATTACTGATATTTAAAACGATCTGAAAACCATTGTCGAATTTACATCAAGCTAAAATTTAAATGTATCAACCAATTCGCAGGGGAACAAATTCATAATTAAAGTCGAAATTGAAACTTGATGAGAGTGTCAAATAATTGACATCTTAAGTAATCGAATAGACAAAGAAGGTTACCGAAACTTTCAAGTTCTGTAAGATCATTTACGGTTTTTTTCTAGGTTGATTAATGAAAACTAGATATAGCGTATAACTCATTTAAATTATATTGACCTTTAACAAAAAGTAGGATTCGTGTTTCGTGCGATCTCATTATTTGTTGCATTTCATTTTTTGGAATCGAATACTGCATGTTATTAACATCAAGAAGCGTACAGTTATTTTATCTTTGAAAATTATAAATCGACAAAATTATATTGTTTTCATTTATAAATATCAGGATATATAGGTTTCCAGCAATGGCATATTTTTATTATGAACAAAAGGAGATATGTGGTTTACTTCGATGTTCAAGTTTAATCTCATACTTTTTAGTTATATACTTTTTTGGATGTCTACGGAGTCAAACGTGCAGGGTTCGAACCAACAACATCAAAGCTGACAAGCTAGTAATACATGTAACTGTAGATGAACTACCTATATCAATTGGCAACCGAGGCCACCACATTTTTTGGAGTCCCGAAAATAAAAGCTTATGATAGATCTTTATAAAGCTCTTTTCAAATGGGGACCAAAGAAGTGTCAGCAAATCCCGAATAAGATTTGATATTCATGTAATTTATTATAATTCCAGCCTCGAAGTTAGAGGTGATTAGATTAAAGCATACGGGATAAACCCCTGATACCAATCTTAACATTTGAACGCAATGTTTATTGCGTTTACTGAATATTTATAACTGGACATGACTGTCGATAAAAGTCTTGAAGGAATGAAATATTGCGTTAATTTGGGACCTACGTATATATTGATATCTATTGCTGGTGAATGTGGGATGCCTTAATTACAGCAATAATCAACAAGATGAACTGTTGGGTTTTACGGAATGATTTGCTGTACTGTTGCAAATATTCTAAACGAAAGGGCAGAATATTACAATGACTCAAAGAAGGATATCTACAACCACGGGACAGTTTTGACAAGGCAAGCAAAATGAGAAGAAATGAATTGCTACAAACTGTGGCCTCGGTGAAGGATTTTCATTCTTACTGACAGCATATCCATGTATCGGAATAAATTTAAGGCATAATTGTTATAATAAACTTTCGTTTTTATTCTATTTATTATTCATAAGTCTGAGAACTATATGCTGATGAATGAATATGTCACTTGGATTGATCAACTGTATTAATTTTATTTACTCATTCTATAAAAAGGTCCCGGCATTCACGATAGCAGGTGACAAATGGCTGATCTCTATTGAAGGGATCTTTTATGACATTTCATTATAAATATTTAGTTTAGTACAATCGATACAATGAAATCAAACGATGAAATATCTATAACGAATAATATAATAGAAATAGAATAATCCTTAACAAAACACAACATCGTGTATAAATCAAGCGAAAATGTTTTATTATACGAGCCAAGTAACACTTTGATTAATGCAGCTAAAGCCCCTAAAGCACTCGCATCCTACATATATATGTGCGTGTTGGTAGGAGTTTTCTTCTAGATTCTAGTTTGATTTCACTGTCTGAGACAGTTTATAAATTACTGACTACACATTTATATGTACGTGAGTTATGTGGTGGATGAAAATAAAGAGTACCTTGCAAGCATTTCACATCTAGATTATCTTAGAGCATTTTCATGTTTTCTTTTAAAAGATTTATTCTATGGGGATTACAGTGAGATAAGTTTGTATATTTTCCATCCTAAATTTACAGAAATTTACTGACCCTCGAGACCACAGAATGACGTCATTTTAAGTCAATGTTTTGTTTATTTGCCGGTAATATGGATTTGTGTGTTCCCAATATTTATGGCGGTCTTCAGGGATTAATGACAATAAAACAAGTTCGTCTATTTAGTCGGAAGGGTAGGGTGCTATTGGTTAGCGTGGTATGTTGTATATTAACCAATATCTATGTTATTCATGTTATCCATTTCATGTGATATAATATATTAGTCAGACATATGTCAGTTGTTGTCTATTCATGTGTTTTATCATTTAATTTTGCCATTTGATTAGAGACTTTCCGTTTTGAATTTTCCTCGGAGTTCCTTATTTTTGTAATTTTACTTTACATTTCTGTACATATAGTTTTAGAACATGGCTCTAAACATTTCAGTTTGAATTTGGTATCTATAAACTGTATGCTTTCTATCAATTTTTTCTTGTGCTAAGCAATCAGAATCAAAATAATAATGTCGATAAAACAAATAGGTTTTCTAAAATATTGCAATGCATACAAAACAAGTCATTTATCGGATTCTATGGTTTTCAGGTTTCGTATTTATAGTTTAATTTGGTATCTAGTTGGAAATACAATGTCAATGAATATTTCATTGGCACTATTCCCGCTTAATTAATTTTTGACATTTTCCATAAAATTCATTTCTTGTTTTCTGTAACAGACGATCCCATGATATTATTCTGCACACAACTATACAAAACTTCACATTCAATTAATTGATAATTTGACATGAATCGTAATTTACCGATAATCGCCGATTAGCAATGCCATTTTGGTTTATTGCAGGTACGATCAATCGTAATTTACCGATAATCGCCGATTAGCAATGCCATTTTGGTTTATTGCAGGTACGATCAATCGTAATTTACCGATAATCGCCGATTAGCAATGCCATTTTGGTTTATTGCAGGTACGATCAAACGTAGATTACCGTTTAATAATATATACATCAATGTTGTGTTAACCAAAAAGTCATTTAATTGTGATGAAAAAAATTGCACTGAAGTAAAAACACATTATAGCTGCATTACCATTAGTTATATCAGTGAATTTTTGTCATCCTCAGCGACGATTTATGCCCAGACAAAATTACCCCAGCGGATTTTATAACTGATAATATGTCGCATTTCTCGTTAGTTATTTGGTATATGTGCAAAACAAAACACGCTTGAAGTCTCTCAAGGCAAAAATTACATCGGTTCGTTGTACTTTTTATTATAAATATGTACTTCTGATATAAATTTTGACAGTGTCTGTAACTTGTTAAGATTATTAGAAAAATCATGAAAGATTGACTTGTCACTTATTATCTACAAAAAACAGGATAAATGATGTGTTGTAGCAGTTATTGTCAACAACTTGTTTTAAATGCCAAAAAAGACCATAAATCATACAACTAACAACAATTCAATAAGGGGTGCAATTGTCCATACAAATCTGTTGTACTCGTACTTCGGATTGAAGCCATATACTGTGGATGCATTATTATTCGTTGGATACCAATTTTCGTGGGTTATGTGGGTACATATGAGCTGCGAATTCAAATGTTCAACGAATAGTAAATATTTAAAAAAAAGGCTTTGTATGTATATATTTACAAAACCACGAAATCTAATACCCACGAAAATGCAAGTTTTTCTGTATCCACGAAAATTGATACCCACGAAAATAAATAACTTTACAATATATGAGAAGCTCGTGTTGCTCGGTGTTTAGTTTTCTATGTTGTGCTTTGTATACTTTTGTTTGACTTTTTGGTCGTTTTTCTGTCAGTTTATTTTTCGCCATGACATTGCCAGTTTGTTATCTACTTATAGGAGTTTGAATATCCCGTTCGTAGCTTCCGTCTCTCTCTCTCTCTCTCTCTTTTCTTTTTTTAACTACTCATTTTGAAACTGTTTCTGTATAAATCTCAGATACTCAGAAATACACCTTAGAAAATCATTATTAGAAAGCGGCGTTATTCTACTTAATATGACATGACGATTGCGATGGCTATTATCACATACATATCCATATTAAGCTACAATTTGCGCAGGTAATGCAAATCAAATTGTAAGCAGTCAATAAAAGTATACCGATAAGCCATTATAATGTTTTCCTCGTGCGACCGAGCTTATAACTCTAAATAAGCCTTGGAAAAAAGATATGGGCTGCTTATTTATTGAAATATAGTTGTTGCGACTAAAGACTGATTGACATTCTTGATATACAATAATTATTTCAATATTCGACAATTTGTAAAAACTAACACTTGTAAAAAAAATATACCAAGCTTATAATCTTATACATTTAAAATCCGAAACGTCAATTATGATGGACTATGATCATATGATAACACTAGCAAAAGCATAAAACATCATATTTGACTAAATACAGCACAAACAATACACCTCCAACAAAAAAATATCGTTTATCTACAGAACACTAGTAATTGCAGCAAAGAATCATTGCATTATGAGTATTTCGAATAAAATAAAACGAATACGGAAAAAATTTAGGGTTTTTCTCCAGTATCATTGACATGGGTTGTATACCATATTTAGATCGAAAGAGAGGCATAAAATGACTAAGGCATAATAAAATCATAAGTCGAAGACAAAATGACAACGCCATAGAATTAAAACGAACAACAGCCTAAAGAAAACCAGGTTCAAACCACCATTGCAAATGGTCATTGTTATATTAAAGTTCGTTTTTGTGTGTGTTACTTTTTAGTGTTGTGTTTCTGTTGTGTCGTAGTTCTCCTCTTATATTTGATGTGTTTCCTTCAGTTTTAGTTTTTAACCCGGATTTGATTTTTCCTCAATCGTTTTTATGAATTTCGAACAGCGGTATACGACTGTTGCCTTTATATAAAAAGTATTGAACTAAACAAAAAGCAACTCGAAAAACTGTGGGAGGGGATGTCAGTTGTTTTGGTAGGTTCAGCAGATCCTGCTTAATATGTAAAATTTGAAAACATCGAGATTTCAGTCCGTATTCTTTATTGGTGAAGCTCAACGTATCTTAAAACCTCCGGACTAAAATAACAACTAAGGTACTCGTTGTAATGTTTAAAGTGAGTTATGATGGTCATATTCTGATAAAAAGAATCATTTCGTTTAAGAAAATTAAACAAGTGTGAGTTCAACCTATCATAAAAAAACTATTTTCAACAAACACTGTTCTTTAAAGCATCATTTTATTTAATGCCGTCAAATATTAGGTGTTGTAAATGTTTCGACCAACGAGAAAGTAGATACCTTATCAATGCTAAGTCAAACGACAGTTGTTGTCCATTCCCTTAACGTGTTTTACCATTTGATTTTGTATTTGATTAGGGACTTTCCGTTTTGAACTTTCCTAGTTCAGTAATTCTGTGATTTTACTTTTTTGTCCAATGACTTGACAATCGCATTCCTTAGGCATGATGTGCTGAACAATCGTTGCAAGTTTCTAAGAAGAAAATCATCTAAGACGAAAGAGCGTCTAATTTTCTTTTTTTTTTTCACCTTCATAATCACATTCATTTTATTTTGTAAGTCATATTAGAACATATTCGAACGGTTTAATACTAGCTAATATTTCAATTCAATATATTGTTAATATATAGGTAAGAAATAATGACATATTGCAACTATGTGTGCTACTGAATACTAAGAAGAAACAAATTCAAAACAAATCTCGCTTTACAAATATATATATATATATTAATTTTCGAATAAACACACGTAACATATGTATTTAAGCAGATGAATATACTCTCAATGAAAAAAATGTGGAAAATGAATGAAAAAATATGTAATAATTTTCTTATAAAATACGTGAGTCTGGCAATAAGAGGCAAATAAACAAATATAAATACGTTCTTATTGCCAAATATCAACATAAACAATACCAAATCAGAAAAACTAAAACGCAAAACAAAACAAAAAATGAAAGAGAAAAGTTGGAAACGAAGTTAAACTTCCAAAACTGTTCTTTCTACGTTAACTCTACAATTTGTTTTGGTGGATAGAAAAAATTGGAATGCATACCCATTTTATTTGAAGAAAACTATTTGTCCTTCTTAAAATAAATGTAATTTTTGTATTATGGTGACTTGTGACATGTACTAATCAATATAATACAATTGAAAAAATTGCATCGTAAATGTTGCACCCAGTCCATTGCCACTATAAGTCACATATTTGACAAATTTAGTAAGTTCATACAGTAAAACGGACTAACTGTTGATATTATATTTCTCAGTGAATTCATGTTTTAAATAAAATTGTTCAAATATTTAGATTAAATATATAAATAATTGTTATGTTGTAACAAACCAACTGACGTCGTATATGAAATGAATATGTATATGTATATTGTTAACTTTCTTATGTGGATAGTCATAGTCAATAACTAAGCATGATTGAAATCAATGAATTTTTTCTTCAATTAAAAGAATACCAAAATGGTAATTAGACAAGCATTATACAAAGGACAATCAGAGATAAAAAGGGACTTAATTTAGGTTTCTCGATTGTTACAAAATATGCTTAGTCTATCTGCTGGAGTTTCGTTTGAAAATCTTCCAGTTTCCATTCGTAATGGTATTTTTTTTTATTATGAACTGAGCACTTTGAATTTAACCAATTAGTGGTCGTGGATTTTCCTCACATCAGTATCACATAACATACTTTAAGGAGGGTGTATGATGGCCATTGATGACAAATGACAATTGCAAGAGGTAAAAGAAGAGAAAAGAGGGACGAAAGATACCAAAGGGACAGTCAAACTCATAAATCTAAAACAAACTGACAACGCCATGGCTAAAAATGAAAAAGACAAACAGAAAAACAATAGTACATATGACACAACATAGAAAACTAAAGAATAAACAACACGAACCCCACCAAAAACTAGGGGTGATCTCAGGTGCTCCGGAAGGGTAAGCAGATCCTGCTCCACATGCGGCACCCGTCGTGTTGCTTATGTGATTACAAATCCGGTAAATAGTCTAATTCGGTAGGTCAAATTCATGAAAGGGAAGGTGATTGTAGTTACGACGTAAGGAACAAATCCGATATCATTTGTGAAATGGTTATTCCATAACGGTCAACCAACTTTACGAAGGGATGATTTCAACTTCACCATTTGGAACTCTTGATTTAATAACTTCCTTGTGAGCAGTAACCCTCTATCAAGAAAATCATGATAGGAAATGCAAGCACGGGAATATCGTATCAATTGAGAGATATATACCCCGTATGCAGGTGCTGCTGGAATGTTGCTACTTAGAAATGGAAAGTTCACAATTGGAAAGCTGAAATCATCTCTTTTGTCGTAAAGTTTTGTCTTCAACCGACCCTCATTGTCAATTTCTAGATGTAAGTCAACATATGAAGCTTACTTAACTGTATCTGTAGTATCCTTTATCTCCAATTCGATGGGATAGATGCGTTCCACATAGTCACCAAATTTTGAATTGTTTAGTGATAGAACGTCATCTATATAGCGGAAAGTAGAGTTAAAGGATATTGCTAACTTCTTATCTTTCTTCCTAAGAAGTTCCTGCATGAAGTCAGCCTCATAATAATAAAGAAACAAGTCAGCAAGTAGAGGGGCACAGTTTGTTCCCATTGGGATGCCGACAGTCTGTTGAAAAACACGTCCTCCGAACGTAACAAATATGTTGTCAATCAAGAAATCAATCATCTTGATAATATCGGTTTCAGAGAATTTTTTGTTTGAATCAGAGTGATTCTTTACAAAGTAGGATTTATCCCTCCCTCCCTAACTGTAACTGTATCCTTAAATAAGTGCATTCAACCTTAAAACTAAGCGTACAAAGTGAACAATTAACCCCTGTATGTGTAACTTCTTAAATCAGCGCTGATTTGAGAAGTGTCGATGAAAAGGAAACCACGCAATGGATTAATCACTGACAAGAATAGTATACTCTCCTTTTGTGTTGCGTTCAATTATAGAGTTCATAAAACTGTAAATCATCTAAATATAATATAATAGTTCAAAGGTAAATATGTATAAAAAAAAATCTATAAAATTAAGTTATTTATTTTTTTCAAATTAAATGCATTGCACCTTTTTGTGCTCGGCAATATCTTGACGGATATCATACCTTTCGCTACCCCTCCCCCTTTTCTCTCATTCTCCCCATTTCTATTAATTAATTGGCTGATTGATTTGGGATAAAGAATTTGATTGGTTTGGGATGAAGAATAAAGAAACGTCAAGTTGGCTTTTTACACAGGTTTCACCAAGTAGCATTCGAACTGCTTAATATTTTTTTTAGACGAAGGTACTATTGCAGCTTTGTACATTTCATGGCAACTTGTCCAATTTCAATTTAAACTAAATCTGTACATCCACAGTAAAGTAGGAAGAGCAGAAAGGAAAACCACTTAAATTAGTTTAAGAAATACGGGTGAATGACTTCGTGTTTCATTAAACTTTATCCAAAATGTTAGAGAAATGCAAAAGGAACAGAATAAACCTTTTCTATCATTTCTAATGAACGAATAACATCCTTCAAAAAGTGGTCTAACTTTGTTTGTATTGAACTTTTTCTTCTCAACATCGTTATATCTCTATTCTATAATTAATGCTGATGTCAAATCAATATAATTAATCCAGCTTACCTTGTACTACCCACATGATGAGGGGAAGACAGCGTTGACATTCGCCTGAAAGAATGAAAGAAAACAGTGATGATGCAAGATCCATAACTCATGTTTAAAGTTTAAATCATAATCTTGTTTCTTACAGGTTTTACAACATCTGTGACAGAAATCTATTGATTTCATATCACAAAAGGCGACAAACTTACTTCAAGTAATTAATCGAACTAATCAAATGACTTACATGTGCGGAAACACGTCTACATCCAACATATTGTGATATTATTTGTAAGCTTGTAACCAAGGAATAACAACTCTAAAATAAATATCTTACTCTGTTATTGAAGTTGAGTTATATCCCTTTGCGTGTACACATTTCAGCGGGTGAAATTTCCAAAGATACACATGTACATTCTACGACTAAAACATTTTTTTTTAAATTTTATCACAAAGGTTTACATGCCCTCAATCCTGTTTTTTATGTATCGATGCTTGTAGTTTTTCATATCCATGATCATTTTTACATGAATTATCTAATTGCAATAACACGTGGTTCTTTAATAAAGATTTCACAGACAGAATCTACCCCTATCCCCGTAATCTACGTAATTACTATGTATTTGTTTTACGTTTTTTCTATTTTCGGATATACATATATATAAATGGTCATTTTTATAAAATTCCTTGTTTCAAAACTAAGGATTTTCTTCTTATTCCGGGGAATATATTACCTTAGCCGTATTTGGCACAACTGTTTGGAGTTTTGGGTCCTCAATGCTCTTCAACTTTGTACTTGTTTGGCTTGATAACTATTTTGATCTGAGCGTCATGTAGAGACTAAACGAGCGTCTGGGGTATTAAATTATAATCCCTGTACTTTTTATACCTATATGCAAAATTCGATAGTCCCATACAAAGGCGTTCAGGAAAACAATGAAGCGTATACCAATTAAGAAATAATTCATGGGGGCTTGAATATATCGTGATTTTACCACGGGTTGGCCCTTTATGCAAAACATTTTACCCCTGAGCGATAGCGAGGGGTAAATATCGGCATTAAGGGACAACCGTGGTAAAATCACGATATATTCAAGCCCCCATGAATTATTTCGATTCTAATAGGACAAATACGGCAATTCTTTTGGATCGAAGCGCCTTAGGTGAAGGCATTATTTGCCGTTCCCATAAATAAACGCACTTTTGAATTGACGTAAAAGAACAGAGCAAACTTTATAAATGGCATGCTTAAACTATTTACAATAACGTATTTAGATAGGTTTTGATGATTTTAAATTATAACTTTACTATTTTGTTTTATATAGATGCAAACAATGGCTTATATAGCACATTTTTGCATCGTTTGTTTACGTTTCCTTGTTGTGATGATTTTGGCTTTCACAAGCGTGTATTTTCCCGTAAAATGCTTATATTCTGACGTTAACGTTCTATGACGTCGGTAAGCTCATTCATAAAAAAACATTTGCCGTGGGAGTACGATTGGAACAGCCCATGCAATATATTCATATTTTACCACGGGTGTGTACTCAAAGCGTTTGAAGGACGTCATGTTAGAATAATACATAGCATAGATGTTGCTCTTTTATTTGATATGTAAGATCCTCAGGAAAACAAGTAAACGTATGTCAATGGCAATATTACATAGATCTTACCCTTTAATTTGGTATATAAGGCGCTTAGGAAAACAAGGAAGTGTAAATCAAAGACAACAATACATAGATGTTTCTATTCCATTTGATATATCGGAGCTCAGGAAAACAAGGAAGAGTCAATAATAACCTTACATAGATGTTTCCCGTGAACTTGGTATGAAAGGTCCTCAGGTAAACAAGTATAGGTATAGCAATGAAAATATGCAATATGTGACACTTTAATAAAATAATCGTGATCTATCTTACCATATAATTATGTTTATATTAAATTTGGTATGTAAGGTGCACAGGAAAACAATGAAGCGTATATCAATGTAAACATTACAAAAATCTCTATAATTTGGTATATAAGGCGCACAAAAAAAAACAAAAAACAAGGAAGCGTACGTATATCAATTTATCAATAATAACCTTACAAAGATGTTTCAATTTGTTTTTGTCAATAAGGCTATGAGGAAAACAAGGAAGAGTACATATTTAATTACATGACATGACAGAAAAGAAGCTATCGTTGTATTTTAACTTCACATTCTTCTATATAGATGATGTCCTCTTACTAAATGATTAAAAGCTGGTGACTGCTGAACGCATCTATCAAATATAACTTTAAATGAAAGATACAACGAATAAAGTCAAGTCTGCCTCATATATTGACCTAAATCTAGACATAAACGAAACTTTATGACAATAGAAATGATTTCAGATATCCAATTGTGAACTTTTCATTTCCATATAGCACCATTTCAGCAACAGCTGCATATTGAGTATATATATCCAATTTAAAGCAAGAGTTCCAATTGGTGAATATCCGTTTAAATTAAATTTACGGATCATATGACCAGTTGGTTGACAATTATGAAATATCTGTTTCACAGATGAACACAGGTATATTCCAATTCTTGTAACGTCAATCACGTTCTCTTTCCATTGAATGTGATCTATCGAATAAGTATTATCTCTAGGTTTTTACTTAAATGTGTATCACGTTAGGTACTTCCGGAGCATCAGAGATGAACCTGGTTTTGGTTTGGTTCATATTGCTCTTTTTCTATGTTGTGTTTCGTGTATTGTCATTTGTTTTTTCGTCGGTTTGTTTTTTGCCATGATATTTGTCTGATTGTTTTAGAATTATAAGTTTGAATATCCTTTTTTATCCTTTATGGTACATCCCAATAAATTACAAACAAGAGCATACAGTTCGTATTTCCTTTTTCTTTGTATTGCCCAGTGTTATTTTGATTCAATTTCTATTTTGTGCATGTTTTTGCAACAACAAAAATAAACGCATAATCTGTCAAGATATGTATTTTGATACAGCAGCGTTTCATGTAAATTGAAAAACATGTTTACACTTGCGTTCTTGGAGAAATTATTCAGAAATGATTAGCAGGAAAAGTGTGAATTTGCATTGCTATACGACGTGTCTCTGTATTTTGTACATCTAAAAGAGGGACGAAAGACACCAAAGGGACACTCGTGTATTTATTTTTGATGAATCTGTTATTGTTGCGGTTGGATAACGTGTTATATCTTATTATAAAGTTGTCTTTCTATTCCAGCATTGTCTTAAAATTGTGAGGACGAGTATTGAGAAATTAATTTTATAAAGTTCCAGATTGCATGTTAGTTACGAAAGCGCGTCAATGTTTATGATATCGTGTGGTGTCTGTCTTTGATGGAATATATTCGATGTTGTATCGACTATTATATTAGTTGTTTGTGCGTTTCTCTGTGATGAATGTTCTTCCGTGTGTTTGAGCTGTATTTCGGTCACGTAGTATTGTCATTTAAGCGATATTTTTTTAACATTGTGAAAAAGAAGGCGATTCGGCTAGCCATCAAACCAGGTTTAACCTTCACGATTATTATTAAAAGGTACTAACCAAGTCAGGTTATGGCAGTTGTTATCAAATAGTTCGTTTCTTTGTATGTTAGTGTTTGTTTTTGTTGCGTTTCAGTTTTCTTGTTGTTCCTTTGTTTTCCGCTTTAAGTTGATGTATTTCCCTCGGTTCTAGTTTGTAAGCCGGATGTGTTGTCTGTCATTCGATTTGTGACTTTTGAATACCGGTATACTACAGTTTCCTTTATTTTTCATACTTTAAGAGTTATATTTCATTTAATGCTGATGTTTCATGTTTACCAGGGATGTTCACCTGTAACGTTAACATATGTAAATGTGTGAGTTACTGCTCTACAACAAACTGATTTTATTAGATAATTATTGAATAAAATTGTCTTTCGCAAAATAAGTGCAATAAATAAATGTTTATGCTCATGTACTAGACTTTATTTTTGCAATGTCATAGAAAGACGGAAACTGTGATGAAACAAACACCAACATTGACGTTTTTAATCATTGCTCTGTCTTCGAAATGCCAATTTAGGACATGCATTGCTTGTCAAAACAATTTTATGAAATCAGCACTAAGGAATTAAATATTATTTCGTTGCATTTTTTTCCTAAAGAAAATTACTTTACTTTGAAATGTCAAAATAACAGAAATTTTATTGATTTTCTGGGGAATGCAATTAGTGCTTTCAATTAAAGATTCACTTGTCTGAAAGCTAACTTTACAATTTAACAAAATAAACTCTCCGTATTAAATTGAACTTTATTTCAATATGGTTTATGTGCAATTGATGTAATTCTTTGCAAAGCCATACACACTATGTTTTAACACATACGCCATATGTCTTTTTATTCGTTAGGTTTTGAATAGATAAGAATTGGTCAATAATGACGGGTACTCGTCGTTCCAACCTCATTAAAAACATGATAATTTGAGTCATAACAGCTTCTCATCTGGCATAAGAACACAGTTATTTCGTAGTGCATTTCTTTTAGACAATAAATGGAAATTTAATAGAATTCCACCTGAGCTTTTTCAATAATATTTTTACAGTGTGGTGTACTAATTTTTAGACAAATTATATAAAAATTATAGAAAACTTCAACAATTATCTCTAACCCAAAATCCGGACAATTTCATGTTAATGTGGTCTTGAATTCTCTGACAGCTAGCAAAATGCTAATTATTAACGTTTTTTCTAGCTGGACCAAATTACTACTCTACTTAAAAACTACTGATCAAAATTGTTTAACAGTGTAGAACTTTATACAGTGTAGGGTTTTACAATGTAGCTTCATATTTGCTATTTGAGGAATCAAACATGAAGAAATATATTCGAAAAGGAAATTTAAGAAATGGCAACTAACAAAACGTCTACAATGGGGACTGTAAAGGGACAACAACTGTGTTCCTGGACCATCCTGTTGAAAGCGCATATCGATACCTGGCGGGGGTGGATGTGGTACAGCGGATTCTAAAATAAACAAAAAATACCACTGTGTTTATCATACAAAAGGAGACCATTGCATGATAATTAATTTGCATAACATTGAGCTGTTGCAATGTTTCAACGCCTGTTGCATGATTATTATCAATGTTGACAACTGAAAGGCACCATGTCTGAGGTACTAATAATAAATTATGTTAATAATCTCAAGAACCAGTTGTGCGACATGACTGTGGTAATAAACAATATTGATAATATAGAACTCCTAAATGTTTATTACAATCAAGGTTAAAATTTTATTGATTATATCGTGAACTATTAGTCCAATCCGAGTTAGGTCATTAATTTTGTCGATAACACTGGAAAAAAAAATCAAATTGGATGTAACGCGTCTTATCATTGGCTGACAGTGTTTTGTCTATCAAATAATAGACATAATTTAGTCATGTGACCGTGACTTCATCATCGTTTTTTCATGATTTGTTCATTTGAACTATCAGTCTTACAAGACTGATGGTAATAATTCACGTTGATAAGACCAGTAGGTAACAGTCAACTTTGACTGAGGAAGTTATCCTGGGAACAGACAATTTAACAAGGCATGGGTAATTCCTTATGCTGATGATATTGGAATAATGACAGTTCATTGTGACCACGGCTATTTTTTTGTCTTGGTGATCTCGGGAACTGCATGATAGTCGAACATGACCGTGGTGATTAATTCTTTGATTGATCAAGATAAATAGTAAATAGTCCTTTTAGGATAAGGTAATTATTTCTCCTGGAGATATCTGGAATTGACAGTCCACTTTGCCGATTTTCATTATATCAATTCATCATTACTGATATTATCTACCGTGAATGGTACTATTTTGACTTTATTGGTATAACTTAACCCGAATAATCTACGATTAATAATCGCTAATCTACAAAGAGACATCGATAACGGGAAGGGACTTAATTATTCGGGCTAGGCATAACTTAACATGCTTGAGAATTTAAGTCCTAAGGTAACCTATGTAAAGGAGTCTAAAAGTCAAGTATGACTTGGGGAGAAATAGAGACAGAAATAATCAAAACAAAAATGCATATGTCGAAGCTAATTCGACAATATAAAAGTAAAGAGATGAGGTTTGATAGCATGCAAGTGAGAAAAAGCGTCTACCAGATTATAAATACAAGCAACTATAGGTCACCATACGACCTTCAAAAAACGAATGGACCAGCAACAGCATACAAAAAACGTTCTATAAAACTAATTACTGCTCAATAGCAATCCCACAAAATAATAGTTGTTGATCTCTGGTGCACTTAAAGTGTAAACCCATCCTTCAACACATCTGACATCTGACACGTTAGTACACTTTCGGTTAGATATGTTCATCATCTGATTTAACAGTTCATAAATAGAGGACCGGACTTTTGGTTACGTCAATTGGCACATATCTTGCGTTATTTATGTCACAGATATTATATTATAATAAACCATATCGTGTATGCGTCCGTAAAAAAATGGATTCAATGATTTTAAAGGAGTAGGTCCGGTAAGGGCTGATTTTGGCCTCAAATTTCAGGTTCATCTGACGAAAGATTTTGGACAACACTTTTTATACACTTAAGGGTCTATCTCAGTTGATGCAATTAGTTCATGTGAAAGATGTTAACTGATTTAGTCATTAAAAACTCTCCGATTCAAGCTTAAATATGAAAAATCTATCAAATATGCCAACAATTTTTACTTGTCAGATGTTTTTGTTAAAAATGAAAGTGTTTTCATACTCAACCTTTATATATGTAATGAATTATCATAAAATACAACTTACATTTCAGTATTAAGAATGAACACAAATGCAGTCACTTTCATTTAAGAAGAAAACCGTCTAAAATTTAACTAAAATGCTAAAATTGTGAAGACTTCAATAATTTAGCATGACTTCGTGAAGCTAGTAACCGATAAATGTGCATTGTATTGTTAAAAGCAGCCCATATTTATGTGGCAGACGCTTTCTTCTTTCCAATAAATAAATAAAAGTTTACATTTTAACAATTTTGTAAAACTACTATATTTTTGGGTCAAAAAGGAGTCTTACTGGACCTACTCCTTTACCACACAGAAACTCTTTGTTCAGCAGCTCCCTTGTAAATATCAGTCTTTTATCAAACAAATCATTATATGAAACGCTACTTTTGGAAAATCGTAAAGGTAGGGGGTATTCACTGCATATAATGGTTCTACTGGAATGTTGTTGTGTTGAAATGAATTATCACTGATATGGTCATAATCGTAAGAAAGCTGTTTACAAAACTTTGATTTTTTGAAATTCTAAGGTTTTTCTCTTTGTCTTTTTAATGTTAATGGAACATCGATAAACTATTGTTGTCAAATAGTCGTCTAGTTTATTTAAATTAAAACACCTTTATGTCATGTTCAAGATGTAAGTCGAGATATCAGATATACTTAACTGCATAAGTGATATCCTTTACTTTAAAGTTTGACAGAACAGATGTATTCAATAAAATCGGCAAACTTTGAATTTTTGAGTGAGAGTATGACAATGTTAAGTATTTAGAGTAATTAAACGGAGAATATTTGATTAAATTGTCAGGTCAAATCCTGAGTTAACGTTTGCATTTAATTAATTCACAATTGTAGATTGCAATGCATTCCGGGTGGCTTTTCTAATAGGTACAACAGAATGATGTGATAAGTCCTTAATAATGGAAATTCATCTTATAACGAAACCTTACATTTACTCTAGTGTAAAAACACTGAAGCTACCCATAATTGTTTGAATTCTGAAAATTAAAAGCCATAAGCCAGATATTTTAAAAACGGTCAAATAAGACATGATGTGTCATTATTATGAGCATTTCTTATTTAAACATTTTGTGCAGACGTTATTGACAAGGATATGCTGAGACTTTGAAATTTACAAGCACCTGCAGATCATTTATAGTTGTTGATCATGTATTCCAAAATTGGTACTATGTGGTCGTTTTCCTTTGACAAAACAAGAAAACTATAACTATACACTGTAGTTGTCAATTTCAATTAGACTTGCAGTTGCACTATGCATTAGAATTAATAACACGCAGTTAAGAAGTGTGCTAAATTCGTAGTCAAAGGATTGATAAGGATTTAATTTTGTTTCCATTCGTGTAAAAGCTTTTTACGATACCCATCAATTGACTTTTAACCTTAATATGACGTAGATTATTTTACTGTTTCCAATGATATTGATAATGAATGATTATTAAGTTCTATTATTTTCTATAATTTGTCTACAATCTCTCAGAAAATAAATATAAAATGTCACTCTTTATTGAAATATGTAATATCTCTCCTAATTTGACCTGATTTAATCAATTTATGTTTATAAAAGGAAACACATGATGGGACAAAAATAAACAGAACCTCTGGTAAAAGTCAATAGTTTTATCTACAGAATGCATCACGTTTATCCATGCAATAGTACTATGAAAAAGAATCTAAAATACAAAAACGTGAATCAAAACCCACAAGTCAAAGAATGACCGACAAAACCAGAATAGGAGATGATGGGATATAAATCAATATAAAACAAATCATCATTATGTCAACTTATGTCTTCACTGTAACATCATTCAATTCGTGGGTCCAATTTTTCTAGGTCTAAATGAGTTTACCATAGTCTATATAAAAAGAAAATGTGGTTTGATTGTCAGAGACCTAATGACGTGGAAATTAGCAAAATCAATACCGCACAAAAGCTATAAAAGGTCCCGAAATCACGAATGTAATACAAATCAAACCAGAAAACTAACGGCCTGATTTATACCAAATCAATTTACGATCAACAAATATGACATGTCAATTGAATTACAAATAAGTACATAGGAGAATGAACAAATATTTTAAAGATGTTTTAGATCAAATAATCTATATAGAGAATAATACATGGCAAAATCCGTATCATATGTCGTATCATCCCGTGACATCAATATCAGCCCAAAGGCCTTTAGGTCCGAGGGATGATATTGGTCGAGGGTGATACGGCATGTGATACGGATTTTGCCATGTATTATACGCTTTATCATATATTTCAACATAAAAGTATCATATTATATGAACTGTTTTCTGATCCATAGCACTGGGTTACCTTCAGTTCTACTTTTGTCTTGTTTCAAAGGCCTCAAAAGAACTGCTCAATTACTTATCCGATGCACCTTACAATTTGCGTGCTGTTGTTTTAAAAAAAAAATTGTTTATATTGTATTTGTTTGTGTGTTTTGTACTTTTTATAGTTGCATTTAGTGTGCCAAAAATATGAAAACTTGACCTTCGTGACATCACATACAATATAGAAAACATACCAAATAATGACGTTATTAAAAAAAATGACCTATTTT
Organism: Mytilus trossulus; assembly: GCF_036588685.1. NCBI lineage: Eukaryota > Metazoa > Mollusca > Bivalvia > Mytilida > Mytilidae > Mytilus > Mytilus trossulus. The sequence continues at coordinate 99,717,058 of NC_086373.1, forward strand.
GAGGAAATTTTTTCTTGAGCCAAAAAAGATAAAACTGACTTTATGTAAAAAAAAAAAAAAAAAAAAAGTAGGGGTGTGATAAAAGGTAGGGGTGTGATAAAGGGTATGCGATAAAGGGTGATCATCAAAGTCGCGCGATATGGATTAAACAGCAAGCTATTTATCACATATGCAAAACTACTGTATTTACTACTAAACATATGATAAATTGATATTACAAATAACATAAATTAAAACTGCGGTAGAAAATACATAACAATGCAATATCAAAAACAACTGCCGATATAGATTACATTTCTGATAGTCAGAGTAAATCTTAGATCAATAGCGTTACGAAGGGTAGATGCATGGGCCAAAATTAATAAAAACTCTCTGAAACTCAATTTTGGACAAAAAACGATACACAAGAAAAATTAAGTTTCATATTATATTAATGTGGTCTTAACTACAACTTCTTCACTGCGCGTAGTAAAGATTTAGATGAATTGCCTTAGACATTTTTTACATGAAACGTTGAAAACAATATACAGTATGTGAATATAGTAAGATGCTTTGGTATAATAAGAAAGCACTTCAACGACGAAATTACAAAAAGGCATATTGGGTTCAGTATACTGCTTGAAGCAAATTAACTCATCATACATACCAGGATTGAAATTTTGTATTTGCGCCATAAAAAAAATCCAAACACCAGTGACGCTTGAATCAAATACCGGAAGGTCAAATAAATTGTGAAGTTAAATAGCATTGAGGCTTAAAAATTCATGAAGGTTTAAGGTTTTGCCAAATACAGCTAAGGTAATTTATATTTCAGAGGGTTACAAACCTAACATTTTAAAAATTAAGTTATGTAAAAAGTTAATTTACAATTATGAGCATATCAATAATAATTTATTTCAACACAGAAGTGCTGACTACTGGGCTGGTGGTATAATCGGGGAATATATACTCCATCAGCAGGGGAATCGACTAAGCGTTGTAAATGAACTCGTGGAGATACCAGGATTGAAATTTTGTATTTGCACCAGACGCGAGTTATGTATACTAAAGACTCATCAGTGATGCTCGAATTAAAAACAGTAAAGAAGACCAAATAAAGTTGAGGAACATTGCGGCCCAAAAAATCATTAATGTTTTGCCAAATATAGCAATGGTAATTTATTCTTGAGGAAGATAAACTTTAGTTTTTCAATAATTAAAAACATTTAATTTTTACCCCAAAATTCCAAAATGCACTTAATTAAAGCACAAACAAAACAATAATAAACCATATGCGTACGGTAGATCGAGCAACAATAGAAAACCACTATACAATATCGTATAATAAACAGCTCACAACAACTGAAAGTTCAAGTTGTTCAACCAACTGATACATGATTATGCAATCTTACGTTGTAATCTAAGTCAGTGAGTGACTACATGTCACAATATATAATTGAGGGTAAATTATATGGCCTTCCAAATACCGTTTCGATCCTTGACATCACTGAAGAGACATTTATTGTCGAAATCTAGATCTGGTGTACAAAAAAATAATTTTTGACACCTTGTGTTTGTGGCATAACATCGTGGCCACAAGTTAATTGTTTTCTGTTTAGTATTAAATTTATATTAAGATCCATTTTGTTACATCTTGTGATCAATTTTATTTGGCAATCGCCAATGGCAGTCAACAGGGTTAAAGAACATCAGTTGTTCGACCTGTTAGTCAAATGCGTCTTTTGGAAAATGTTGTTTGTGCTGTATTAAGACACTTCTACAACGAAATATGTTTTACATGCACACGTATAAAAATTGCGGTTTTTATCCAACGCAATCATAGGTTTGAACGTAGATTTCAATTTATACTTGTATATATATATAAATTAATGTATTTTTTTTTGCACAGAAGTACGTGACCTCGAGCAATGTCCAAAACAACGTGTCATACGTTACAATACATAATTTTAAATAGAACATTTTAGTGTTGCTTCAAACTATAAAATAGTGAATTAATCTTTACTTAAAAGAAATATCAGTAACAATGTTTGCAAATGTCTTTTGATCATTCAAGTCTTAAACGACACGATTTCAAACAGACAATCATGGAAAAAGTTAAGAAAGTAGGAACCAAAGAAACATAACTATAAAGAAAGATAGGATTAATAATAAAACTCAGGCAAAACTAATAAAAACACGAATGTTGTCTGGTATCTTTGGTGAGTTTGCTTTAAAAGCATTTCGATAATATTGACAAATCTTACAAACAAGTTACAATTCGATTTGGTATAACCATAAAAAGATTTGGACAATTAATGCAGAGAATCGTGGGTCGAAGAAGAATAGACAATATTGCCATAATGCGAAAAATTATAAGAACAGATGAACAATATCCATTTAAAAATATTACAATTGAATATTGGGCATTAGAAATCCAACTAACAACGCTGCAGTGGTGAGCATGCTTCCTACTCCTCTAGTGGTTACCGTACATTAATTAAGACATGAAGACCGTACAATGGAATGTGGGTTGTTATTTATCCATAGTTACTTGAAAATAACTAATCACAAATTTCATCAGAATGGTATTACTTTCTTTCAAAATGGTATATAACAATTAATCTTACCCATATTATTTTAATAATTTTCATTATATGAAATATTGACTGTCTACAGAAAAGATTTCTAAATGAAAAAGGTCCAATGCAGTTTTATTGCTTTTTCCCGGAAACTTCATCAAACAGCAAAATATAAACAGGATGGAATGTAATAAAAGTACGGCCATTGACTTCCTTTGATGTTTAGTTACCCATCAACATTGTTTTGCCACCTATGAAATGTGTTTGATTAACCATAATATCGATGAAACTTTTATTGGTTTTAATTATTAACCGGATTCCAAATTGAAACAAGGAAATTGTTCGTCTGAAATAGACTATGCAGACTATGCATCGTATGAACATCAGTGAACTTGTTGAATCATAGATGTATGGTTTTATATATCTATGGTTGAAACGTTCTTTCATTATTGGTCTTACGTTACACGCTAAAGAACATTGTGTATACATATCCACAAATGAAGATATATATGTAATTTACATTCAGTCAGATTTTGGTAAAAATATTTTTTTACATCGTTAGGTTACATATTTAGGAAGGAGAATAATACGATATCCAAAAAGGTGGGGTATGCATGGTGGATCAACAATGAGGAAGGGTGGGAAATATGGATTCCCTCATCAAAAATAAAATCAGAGGATAGTATGGAACAGGACAACATTGTTTTTTTTACTTTCATAAGCTCACCAGTGTCATGAGATATGATCATATATGCATCGATGTGACAGAAATTGAACCTATCAAAAGTGTTGAAATGGGGTATAGACCTAGTATGCTCATTTGAACTTCTGACAGTGGGTGGTAAAAAGGGATGCTGCAGAAGGACAAACAGTGTAGGAATGGTTCTTTGGTCGAATTGGTTTAACTCCCCGTTTCCGATTGGACGTGGAAGCGTTTATTAACGAACTGACGTCCACCTTAAACATTGGCTTTCTCAGCAGTTGATGTGAACATACTTCTTTATTATACCCCAGGTATCAATTTATAAATGAAATAAGTTCACAATATTTTCACTTTTTTCAAATTGTAAGCGCTGAACTGTTGGATCGGTCAATAGTTTCCAACTATTGGACCTCAATGAAACTATTTGACAGCAAGTGTCATTGTATTTCGTGGCATTTACAATGCAGCTATGGGACTGGAGGATGCTGAAATGACCGCTGGAGTAACGACGTCGTTTTTTTCCTATTGTATCTAGGTTGACCACAGTGCAGAACGTAGCCTTAGCATTTCAGAAAAATTGATGAAGTAAACGTTAAACAGTATGGTTGTGTTTCCGCTTTTTATATTACGTTAGTTAATTTATCCATTTATTGTCTGTTGTCCTTTTTGATGTAATAAAAAAAAACTGACTGGATATTCGTGGAATAGTAAGTTTATTGTCCCCTCTGATACAACTATTGCCCTCGCCTACGCCTCATGGAAATAGTTGCACCTCGGGGACAATAAACTTACTGTTCCACTAATCAGTCAATAAGTACACATTACCCGACGTCAAACGGTTGAAACCTTGAATAATATGTAATGTTAATGTATATGCATATGTGTATCTCAATCTGTGGTTAACTTGTAATTGCTTTGACTAACAAAATTAAATACTTTGTTTTACTAAAACAAACTAGAGGCTCTAAAGAGCCTGTGTCGCTCACCTTGGCATATGTGAATTAAACAAAGGAAGCAGATAGTTCATGACAAAATTGTGTTTAGGTGATTGTGATGTGTTTGTACATCTTCCTTTACTGAACATTCTTGCTGCTTACAATTATCATTATCTATAATGAACTTGTCCGTGTAGTTTCAGTGGAAAATGTTAGAAAAAATTTACAAATTTTATGAAAATTGTTGAAATTGATTATAAAGGACAATAAATTCTTAGGGGGTCAATTGACCATTTTGGTCATTTTGACTTATTTTTTAGTCTTAAATTGCTGTACATTATTGCTGATTACAGGTTATCTCTATCTATAATAATATTCAAGATAATAACCCAAAACAGCAAAATTTCCTTAAAATTACCAACTTAGGGGCAGCAACCCAACAACGAGTTGTCCGATTCATCTAAAAATCAGGGCAGATAGATCTTGACCAGATGAACAGTTTTACATCTTGTCAGATTTGCTCTAAATGCTTTGGTTTTTGAGTTATAAGCCAAAAACTACATTTTACCCCTATGTTCTATTTTTAGCCGTAGCGGCCATCTTGGTAAGTTTGCCCAGTCACAAAACACAATTTTAAAACTAAATAGCCTAATAATGATTCTGGCTATGTTTGGTAAAATTTGGCCCAGTAGTTTCAGAGGAGAAGATTTTTGTAAAAGTTAATTAAGATTTACGAAAAATTTATAAAAATTGACTATAAAGGGCAATAACTCCTAAAAGGGTCAACTGACCATTTTGGTCCTGTTGACTTATTTGTAAATCTTACTTTGTTGAACATTTTTGCTGTTTACATTTTATCTCTATCCATAATAATATTCAAGATAATATCCAAAAATAGCAAAAATCCTTAAAATTACCAATTCAGGGGCAGCCACCCAACAACGGGTTGTCCCATTCATCTTAAAATTTAGGGCAGATAGATCTTGACCAGATAAACAATTTTACCCCTTGTCAGATTTGCTCTAAATGCTTTGGTTTTTTAGTAATAACCAAAAACTGCATTTAACCTCCATGTACTATTTTTAGCCGTGGCGGCCATCTTGGTTGCTTGGTCGGGTCAAAAACACAATTTTTAAAATAGATACATCAATGATGATTGTGGCCAATTTTGGATTAATTTGGCCCAGTAGTTTCAGAGGAGAAGATTTTTGTAAAAGATCATGAAGATTTACGAAAAATGGTTACAAATTGACTATAAAGGGCAATAACTCATAAAGGGGTCATCTGACCATTTTGGTCATGTTGACTTATTTGTAAATCTTACTTTGCTGAACATTATTGCTGTTTACAGTTTATCTCCATCTATTATAATATTCAAGATAATAACCAAAAACAGTAAAATTTCCTTAAAATTACCAATTTCCAACAATGGGTTGTCTGATTCATCTGAAAATTTCAGGGCAGATAGATCTTGACCTGATAAACAATTTTACCCCATGTCAGATTTGCTCTAAATGCTTTGGTTTTTGGGTATTAAGCCAAAAACTGCATTTTACCCCTATGTTCTATTTTTAGCCATGGCAGCCATCTTGGTTGGTTGGCCGGGTCAAAAAACACAAATTTTAAACTAAATACATCAATGATGATTGTGGCCCAGTTTGGTTGAATTTGGCCCAGTAGTTTCAGAGGAGAAGATTGTTGTTAAAGTTAACGACGGACGACGGACGACGGACGCCGGACGCCAAGTGATGAGAAAAGCTCACTTGGCCCTTCGGGCTAGGTGAGCTAAAAATTACCATTTATATTTCTCAAATTGTTTAACACACTTTGGAATTTACATGTGTCTCAGGTTTCGTGTTGTACAGTTTCACGGTAAATGCATATGGATTGAAGAACTGATTTGATTGTTTCAATTAGCTTTTATGTGACTTTTTTGCTTCCTGTTATAAATTTAACATTTATTTCAGGACTCACGCGAGGTTTAATTGTGACAAACGATTTTGAAAGAAAAAAACCCCAAATAAATGAAATTAAACAGCCCGATTGCTTAATTATCGATATAAAATTTCAACATTTTCATTCTCTCTTCTTATTTCTTTCATTTTTTTTTAAATCTGTGAAACTGCTTTAAGTGTTATTAACTGGTTATAGTTTTACTGTTTTTTGGCGCTGACAGTAGATCTTTGATTGTTTCTGTTTAAATTATTAAGTTTAAACTAATAGAACTTTACATATTGTATAGATCTAGACCCGTTCGCACCATTCTGTTGTAGGCTGTTTTGAGTTGCAGTCTCTTTGGCTTTTACTACACATCTGTTTTTATTCATAAATAAGGTTCAATACAATCGATACAAACAATTACAAATATACCCCCTCTCTTCCAATAACAAAAACACTCATGGACAATCCAAACTTAAGACAACTGAACGGTGCATTTGGTTTTAAACTAAATACTAGCAAGAAACTTCTCGGATCTTGATAAACAGAAAAGGCACAATTGTGACTTTCGAGATATTTAAAACCTTTGTTTAACGGAACTTGGTTTAGTTTTCAGTTATAGCTGGTACCATGGTCATATTGACATATTCCACTCTAAAGTATTTGCATTTCTAATAAAAAATCTCCATATCTATCATGTAATAAAAACCTACTTGATTTCCTCCCTTTCATTTCCTGGCTAGGAGACTGTACTCTGCCTTAATCACGTTAAAATTGCCTTTAATACTACCGATCATTGACAGAAATTAATAGACAATGCGGGAAAGGAAATAACGCTGTCTAAAAACATCAGTGAAGTCATCGATTCTCCAGAGAACAATGAATATAAATAAAACTTGTCAACACTGATGCTAAGCAGTATAGTAAAATAAATGCTGCTGAAATTCCGTTAATTGCAGATATCCTTTTCTCCTCGAAGCTATTTCAATTCATTTTATTTTGTGTCACGCTTTCTGCACCTAAGAGACTATAGATATTTAACGAATGGTTATTATTTTCAATGTGTACATTTCTCTATTATGTTGCCCGAAACTAAATAAAGTTCAATGTCAAAACAAAAACAATCGTCAGAATTCAAATCTGATACGAACTTCAAAGCTTAGTTTCAACGTGCTACTATTTTTATATTTTTTTGTATAGTTTTCTGGACTTGTCTTGATCTTACAGTCTTTTTTTCAACTAACAATGATTATGTATTTTATATGTCTGTATTTGACTTATGATTTTTGTATCATATCGGACTCGTAAATTACAAGACTTGGTATAGTCTAAGTACCAGAATCCAAACTTATATGGAAAAGAAATAACTGAAGTAGAAACCCATCTAGTTGCTAGGCTTACAAATAAGAACGTCATACACGCGTTTTGTTTCTTATAAGAACCATCATTTGCTCTCGAAACAAAAAAATTGGTATGCCAAACCGATTTATAACAGGCTAAAAAACTAAAGCTACTAAAAATTAAAAAAAAAAATGTGTTTAATCTTCCTCTATCTATGCCTTGGTGCAGAACATGTTTAGTCGGGATTTCGAGAAATTTCAACATTTTATGAACAGTTATTAAAAGCAGATCGTTAATTTCATTCCAATGCAACTAATATCGTTTAGCCATTTATCTATTTTCATTTTAATTATTTATTACATAATACTATGTTGATGGAAGTTTTTAACGACCTTGACTGGCTATACAGCCCTCGCACGGTCGTCTATATAATACTATAAATAATTTAATAAATTTCAAATAAAAATGGCTTTCACACTTTCTGGCCTTTATCATTCCCAATGAAAGTATATCCAGAGAAGTGCTTTGAATGAAACTAATTTATAAAGAGGCATTTTCACTTAAACTTATATTTTCATGCGAATGAGCATCACTTACGGAATTCTACAACAGTTTTTTAGTGAACTTGCATCGAAAGGTTGGTGTCTCATTGATGTTTATTTCACATCTCTGTTCACATAAAGTCGGTGAAAAGCAAGGTTCAAAATTTTTTTTTTAATTTATTTGCTTATTACCTGTCTTTGATTAGATCTAACTTAGAGCATGTTCTCCAATTTATTTATATTATAGTCCTGTAATGTTGTGTTGTCATTTTAATGTTATATTTCACATGGCCATAAAAGAGGGAGGTTTGGCATGCCACAAAACCAGGTTCAACCCACCATTTTGTCTTTAAAAATGTCCTGTACCAAGTCAGGAATATGGCAATTGTTAAACTATAGTTCGTTTCCCTTGTATGTTACATTTTAACGTTGTGTCGTTTGTTTTCTCTTATTTTTGAGTGAAAATTCACATTACTATAAGACGTCTCACTGTACTTATCTATCCCAAATTCATGTATTTGGTTTTGATGGTATATTTGTTATTCTCGTAGGATTCTGTTTAATGCTTAGTCCGTTTCTGGGTGTGTTACATTTTAATGTTGTTTCGGTGTTCTCCTCTTATATTAAATGCGTTTCTCTCAGTTTTAGTTTGTTACCCCGATTTTTTTTTTGTCCATGGATTTATGAGTAATGAACAGCTGTATACTACTGTTGCCTTTATTTAGAACCAGACAGATATGATAAATCTACAAATGTACAGATATCATACTTTACTTATATCAAAGATGAGGTTAGAAAATGGTCAGGTAAGATTAAAAGCCAAAATCATGTGGCTGAGACGTTTATTGTAGATAATTATGCTTCGTATTTAAGTGGTATGGACATTAAACCAATGTTGGAAAAGAAAACACCTGCGTAATCATATACATTTCTATTTTTCTGTGTTGAAAATAGTATCTCAATTTATTTCGGACGCAAATAAACTCATCAAAGACACCAGAATTGATTTTTTTTATTGCGCAAGACTCATCAGTGACGCTCTAATAAAAAAGATAAAAGATTCAAATAAAGTACGAAGTTGAAGAGCATTGAGGACCAAAATTCCTAAAAGTTTTGTTAAATACAGTAAGGGTAATCAATGTATTCCTGAGTTCGAAAAGCCTTAGTAATTCTTGATCTTTTCTACTATTGATTCTCGTCATCTCAAGATGAACAACGACAGCAAAACACATGTATTATAAAAGTTTTACATTTATCAACAACAAAATAAAATAATTCCTTATTAAAATAAGAAATGGAATTTAGTATAATAGTTATTCTTATTACAAGATCTTAAAACAATTAAGCAACAAAGGTATACATCATGAAAAAAACACGCTAAATATGTGTGCCCGTTTTAGCTTTACATGGTTATTGAGTAAACATACACATTCACGTTAAGTTGTTAGGGTACAGGTTTAATCGAATGCTCCGTATAGGGAAAGTACCACGATATGAACAAATGTAAGACCGCTTTCGACATTTCTTTAAGGGGAAAGCATTATCAAAACATGTTTATATTATAATATTATGTAGTGTTTAAGTAACTCATACAAGATCTTAAATCAAAAAATACATGATATATAAACTTTGTTGGTAACAAAACAAATAATACAAAATGGCTAGATATGTGTTAGTAATTGCCTTTCACTTCTGATTTTCTACGAAATAGCTGCATGTGACTGATTGTATGAACCAAGAGAACTTATTAATATGTTCTGTAGATTGTTAATAATAATGTATGTTGAAACATTTCATCATGATTTGTATTTTTTTTAAATGTAAATTCCATCTGGCCAGGGAAGTCTTGTAATCGGAGAAGACGCTCATTGTCAATTGAAAACTCTGAAATGTACGTTAAAACTGCATTTATCTTTAAACACCGAGTTTCAAACATGAATGATTTATTTTTTAAATGAAAGAGTATTGCCCAACTTAAATAAGTTTCAAATCCATTTCCTCATATTCGGTCAGATTTAAATGGTTTAAATTAATAATCCGAATTGTACGATTTAAGATTTAAAATCGTTTTCTGTTATGACTGAAAAGTGTAAAAGAGAGACAGAAATTGAGGAACATTCAAAACTCATGATAAGTCGTAAAAGGAAACCGACAACGTCATGGCAAAAAAACCTTACACAAAATAATGAAAAGACGACCAAATTAACAAAACACTAGATAGAAAAACCAAAGTTTGAGCAAGACGAACCAAAACATATATTTGTGGAACTCATGTGCTCCGGAAGGGCAATCGGATTCTGTTCCACATTTGATACTCGTCGTGGCGCTTCTGATGCAAGTACAAATCTGATGATAAATCACATTCGGTGATGTTTCAAATGAGGCGGGATTATGGTTAAGGTCATTGGACAAAAAAAAGAACACCTGCGCAATCATATACTATTCTATTTTTCTGTGTCGAAAACGGCATCTTAAATTTTTGAGAAGCAAACAAACTCATCATAGACATCAGGATTCAAATTTCGTATATTGCGCAAGATTCATCAGTGACGATCGAATAAAAAAGAAAATTAAAAGGGCCATATAAAGTACATTAGTTGAAGAGCATCGAGGACCAAAAATTCTAAAATATTAACCAAATACAGCTAAGGTAAACTTTTCCTAAGTTAGGAAATCCTTAAACAGTATTTCGATCTTTTTTACTATTGATTCTCGTCATACAAAAGATGAACAGCCACAATATGTAATTACAATAATCATATCTATCAAAACCCAAATAAAAACATTCCTATAAAAATGTGAAATGGAATTCAGTATAATTGTTATTGTTATTACAATATATTAGAGCAATAAAGCAAAGGTTCACATAAAATAAAAATAAACTATTCTAAATAGGGATGTTCGTTTTGGTTTTACACATGTTTAAATACGTATTCAAGTTCGGTTGTTAATGTGCAGTTTAAATCGAATGCCACGTATAGGAAGAGTGTCACGATCTCTGTAAATTTAAGATCCCTTCAACATTTCGTTGATGGGCATACACTATCAATACATGTTATATTCTACAAATAAGGGACGACATCAAAAGATAAATGAAGGATACAAAAATTCATTCAAAAAGTTTGGGGGTGGGGGGGTGGGGGTTGAACTGATGCAAGATTTGATTATCCTACATTGATTTTTACATATATCCATATGGGTAAATCAATTTTTCCCAAATTAAGTTAAGAGGGGGGTAGGGGGTCATTGAAAAAACTATGTGAATTAAGTTTTTTATCCTTCATTGAACTTTTGATGTCGTCCCTAATAATGTTGTGTATAATTTACTCACATGCATAGGATCTTAAATCAAAAACTACATGATACACGTTGTATGTACCAAAACAAATATTCTAAAATGGCTAGATATGTATTAGTAAATGCCTTTAATTTCTGATGTTCTACAAGATAGCTGCACGTGACAGATTATATGAACCCAGAGAACTTATTATCATTTTTAGTATTTTGTTTATAATAATGTTCTGTTGAAATGTTACATTATAATTTGTAATTTTTTAAATGTAAATTCAATCTGGCCAGGGAAGTCCTGAATTCTGAGGAAACGTTAATTGTCAATTAAAAGCCATGAAATGCACGTTAAACGATCATCTATCTTTAAACACCGAGTCTTTTACATGAATGATTTATTTTTTAAATGATAGAGTAATGCCAATTTTTAACAAAGTTTCAAATCCATTTCCTCGTATTCTGTTTAGATAAATTGTTTAAACAATAGTTTGAATTGTAGAATTTAAGCATTTAAAATACTTTTCTATAATGACTGCTAGGCTGCACTACACAGCAATTGAAATAAAACAAAGTACCAGAGGAAAATCCAAAACTCATCAATCGAAAAAGAAACTGACAACACAATGGCAAAAAAACCCTAAAGCAAAATGATGAAAAGACGATCAAGTCCACAAAAGCACTAGGTAGAAAACTAAAGTTTACGCAAGACGAACCAAAAAATACATCTGTGCGGAACTCGTGTGCTCCCGGAAGGGTAATCAGATCTTTCTCCGGTACTTGTCGTTCTGCTTATGCAAGTACAAATCCGATGATAAATCTCATTCGCTGATGTCTCAAAAGCTGACGTGAGAGTGGTAAAGATCATTGGAACATATCGATGGGCATCTGTGATGAAGATATTCTCTAATAATTGTGAACCGTACTTCGAGAGGTAAAGATACAGTCACTGATATATTCAAACTCATTATTCGATCACTTTCTCACTACGTCATGACAAAAAACGAAAAACAATCAAACTGGTAAAGTTATATGTTTATCCATCGTATTTCTAGGATTATAAAATTGAGAATTGAAATGGGAGTCAATGATATATTTAAACTCATTATTCGATCACTGACTCACTACGTCACGACAAAAAACAAAAAAAAACCATCAGACTTAAACAACCAGATCAAACTGGTAAAGTTATATGTTTATCTGTCGTAATGCCATGATTATAAGATTAAAGCCATCGAATATTAAACGTTATGTTTATCTGTCGTAATGCTATGATTATAAGATTAAAGCCATCGAATATTAAACGTTATGTTTATCTGTCGTAATGCTATGATTATAAGATTAAAGCCATCGAATATTAAATGTTGTTGTATATGTCAATAATTGCGATTTTGATTTCTTTTTAATTGATAAAATAACGAAAGCCAAATATCATTTCATGCTGTGATATCCTGTATAACTCAGCACAACGAAGATGGTGCTTTGGCAGTAATAATTCATAATATATTTTGATAAGAACAAGCTTTAATAGAAAACTAATTAAGGCTTACTTGTAACAGTGGTTGGAAGATCGGCCAATCGAAGCACATAGTCCACGACTCATTGTTATGCCTGTCTAGTTGAAGATAACTATAACATCAGACCTGTTTTCGCCTACGTAATCAGCTTAAAATCACTACTGTCAACAATATGTAATCACTTTTACCATTTACCCAAATTTAAATTAAATTAAATTATTCATTAATTCGTATTATGTGTTTTTGTTTTCCAAGGTAACGCAGTTCCATTTCTGACGGGAAAACACACATGCTGTGCGTTAATTTCAGTAACAGTAAAGCACTTAAGTATGTTCTGTCTAATCTTTCATAAAGTTTTGTATTGAACTAAATGATGTTATACTATACACTGGAGGTTTTATTGAACAGAAACATGTCCAAGCAGAAAGATTTGACTTTTTACATTATCAAACTTATTTAGATTTTATTCATTTTAATATCATTTTCTTCTTAACATTGTCAAAGAACCGCCTCATTGACGTAACATGATAGTTGCATATTCCTTTCAGACTAGATTAGATTTTTACACATGCCACGTGTAAAAATCCTATATATGAGAGTTAATCAACTTAAAGCCAAGCACCAATTTATCAAGGAAATGTCAAGATCTTTGCTTTATAAGGGACTTTGGTTAACTTGACCGCTACTACACAAAACCATAGAAAAAATAAATTATTCTTATTTGGAATTGAAAAAAAACCACTCTGTATAATAAATGTGAATAAACCACGTTGAGCAAACTATTAACATCCTTCAGAATTATTGTTACCTTTTACAGAGAGAATATTTCAATCTGAAAAATACGAGTCTTCGCAAATTATAATTATGCAAGTAAAGCTTGCTTTGGCTATAAACATATATAAGATAACTTAATACCAGCCATGTTGATTATACTGATTATTAATATGACTGTAAGCATTTACGAGAAGGTTTTTTTCTTTATCTGTTGATTGCTGAAACGCCTGAAACAACGTTTACGCCATTTTGATAATGAACAACATAAATTGCGTTCACGATTTACCGTTATCAGAATAGTTGCTGCTTCAGCTAAAGAGCAAATTAAGTATTGAACTATGATTTATCTGAAGACATTGCCCTAGGACATGGGTTTAATGATTCATAAAATGTATTGATTCATATCTATACCTTTACTCTGACAAATAAATCATAGTCCTTTCCATGTTCTAGTACAAAGGCGATGCCAAGCAGAAACTAAAACCTATAGATTTTTTTTTAATTACACGTACAAACTCACTAAACTTGTTGGAAATGCAACATCTTTAGTGATGAATATAAAACTAGATATTAACAGGATAACCATAATGAATCTACATGTTTCTCATAAACTGTTAAGTGGAAAGATATTTGTTTAAGTCCCGCGGATTAGTTTCAACCATATATTCCTAACGAGGTTTGGCAGCGTACAGCGCAAGTTCAGGTTTTAGGTGGTACCCAACACTTTCACTAACATTAATTTGGCTCGATTAATTTTCATAAAATTTTTACTAAGTATTTCCTTTGACCCTTTTACAAAAATATAAAAATTTCAAAAATGTTTAACGAACCGTTTTGTCAGAAAAATTACACTGGTTATATAGCAGTTTGACAAACACCAATTTTGATCATTGATAAGCTTAATGTTCCCTCTACAACACAACGTAATTAATCAGTTGACTTTGCAGAGTTATCTCCCTGTAGTGTTAGGTGCCACCTTAATACACAGTTACATTTTGTCTCGTATTTTGACATGATGTGAGGAAAAACTTGGCAAAAATAAACCTGATGATACAGGTACATTCATTTTTGTCAAATTAATGCAGCTTTTTGAATACTACCATTTTGAACGAGGTTTAAGGTGGGGTTTTTTTTCAAACCGACAAAGGTTGGTATATAAGTATTGTGCCAAAATCCGCCAGCCTTGAATTTGACAAAAACTACAAATTTATCTTTTACAAATGATTTTAAAAACTTTCAGAAAGGTACAAACCAAATATATTGAAGTTCTTTATAGACATTAGACTAAATCTTAGACAAAAAATCTATTTTAAGTATTAATCATCAAGAAAATTAATTTCATATAGGCCTACTTGCCGTGTATATCCTTTATGTGCCTATTCAGTCCATCAGAGCATATTCTATTCAATCCTAACTCTATTTTAAAATTTTACTCTTAAATTCAACGAGCTTTTTTTAGAAGGAATTTCATTTTAATAAAACAGTATTCGTGATACTCGGTTCCAAAATTCAAAAGACAACAGAAGTATATATATGCGGTTCACTGTTTACAAATATTCATGCCCCAAAAGGATTGTGGATTTTGAGAAAGATATGCACGCCATTTGTATGTTGTATTGTTTATAAAACAATACAAAACTAGACAAAGTGATGCCCCGCACTCCACTCTAAAGTAACTGTAGATTTTTTTTGGTATTATTGTGTCTGGATGACACAAATTATGATCCTACAGATGCAAAGTGTTATTGTAAAATACACAAAGTTGAGCATGGGAGCACATAGTTCTAATGTTCACTGTAAATGGAATTATCCAGAAATGCTATGCACCTCTCATTCAAGTTTATACTCCAAAAATGACAACATTGAACTATTTTTCAAAAGAGCAAATATTAATAAAAATCATTCCTGACCTCCACAAGCACAACTTCAGTTGATGTACAAACAGCCAGCAGAGTGAAAACTGCCTAGCATACAAACTGTAGGAGAAGTTATCTGAATATTTTAATTTGTCTGTATGATATTCCTAATTTATTAATGTTTTCGTCTTGTAATTGTTAATGTATTATTGTTATTCTTTTGTAGCACAATACGTAATAGATTGCTTTATCTTACAATTATATTTAATTATTATGCACCCATACTGGGAGGACTAAAAGACGGAATGACAGACAGAAAGACAAGCAGAAGGTCGAACGGACAGGAATAAACAATATGTCCCAAAATTTTCAGTTACGGGGGCAAACAAGATAAAATCACAAAAAAATTGATCTGACACTGTTTTGCTTCACAGCTGTCAAACAATCTGAAAACGGACAAAAACTTCATTTAAGTTGATTTACGGATAAAGTTGAACAAGTTAACCAGTAAAGAATATGAAACTGAAACTGAGTCATGGTTTATTTCAATTTGAAGAAAAAGTAAATTAATAAAAATATCTTAACATCAAATTGTTGGGTAAAAACGCTAACAGATTTTCTATTTTCCGTTGTTATTGGTAAAGTGAAACTTATGATTGCAAGATAAATGACGCTTATTCGTTCCATCAGAATTATCTGATGTTTCTTATTTGATTTATGTAATATGTTTCCATGGAATTATTCGGAAGCATTTGCCCTAGACGGTATAAGGTTTACTCAGAGTCAAGTACGTAAATTAATTGGAATCCACCTATCCTAGACACCTATATTGTGTGAACCAATCGAAAGGTCGGTTATATTAATCCATCACTTACAGGCATTACATACATCTTTGCATGTGCAGTAGATTAGTCACATACTTTTTTTGGAAATATAAAGCATATAAAAAAAGATTAGATTTGCATTAAAGAACTTTTATTTCAACTTTTCAATGAAAACAAAACAGCGAATAAGTAATATCTACTATAGGAGTCAATTGTTTTGTACATGTACACTTTGAAAAATAAAAAAATATTATGATAAGTAGCAAACATAAGATGAAGCACAACAATCAAAGAGTTGTTCTTTTAACATATTGATCATTTTCTCGAGACAGTTTGTGACCCTGTTGTCTTATGTACATTTTCTCACTTTCCTATCATTTCTAATATGGAAAGTACACAATAGGAAAATTTTGAAAACTTATGTAAATGGAAAACAATGATTTGGTTTTTGTAACATTTATATATTTACTTTGTTTCATTGTAATATTAAACTCTGATAACATTGATCTTCTTAGCGTTTCTAATTTTACTTTGTTTAATTGTAATATTATAAAACTCTGAAAACATTGATCTGTGTAACGTTTCTAATTGTACTTTGTTTTATTGTTATATCCAAACTAGACTAATCAGGAAGTAGCAGCAATGAAACTTTACAGTAACCTGTTAAAGTTATCAGTTATTATAAAAACAAAATTCGTAATATGGCAGCAACACAGGATATAGAGATGAAACCTGAATAAATGACAATTCATGTCCGTACAGTCTATGACGTTTTGCGCTAGAAAGGACTTTTTTTTATTTAATGACTAATCATATCGATGTTTTCTTGGAAATCTCAAAAATGAAATAATGCAATATAAGTATTTGCAATCTGGAATTTTCTATACATGTTTTGGTTCATGATGACAAAAAAAAAGTTGTATTAAATGTAAGATTGGCAATGCATCCAGTAATGGTACAACCCATGTAAAACACGCTTCGATTACACCGCATATTGGTTGAATTTTTAATTTCTAGTTCATACAAATAAGTAATGGTACAAATATCAAAGTTGCGACTCCCTCGCATAATGTAAATAAGTTCATGCTCTTTTATAGTTTCTTATGTTGTGTTTTCAAACGTTTTGTCACAGGCGAACCTAATGCAGCTTATTTCAAGGTCACTGTCATATCTCATGGGGGTTAATGCAAGGCCATGAACAAACTTAAAGAAGGTTATTGCAAGGTCACGAGCGTATATCATGTACGGATTCAGGGGGCCTGGGGGCGCCCGCTCCCCTTTCTTGGGAAACATTTGGGTAATTATATAGGGAATCACTGAAGCATGACTGGAGTCCCCCTCCCTTAAGGCCAGTCAGCCCCCCTCCCCCTTATAAAAAAGTCTGGATCCAACACTGTATATAACTTATGAGGGTTATTGCAAGGTCAATATCATACCTGCTGAAGGTAATTGCAAGGTCACGATCGTATCTGAATGATTTTACAAGGTTACTAGCGTATTTGATTATTGCAAGGTCACCAGCATACCTGATAAACGTTATTGCAAGGTCTCCAGCGTATCCTATTTAGGTTATTTAGAAGCATGTTTTACCATATCATTTTTTTTTAACTACGCTCTACTTTTGTTATTCGGTTGTTTATTGAATTAGTATGATTAAGTGTTAAAATTCTGCAGTACGTGTTGATTATGAAGTTCATTCGTCAATATTGGTATAAAAATCAAAATCTTATGCAACATGTAACAGTCGCATATAATGGAGTATTTTAATAAATTATAGAATACAATCTGTCGGCTTTTCCTCCTGGTTTTACCTTCAAAACCGTTAGCTTATTTTGAATTCGAAAAATTCATCTGATATTATTAGAATTGTTGGTAACGATATTCTTGTTTTCTTCTTTAATTATTGTATTCGTTATTTATATATTCGTAGGCAGAAACGTATCTGGAAGTTTACTATGAATCTTACCAAAAAGTCAGAAATATTAGTTATTATGTATCCCTTACAGAGTATAGATTATCATGTTATATCAGGTGTCTAAACGACCTAGGATAATTAATATTTCATAATATAATATCTTACAGTTTAACTCATCCGTCTTAAGTTTCATTCACTAATCAATAACCGATCCTGTAACTTATGTTTTACATCACTGTTTCTTTTGAAGTGTGATTTGAAATCTAAAGATGAATGTGCATGGTAAGAAGACCTTTGTTAACTTATGACATACCAACATGCACATCGGTAGTTCATCTAAGTTAGAGTCAATACAGAAAAGAAGAAGACTTCAAGGAAAGGTTCTTTCATTGCAAAGATATGACTGGCTGTGTAAGGAAAATAGAGATTTATTTTATAGGTGCTATGATTCTATGCATTCTATTTTTACTTAACTGTTTAATTTTGATTTCAACTTGACTAGAAATGATACGATGGACTAGCTCATTCAAAAGTCTCATCTAATACATATTGATTTGAATTCACTAATGAACTGTTGCTAAAACAGGTTAATTTTTGGCAGTTATTTGTAATGTTTCAAAAGATATTATTTATAAACACTCACTTCGTAAAAATCACATTGAGATAAATTATGTAATTTAGAAGTCCGAAAATCGATCTTCTTTCTAGAAATGAAATTGGAAAACATCCTTATTACTTTGAAGTAAAGTAGAGTGTGGCTCTACAACTTGTTCGAAATTAAAGATCATTACACTAGGTGATTCAAACATGTCTTTTGATTAAGTTCAAGATTTGATATATACTTAAGGCTAACAAATTCATTTGTCTGCCATTTAGCTACAAACTTCATATAAGTGGTTGACAACACAAAAAATGGTATTCTCATCTATAAATTTGAAGAAGAATGTCTATATGTGGCGCCATGGTCTGATATTATATAACATAGTTCGTAAACTCTGTAGAACACTTAATAAAACTTCGTCGTAATATAGTACATAACTAAATGTTTTACCAAATTTAAAGACCCAATGCTTATATATATTACAGGATAATTTCCAATCAAATTGCCATCTACAACAAACGTTTGATTTAACGTGGATTGTCTATAAATCTAAAAAGCACCAGTCCATATTCAAGTGCAATAAAATTAGTCTACGGTCACTAATGACGTCAATACACAGCTAAATTATTCCTTGAAAGCATATGTAGAACTAAAGGAACAAACGCATCACTTACTAGTAATTTGTCCTAATTGAGGGAAAAAACTTGCTCATAATTCTATCATGTCTTAATTTGCTTTCGTCTTCACAAGTATCAATTCTGTTCAACTGAGATTGCTTAATTCTAAAACCTAATTTTATCAAATTAAGAAATATATAAATATTTACCATCGGAATCGCCCACGTTTATATACAATTATAATACTCAGCATACCAGTCGTTTATGAAGCAAATCGATTTTGAAGTTATGTATAAAATTGAGAATGGAAATGGGGAATATGTCAAAGAGACAACAACCCGTCCAAAGAGCAGACAACAGCCGAGGGTCACCAATGGGTCTTTCGCAGCGAGAAAATCCCGCAACCGGAGGTGGCCCTTAACCTGTTTATAATGAAACGTAACAGAAAGTAAGTATAAGAAACAGGAATATGTATGTTAAGTCACGTGACAACATGTCGAAATCGGATAAAACAATACAAAGTCAGTCGATTGAAAAGGATTTGAATATGATTAAGTAAACATTCTAATATAAGATTATGAAGGGTTTACTCCTGGTTTGCCCACTTTTAATTCTACCAATTATCTAATAGCAAAGAAAACAAAAAAGACAAAAGGTTTAATGAGCATACAATTGTATAGTCTGTTCCAACTTCGGTATATTGTTTATCAGTGTTTTCTTACTATATTTAAATATATTTTTATTATGTTTTTTAGAAAAATGAAAAATAAATCAAATAGGTTTTCTCTCAATAATTTGATATCAATTCAATATTATCATTTAACATACAACTAAAGACAAAACAATGACATTCAGTAATAAAAGTGTCTTCACAATTTATTAGTTTCTGAATGATTTTCATGATATAAATTCTGCAATACAAATTATCTTTTATTGAAAACATAATTTATATAATATATGAATCAAAGTTTATAAGTGCATTACATAGGGAATAAATAGTTGACACAACATAGGTTTCTGACACAGAATGAATGTGGTCTAAGAACTAAAACTTAAAAACGTATATAAAAAAAAATTGTACATTTACCTATTATGGTCCAATATCCAAAATTTAAATACATGGTTAGATTCAGCATATCATAGGACCCCAAGAATTTAAATTTTGATGAAATCAAATAATGTTCAATTTTAGACCCTTTAGACCTCAATGTAAACCAATTTGATAACCGGGCCCAAATATTAAAAATCTAAATACATGGTTTAATTCAGCATATTGAATGAAGAACCCCATATATTCAATGTTTGTTGAATCATACAAACTTTAATTTAGACCCGGATTTGGACCAACTTGAAAACTGGGCCCATAATAAAAAAAATCTAAGTACATGTTTTGATTCAGCATATCAAAGAACCCCCGGAATTCATTTTTTTGTTAAAATCAAACTAAGTTTAATTTTGAACCCTTTTGACCTTAATTCCTAAACTGTTGGGACCAAAACTCCTAAAATCCATCCCAACCTCCCTTCTGTGGTCATTAACCTTATGTTAAAGTTTCATAGATTTCTATTTACTTATACTAAAGTTATTGTGCAAAAAACAAGAAAAATGCTTATTTGGAACCTTTTTTTGGCCCTTATTCCTAAACTGTTGGGACCAAAACTCCCAAAATGGATCCCAACCTTGCTTTTATGGTCATAAACCTTATATCAAAATTTCATAGATGTAAGTTCATTTTCACTAAAGTTATTGTCCGAAAACCAAGAAAATGCTTCTTTTGGGCCCTTTTTGGCCCCTTATTTCTAAAGTTAATGAAGTTGTTAGTGAGTTTTACTGAAGTTTTTGAACAATGTATCCTTACTAAGCTGCTGATTTTGTTGTTTTTGAATAAGAACAAGCTACCTTTAAGCTAAGATACAGATTTACTGTTGAAATTGTGCATTTGTTAAGCTGCAGTTGCATTTATATTCTATTTGTTACGACTAATTGCAATTTGGATATTTTATATATTAATTTCAGAACAGTGTATTTATTTAATTGATAAAAATATCTATATTAATCTTTAATTCATTATTTTTCAGAATGTAACAATAATTAAAACTTTTTGTTGATAAGTTGTAAAAGTAATACACATTTTTGTCTATTTATACTTGTCAATTTCAATACATTGTCCCACACAAATTATATCAAATAAAAAATATCTTTGCACATTTTTCTTGAGTTAATAGCAGAATACAGTATCTTTAATTAAAAAAAAATACAGGTAACATAAGAGGTATATTTAAATAAAAAAATATTTTCGCACATTTTCATTAATTTAATAGCGAAATATTGTATCATTTATAAAAATGTACAGGTAAATTAAAAGGTAAAAATTATGACTATTATTCAGAAATAAACTATAATTGCTAAAACAACAATTCCCCCTATGTTTACATATGCATGTAATTAAAAGTGGGCAAACCAGGATGACACCATTATGAAGACATTTTGTATATTAAAGACACGTGAGTCACTTGAGTCTTTTAGGTCATGTATGTGCATACAGGTATATGACGTTACAGCCTTTTTGTAAAAATCAGCAAGTAATTATATAGAATGTGACAACCTAACCAGCACATACTGAGGAAAAACAGGAATATAACATTTTATGAAATATTGCCTTTTCACATTTTATGAAATATAGATTAACATGCAACTTTATTTTTCATGAAAAATTGAAAGACATATAAATGATTGTCATTTATGTAATTACATAAAGATAAGTTAAATTTCATTCATTTGTCTTAGCACCATAGCATGTAGCATTTATACTATATCGATTATTGTCGCAAATTTCAAAAATAGCAATGTTTACTATGAAATGATATTCATGTCGATTTTCCATCCAACTTTTTTTTTTAATTACTTAAATCGTTTGTTTTTAAAACATCTGATATACAAGATATGTAAGGAGCACAGACCACTCTCAGTAACATTACAGTTTGTTGCTTATTCTTAACTATATAAATTTCTATTACGTGTTTTATGTACTATTGTTTTATCCTCTTGTTTAGCTATGGCGTTGTCAGTTTATTTTCGACTTATAGTTATAAAAAGAAGATGCGGTGTGATTGCCAATGATGCAACTCTTCACAAGAGACCAAATGGAACAGTAATAAAAAAAAAACTATAGGTCACATTACGGCCTTCAACAATGAGCAAAGGCCATAGTGAATAGTAAGCTTTAAAGGCATGAAATCACAAATGTTAAACAATTCAAACGAGAATTAAAAAAAACCCGGCCTAATTTGTGAACAAACAAAAAAATGAACAAAAAAAAACCAATTAGGTAACACAGCAACAAACGACAACCACTGAATTACAGGTTAGCTCATGAATCGGGACAGGCATTTATACATACAGAATATGGCAGGGTTAAACATGTTAGCGGAATATTAACCCTCCCCGGCTAACCGGAGACAGTGATGTAACAGAACAACATAAGAACGAACCATGAACATCTGTTGAAAAAGGCTTAACACATCAAACGGATACAAATGTTTCTACTAAACACAGAGTGACATGGCCGGGTACTTGTACATTCCAACAACAAATAGACACTAAGTACAGATCTGAGAGTACTCCCATTTAATGACAACTAGTTCAACTGACAACTAAAACAATTTTTTAATTGAGTTTGAATGTACCTCTAGTATATTCGCCTCTCTTTTTCAGGTGTTGTTTGAAAAGACACATATGCATGAAAAGATGACTACCGATATAATATATACGAATAAAAGCTTTAAAAGTTTTTTTTATACGAAATCTACTGCTAGTATTGTTTCAATAAGTTGTTGTAGTCTCCGGTATTAGGCATTGAGCGAATATGATTATTGACTATTGACAAATTGATGAATATATAAAATATTGTTATTGAGGAAAAACAGCCTAGGATTACTGTTTGAATACAATGGATATTTGGTAAAGAGTCTTATATCAAAGGGATCAAATGAGCAGCTAACAGAAGTATGACATGATGTTGATTGATCCTTCATTATAGTTAGTTATAACGTTTGACCTTATGAACTAATATTCCGTTACTGGACATTGATATTTTAATAGTAATAGATCTTACAGTCTAGACTAAACGCATTTATGAACAGGATGATATTCACCCGACTACTAATGGCGGTTAATAGCTTCCTCTTGGTATTCTACAGGGAACCAGTTTATGCTACAAGTTGAAATTTACACAAACATCATTAAATGTGAGAAAAGGATTGCAACCATTTATTGTAAATCGAATTATGTAAACCTGTTTTCCCAAGGGTTAAATTTGTTTGCGAAAAGTAAATTACTGCAATATATAACTCCTTCTTGCATGCTGTGTCACTTGGCTAAGTTCGACCAACGGCTATGCATCTAATATAGAGTTAGCATATTGTTCACTGGTTCAGAGGATACTACAATACTTGAATTATTGGTCATACAAAACATTGCAAACATTTTTCAACGGTTTCCGACGGTGAAATTGCAATAGTAATGCGGATATTTCCTCTTTATATTAAATATTCATAATACGAAGTGGAATTGGTAAAAACAATTGAAAATATAACCAACCCTTAAAACTACTTCAAACTCTTCTAGCTGTGAAGCTTGGGATTTGACTGTAGTTACTATCATTAATAAATGGTATGGTATTGTTCTGTAGGGTGATTGATTCACAGCTTTTTGTATCTACATAATACTATTGATGACAACGGTTTAATGGATTTAATTCCAAGTTTAGATCGAAATACAACCATTTGAAAATCTGAAAAACAATCACAATAAAACATCTAAAACAGTTAATTGTCTCTTGTTTTAAGCGTACTGTTTATGTAACACAAGTCGGTGGCAATTCGTTTGACAAAATTCTATCGTTTAATGAAATAATGAATATGACAAAAGCAATTTGTGATATTTATGTAACATGTGATTTGTTTTTCAGATACAATATAACGTCAATAAGTCAAGTACTTTAAACAGCATTATTTGAAAAAGAAATAGACGGATATTTTCCGTGATGTGTTTTTTACGGAAACTCTTAAATACCAATTCATTTTGTACTTTTAACTTTTGTGGTAGTCCTTCTAATGTTGCAGTGTAGGAAGAAATTACTAAATGTTGCATAATCAACTTCTATATTTTTCTTCAAATTCTGCAACCTCAATTGTTTATACGCAGATCATGTTGTATTACTGGTTTTGGAATTATAACTTATTTTTGTATACTTCACATACTGAGTAATTTCTATAGATATAAAAAAAAATGTGGTACGGTTGCAAATGAGACAACTCGCCATCATAGTCAAAATTTGTAAAATTTAACATTATAGGTCAAAGTACGACCTTCAACACGGAGCCTTGGCTAACACCGAACAACAAGCTATAAAGCCAAAAAGTTGACTAGTGTATAATCATTCAAACAGGAAAACAATTGTCTAATCTATATAAAAAACGAGAAACAATTATGAACCACATCTACAAACTACAACCACTGAACATGAGATTCCTGACTTAGGACAGGTGCATACAAATGCAGTAGGTTAAACTGTTTTAATAGGCACCAAACTTCACACAACCAAAACAATAGTGTAACATCACAACATAGAAAGACACTATAAAATATCAATTGAAATGGCTAAACTCGATCAAAGGACATATTAGCAAAACAAGTGAACATACATTGAACGAATAATGTTCATTCGGTATGAATGAGTCATACCTATTTTATCATTATAAAACCTTGATTCAGAGTGTTGTTGTGTTATATAACAACATTGCTAGATCTTGATATAGTGTCAATAACTCAAGGCGTTTGATTGTATGAACTATGTCAACGCTTATTTAACATATCAAGCATATTTTATATCAGATGAGTAAGAAATTAGCTACTGTTGTATGACTGAAGTCAACATATATACAGACTGTACAGGCAGAATAAAGATGTAGTAGTGAAATTAGACTCTATTGCAGCAATTGTTGTAGGAATATGAACGGTTAATCGTTATTGAATATCTGTAACAGATGAAAACGCTTATGTTTCTATTGTCGTATCCAAAATCTCAACTTTAATCAGCGAAAATTTTACTAACCATGACTAAGCGGTTGCCACATGTTAAGCAGGATTCGAAACTATTCCAAAGCGCAAGACATCACACAGGTTACATGGTCCAAGGATAATCATTTGCATGCCTCTTAACCAGTAGGCTACTACGACAAATTATTGCTGGGCATAAACATTATACATATTGCTGACAATTAGTATGCCATCATTTACCGATTTGTTCCGGAATAAAGAAAGATTTAAATTGATGTGGTGCCACGGTCATAAAGTAATCACTAAATGAAGGATTGCATGTTCTTCCATAATCATCTATCAAAATAAAACGGAAATTGAAGTCGGAACCATATTTATTATCTATATATGAATATGAATCCAGCCTTATACTAAAAAGTAAAATAACAAACATACAGAACTCCAAGGAAAGTCCTCATCAAATGACAAAAACACAAAGCTCCCGCACTCAAGGTAAACACGCTACCATCAAGGCGTCAAGGTTATTAGAAAACCTGGTTTTAGAAAATTCTTACATAAATACCTTTTTATAAAAGTTGAATCTTTTTTGTGTATTTATTGAACAATGAAAGATACTTTAAAAATTTAGTTTTAAACGAAAACTTCAAATCATATGAATAATTTTAAATGCCATCCCATAAATAATTCGCAAACATATGTCAATTTCTCAGATGTCAGAAGAAGATGAAATATATATTGTACCACCTGGCAAAAAGTTCTCTCATTTTTACAATTTGAAGTATACTGTTATATCAAAGATCAAGAATATAGTTTTAAGCTTTGATTGAACAAATTGGAAAGTCGAACAAAAATCATGATAGGAATCAACAGACATGAATTAGTTGTTTTACTTGTAAATTGGGCAATAGAAATTCTCCAGTTTTTAGAATATATGAGAAACAAAATCTTGATCTGATTCTATTCCCATTACCTAGTATTAAAGTATGCGATGATTTTTCAGTCGACTTAAAATCCACTGTTATTAATCGTCATCTATATGAAATTCTGGCTATATATATATTCAATAAATTCAAGCACTTTGGCATTAAAACAAAATTGCAGAATTGATATTTCCAGAAATGCATCACTTTTTAAATTTTGCCATAAATAATCAGTGCATTGTCTCTGGTACTGGGACTACAATATGCCACTTAACAATTTATTGAAATGACTAAACAATATGCCACTAAACAATTTATTGAAATGACTAAACGATATGCCACTAAACAATTTATTGAAATGACTAAACAATATGCCACTAAACAATTTATTGAAATGACAAAACAATATGCCACTAAACAATTTATTGAAATGACTTGAACAATATGCCACTAAACAATTTATTGAAATGACTAAACAATCTGCCACTAAACAATTTATTGAAATGACTAAAAAATATGCCACTAAACAATTTATTAAAATGTCTAAACAATATGCCAATAAACAATTTATTGAAATGACTAAACAATATGCCACTAAACAATTTATTGAAATGACTAAACAATATGCCACTAAACAATTTATTGAAATGTCTAAACAATATGCCACTAAACAATTTATTGAAATGACTTTAACAATATGCCACTAAACAATTTATTGAAATGACTAAACAATATGCCACTAAACAATTTATTGAAATGACTTTAACAATATGGCCCTAAACAATTTATTAAACTGCGTCGATTCTTCATCCAATATATTTTAAACAGTTGTCATCTCTTATATTGAATATAAAATCAATGGAATACACACTGTAATGTATTGAAAAAACGAGTAAAACCGATTCTTGTAATTAATGTTAATGCTAGAAGGGCCATAGGACCAACATAATTTAGATGTGGATTTGATAGCGCTCATTTCCCAACTGGTTTAGAATTAATTTCAGTAAAATAATGATACAATGCACATTCTTTTACCAAAGAACTATTACTTTTTATTACCAGATTTATTTTTATGGTCCCAAACGTCACATAACTCTATATAAGACTATAGAAAAACGCCAATGAAAGTGTTCAAGGAAGATACATTTTTACACATAATTACAGGATATTGGGAAAACTTAAAGATAAACTCGTCAAGGGAACACCTTAGTATTACAGGATGTTATCAAAACGTAAAGCTCAATTTGTCAAGGGAACACCTAAGCATTGTTTGTATACATGAAAACATAACATTATGCCGTTGTAAGACAAATATATTGCTAAAATGATGTATTTTAAAATGCAGATGCAATTAAATCTTAAGGTTACATACTGTTTTCGTCAGTCTTTTCATTGGTTGTCTTTAGAGATTTACAAGTACATCATAAAATTTAGTTGCATTGCATAACTAATTGACAACCTAGTCTATGATCATTAACAATGAACAAGAAAAACTAATAAAACGTATAAAACTTAGCAAAATGTCTAACTTTCTAAAACATGACTGTGCATCTTAATCAATATATACCGAAGCTGCATACAATTGATTCTCTTTATCTCAAAGCTTTTTTCTCTAAAAATACCTTTTAAAAAAGTCATAGTTAAATGTCTAACTAAATTGATAGCTTCACATTATCATAACCTCTGATAACTCAAACTTCCTGTTAATTCATTTTTTAAACCAGTTTAAACTACTTTGAGCTAGCGAGAGTAGACTATGTATTACACAACGGAATAGAAAAAATATCGTAACATAGATACAAGGAGATTTGGTATGACAACACTCAATCCAAATGACATGTTTCATGTCAGATGTCTTATCAGCCCTGTGTTAATACAACCCCTCTAGATAGTCATCGGTACTTCTTGGAGTGACAGTACTAAAGCCTGGGTCTGAAAATTCATCCAATATGAAAACTGTCATGTGATATTCTGATAATATTGCATCGATAGCCATGCAATAGCCCTATATTACATATATATACTTGTATTCTTTATTGTGGCGGCAGGCGCAATTGACAAACGACATTTTCTCTCCATGAAAGTTCATAACAATATCTGTCTTCTTCTTCAAGGTTGAAATAATTATCTATTTTCAGTTTCTTCAAGGTCAAAAGTATTGGTCTAATTTGTATTTTGTTAGACAGATTCGTCAATATTGTTTATGAATTTTATAAAGAATATAGTCTGAACTTTCTTGAAGCATGTAGGTTATCATAGACGAAATAACTATCATAGATCAAGTTAAATAATTTCAATGAGTCTGGCTCTATTATTTCTATAACCGATAGAAAACAACACAAAATATGCTCACTAGATGTTGTCAGATAAAGGAGGAGATAATAGTAAACATACACCAAACACATTTAACCTTTGGCAAGTATATGGACCTTAAACAAAACTGTTAAATGACGGATTTTCAACCAAGGTTAGCACGACCTGCTTGGCATGTGAAATCCGTTAAAATACCAAGAAAATAAGTAAGATCAGAAAATGTCAAATCGGTTAAACAAAACATCATGAAAATATAAGAAAAGTGTCTATCTAAATAGGGTAGATCCAATATAGATTATTTTTGAATATATGCATTTACAGAAATTAAAAAAAATCTCTGATAGCTAATGGTAGAACCAGGCTTACAACTTTTCATTTATTATTAATCCCTTGTTTTGGTTCTTACCAATTGGGAATAACAATCAGTCGATAACGGAGAAACAATACGAAAAAAGACAATATAAACAATAGCATAAACTCGATAACATTTCAATTATATCAACACCTTTGATCTGAAAATATGGCATTTTAACGGTCTATGAATGCATATTTAAAAACATTTAATCAAATATTTAAAACAAAACAAAAATCTAAAACTCATATATGGGAGACTACATTGTTGAAAACCTCTGGATGATTTTATCTGTAAGAATTATAATACTAAATTAATGTCAAAGCTCTGTGTTGAAGGCTAATTGTTAAAGTTTTATACATTTTGACTTAGATGGAGAGTTGTCTCATTGGCGCGAACACATACGACATTTTCTTATTTATATAATCAGTACACTCACACAAAGTATGGAAACTTGATTTGAAAGTTAATATTTTTTGTTATGCTTATTCAATACGTTGATACAATTTGAATGTTAACACATGTGTCATTGAAAAACATATCGTTTGCATCGTTCATTATATTGTGAACAATTCAATGTCTTAAATCTTTTAAAAAACACAAAATTATATATTATTTGATTTTGAGACTCGGAATTCTACGTTAGACAATAAATTGATTTATTTAGACAACATCTTTACAACACATGATGTAATTTCATTATTATTACCTATAATTATCTAGGACTAGTAAAACTCTATTCTAGAAAAGACTATCATGAGAAATGTTCTATCATACTTTAGGTCAATATCTAGTCCAGATCTTTTAGAATCTTGTGGCAGATGTTCAAAGAAGATAATGTTTTCACGTTAGATTGAGTAGTATATAAAATTATGACGATAGTTTGGTTCAAAGTGAATATTTCTTTTATTATCATAGCTCTTTATAGTGCTAAACATAAATTTCCCATTGTTCCTTTTAACTTGTTTTCTTCAACTTCTCTCTCATCTTTATGAACAAAATTATATGATAAGAGACCAAAAGATTCAATCCAACAAAGGCAAAGCAACTCGATCAATCTAACTGAATTATATAGGAATTAAAGATTATGACAAGTCACAAAGCAAAATCACATATATTTTTTATAATGTATTCTAAGATTCGTTGGTAAATTTTGTGTTAAATTTTGATTTCTGCTAATGTATTTATTTTTCATTTTCATACATATTGATTTTAGAATTTTGCTTGAAATTTGATTTGTTTTATTCTATGGGTGTTATCTAAGAAAGATGAATCGGATTTCTGATCGGAATAACAAGATTGCACGACGAAGTAGATTAAAATGAAATAAAGCAAAACAATTTGGCTTCTAGATAACAATGCTAAGGTTTCATTTATGCAACTTCAGAACCAAATTGAAAATGAAATTATACCATGTAAGAAGGATATTTCTGTACAAATCTATTCAGATTCGTATTGTTGCACAACACCATTTGAAATATTAGGCAATTCTTATTGGAAAACACAGAATACGTTATTCGATTAGATCTTGTTTTTGTTTAAATTCTCTGATTTTATCTATTTTCGTCTTTCGTTCCGCGCGTTTCACATATTTTTATATTCTCATTTCAATTTTAAAGCAATTTTAACTATCATGCGTTGGAAAAGAGAAGATATATAGTATTTCTATTTACAACTCAAATTATCTATATAATTTAACTTGAGAAAACTAAATGCAAAAAAAAGTAAAATCACAAAAAATACTGAACTCCGAGGAAAAATTCAAAACGGAAAGTTTCTTATCAAATGGCAAAATCAAAAGATAAAACACATCAAACGAATGGAAAACAACTGTCATATTCCTAACTTGTTACAGGTATTTTCTTATGTAGAAAATAGTGGATTGAACCTTGTTTTATAGCGCTTAAACATTCTACTTGTATGACAGTCGAATCAAATTCCATTCTATTGACAATGACACGTGAACAAACAGATATAATAGGTAAAATTGTCAAAATAGGGGTACAGCAGTCATCAGTTTGTCCAAGGATTTGTATAGTTAACTATACAAATCCTTGGTTTGTCACAATCTCAATCAGAACACCAAAAAAAAAAACATTTAACAAAGAAGCACATACAAGTACTTTGATTGTAACTATATAGTTCTTCTACTTTCTTAATGTTTATCAGACCATTTTAGTGATTTGTATTGTTTTTCTCTGTTTATCGTATTTTTTTGCACCAAACAATAGCATATTTGACAATATTTTGACAAAAGGGTAGGCATGTATCATTATAATTATTCATAAAATTTTATTGACATATATATATGTAATCTGTCTGCTGTGTAGTTCGTTGTATATTTTAAAATATGTTAACTATATTTTCACCAGGTTATAAAGGTTAAACTTTGGGATAGATAGTTCCTGTGTGTTTTTAGTTACAAGAAAGATCGAAGATCGGATCGTTTCTCAGGTTTTGAGTTCAATAACATTATGCATATTTTTGACTGCTTTTCTGTCCTTTACCTTACATCATATATAAAGGCAACATTAGACCAGTATACTGCTGTTCAAAAGTCATAAATCGATTGACAAAACCGGCTAACAAACTAAAACTGAGGGAAACGCATCAAATATAAGAGGGAAACAACGAAACATTTTAACAGTGCAACTGAAAAAAAACCGACTATGCAACTAATATTCCAAATTTGAGCTGTTTTACTTAAGGTTTTATCTATTATTGTAAACGTTTAAAGAGCTATGAATAAGTGTTGTCAATGATAGGTTTTCTATTGGAAAAAAAATGTATCTTTCTTTTAATAATATTCATGTTCTAGGAATTGTAATGGTTCATGTAAACTTTTGAGTTTGCCAATGATCATTATCTTTTTAACACGCAGTTGTTGTTTACTTGTACGCAGTTGAGCTAAAAATGACACGAAATTGACTCTCGTGTAAATATACATGCATTTGCAATGGCATCAACACTATACCACATGTTGTCTCATACAAACAAACTAAAAAACATCCAAATAAGAGGTCTTACAAACTACTAACTTAGCAAAAAGAAGATACAAAATCTCACGTGAGAACCTGCAATAAAATCCAGCTTCAACTATACATCGATAAGAATACGTTATAAATTCGTATACGTAATTTTGCATACAAATCGAATCAATTGATCGAGAAAAAATAACTCAAACTTTGCCAAGTACGGAAATAACCTGAAAGATAATAAAAATATGTATAATGTCCCAGAAATAATTAAAGGCAATGTTTTTTTCGTGAATTTTAAGTTTAAACAGGCTGGCTATTTCAGATTGATTGATACCAATGTCCATTGCGTCAGTCAATCTTCAAACGCAACAGAAAAAGCTAAAAGAAGGAGATGGCCATTTCAATAGGAAATTGTTGCTAAAATTATGATCAGTTTCTATATTGAGAACGATCTTGACATGTATTGATGTAACAATGTCACAAACAGAAACTGTAATGGACCTAATCAATATGTCTCACACATTACAAATGTAGTAGATGTTTATCAACTCATTTTGTTATAACTGTTATGTTATCACTGGTATATTAGTCAACTAGCTATGTAATTTAAGGTCTGGTAATTAACAGAAGTTTTAATTTCCAAAATCACAACAAAATCTCGTCTGACATTTACGGTCTTTGTACGTTTGTTTTATTCTCTTATTGGACACACCAGTAGTTTCTCGAAAGGCGACAGGCAATAACAATAAATTAACACCTTTTCTCTCTATTTTGCTATCTTTTATTATTTATGAATATTTTTAGACATTCGTTAATGTCTCCATTTTCTAACTGACATGTTCATTTGTGTATCGTTTGTTTTTAATTGTTTGTTTCCATTTGTACTGATCAAAACTGCGAATAGCGTCAAGGAGATTTAATGTCATCATTGTCTCAAAAGCTGCCGTAGTTCCAATAATGGCGATTTACGCAATAGTCATAGTTTAAATTCTTATTTCAAGGTGTGAATAGTTTTTGATTTCATTCGTCAGAGTTTCATTAATATTTCCTTTGTTTTGTGACTTCAAAATTTTAGTTTACGTATTTAGTTCACAAAGTGTTTTTCGATAATCATAACTGTCGCATCATTTTCAAACATTTATTTACGTCAATGTGTAAATTTGAACAATGAAATACAAATAGCCTTGGTGGGCAGCTTTCTTTTACAAAAACCGATTTAACGTGAAAATAAAACCTATATGTAGATGACATGTTTCATTAAGTAAATAATCATGCTTCGTGTATGTATGTACCACTACGAAAATCATAACTGCCATAGAAAAACTGCAATCAGTGTTCGTATGGAGGCATGTTTATTCTGGATAATGTCATAACTTTATACAGTACCAGCAACAAATGTCACAGAACTGGCACGTGGTCGTAATGAGTTTAATGATGCAAGTTTCAGCATCTGGAATTAGATGTGTATAAGATATTTTTTATTTTTTATGTTCTATTTTAGGTAACTATTTAAGAGAGAGTATGACCGTGATCTGTTTTCTTTAATTCTGTTTTAAGTTAATCGGATACAGTGATTTCAAAACGAAATATACGAGAGATTTGGTGCAATAACAAAAGTGAAAAAAATCTAAAGAGGGAAGAAAGAAAAAACTACAGAGGAAAGAAAAAAAGTACAGAGGACAAAAATAAAATTAAAAAAAACACGGTTCATTTTTCATTGAAATTGTGGCTAGTTTCTGGTAAAAATTCAGTCGCAGCATGAGGCTGTCTGACATGTTCTTTACAATGATCGGCTAATCACACATGTAACAAGCTTTATATATGATATATCGTCCATTGTCGAATCAAATTGTGAAGAGGCCCCAAATGTATGACATAAATACCTGTCAAATAAAAAAACAAACAAAAGAACACACACCGCAAATGACTCAGATTTCTCTTTCCAAGATATAACTTACAGAAGAAAATGTCCTGAGTATACCCCAAGTGAAAAATTTAAAACAGTGTTAGCTTAGCAACGAAAAAATTTTGGTAAAATACTTATTAATACCCATATTGATTGATGAGAAAACAGATGTGTGCAACGAAAAGTAAAATTATATTTCTTTGACAAATATACCGTAACAAATTTGTAATAAACAATGTTCCTGTTCATTTCATTGAGGATTACTGTATCAAAAAGGCTGTGAAGAACGTTGATTACATAATAAAGGAATGAGTTGGTGTTTAACACTACTTTCAGCATTCCAGACTATATCGTTTTTTATTGATAGATGTTACTGGAGTGACCGGAGAGAACAATCGACCATCGACAATCTATTGAATAAGCCTGACTAGTAGGCCTTAAACCAACACTTGGAATCAAGATATTTAGAATTATTTCATCAATTTCAATATTGACAATACGTGATAATTGAATTATAGTTATGTTACTACTAAAGAATATGTTTTAAACAAAATAACAAAACGTTTGGAATCATCAAACACAAAAGTGCATTTAACATTATAGATTCAGCAAACTTAAAAGAGCATAAAACGTTTGGGATTATCAAACACATAAATGTATTTAACATTATAGGTTCAGCAAACTCAAAAGTGCATAAAACGTTTGGGATTATCAAACACAAAAGTGCATAAAACGTTTGGGATTATCAAACACAAAAGTGCATAAAACATTATTGGGTCGGTAAACTCAGAAGAGCCTTTTTTTTTTTTTTTTTTTTTATTTGGTCGGGTTGTTGTCTCTTTGACACATTCCCCATTTCCATTCTCAATTTTATTAAATAAAAGCAACAGTAGTATACCGCTGTTCAAACTCATAATTCAATGGACAAAAAAAGAATCGAGGTAACAAAATAAAACCGAGCATTAAATATAAGAGGAGAACAACGACACAACACTAAAATGTAACACACACAGAAACGAACCAAGCATCAGACGAAATCCTACGAGAATAACAAATATAAAATCAAAACCAAATACATGAATTTGGGATAGAGAAGTACCGTGACACGTCTTATCGCAATGTGAATTAAAACGTTTGGGATAATCAAACACAAAAGTGCATTAAACACACACAGAAACGGACCAAGCATCAGACAAAATCACACGAGAATAACAAATACAACATCAAAACCAAATACATGAATTTGGAATAAACAAGTACCGTGACACGTCTTATCGCAATGTAAATTAAAACGTTTGGGATCATCAAACACATAAGTGCATAAAACATTACAAGGCCAGCAAACTCAAAAGGACATAAAACGTTTGGAATCATCAAACACAAAAGTGCATAAAACGTTTGGGATCATCAAACACATAAGTGCATAAGACATTATAGGATCAACAAACTCAAAAGGACATAAAACGTTTGGGATCATTAAACACAAAAGTGCATAAAACACAAAAGAACATGAAACGTTATAAGTTAAACAAACTCAAAAGAACATAAAAAGTTTGGGATCATCAAACACAAAAGTGCATAAAACGTTTGGGATCATCAAACACATAAGTGCATAAGACATTATAGGATCAACAAACTCAAAAGGACATAAAACGTTTGGGATCATTAAAAACAAAAATGCATAAAACACAAAAAAACATGAAACGTTATAAGATAAACAAACTCAAAAGAACATAAAAAGTTTGGGATCATCAAACACAAAAGGGCATAAAACATTATAGGATCAGCAAACTCAAAAGAAAATAACACATTTGGTATCATCAAACACATAAGTGCATAAAACATTACAGGGCCAGCAAACTCAAAAGAACATAAAGTTTGGGAACATTAAACACAAAAAAATAAACTTTTGGATCATCAACCTCGAAACAAATTAATAAAATTGAGAATAGAAATGGGGAATGTGTCAAAGATACAACAACCCGACAAAATAAAAAAACAACAACAGAAGGTCACCAACAGGTCTTCAATGTAGCGAGAAATTTCCGCACCCGGAGACGTCCTTCAGCTGGCTATTAAAATCAAGAAACCCAAAAGTACATACATGTACAAACTTTGAATTATCAAACCCACAAGGATTTCAACAAAGCAGGAAACAACGTTAATTTTGGTCATTGGATTTTTACGTTCTTTGAGTATAAGTTCAAAAATTGGAAATAGGAATGAAACTTCATAAAGAAAAACTACAAAATCTAGTACTGTGTATTTTCCAAGTTTTAAAAGCTAACAGCTTTAACAGCCGTTTTAAGATATATCAAGACAAACAAAAAAACATTTTATTGGAGAGATAGCCATACAGAATTTACAATAGAGTTAATAGATAGAATTTCATAAAGTCATTGAA
The DNA here is from genome assembly GCF_036588685.1 of Mytilus trossulus. Taxonomy (NCBI): domain Eukaryota; kingdom Metazoa; phylum Mollusca; class Bivalvia; order Mytilida; family Mytilidae; genus Mytilus; species Mytilus trossulus. The sequence goes on from NC_086373.1 coordinate 99,753,397, forward strand.
ACCTACAGAGATAAAGTAAATTTTTCTTATAAGGACATACTATCATAAATCTGACAGACGGTTTTGGAGCATATATCCTATAAAATTGAGAATGAGGAATATGTCAAAGAGACACCAACCCAACCATAGAACAGACAACAGCAGAAGGTCACCAACAGGTCTTTATTGTATCGAGAAATTCCCACACTCGGAGGCGTCCTTCACCTATGCATCATTTAAACTATAAACATTAGAATTTCAAAGAACAAAGTAACATTTGGAGGTACCAACTTGGCAATCAGTAGCTTTTTTTCGAAAGACAGGAAAGCGAGTTCAAGATAAACACTAACATCTACATCAACATCGTACAAAGAAACTGAATAAATCATCTCCGGATAAATAGCAGTTAACATTTAAAAAACTGATTTAGTCACCGAACATTGTTGGTGGGTCTTTGCCTAAAAAAGAATAGTGCGATAATTTGGATTTGTTTCAATCAAACTGTTCGTCTGTAAAACGCACATATATGTTAAATACATGTTTGCAGATTCAGAGGTAGATGCAATATTTTATTATAGTCTCAATACCCGTAATACAGAGTATATACACAATATATTACAGACATCATACAAATATAAAATATAAGCACATTCTTTTAATGTTTGGAAAAAAGTAAAATAACTAAAAGACCGAATTCCGTGGAAAACTTCAAATGGAAGGTCTCTAAGCAAATGGCATAACGAAAATTATCAAACACATCAGACGAATTGATAATATCGTCATAATCCTGACATGTATCATTTGATATTCTAGCAAGCATATTTTCCCTGTGTAATTTGCTATTAAAAATCGACAAACGGAATACAGATATCATAAACATTTGCCTAAATTTGACCACCATTTTAAAGATATATTATAGAAGTTTAACGGAATTATCTATAGAAATCTAAAACATGTGGGGATTAGCACAATGGATGTATTTAAAATGGTTAAAAAGCAACTATGGAAATACGTCAATAAGTAATTTAATAATTTAAAGAAATACTAAAATGATATTCATTATTGAGATGTTCTGCAATGAAGAATTAAGTACAGCTAATTCTTGGCACTGCACGGTATCGTGTTTTACCTGTTCTATTTGTGACGATGTTTTATAAAACCTGCTATTAAGTACAACAACCGATTACTAGACTCCACGAGTCAAACAAGGTCAGTGACCAACAGGAATATGACAGGTATTTTTCACTTGGTTGGTTGATAACCGTGTTATGTTGTCGTTTTTTGTAGACTTAGAATAGAGAAAGAGACAACAACCCGATCAAAGATAGGCCACAAAAGGGTCTCCAATGCTTAAATACATTCTGCACCCGAAGTCTTCGGCTTGTCCCTTAACAACAATGCTTACAAGTTCAGCAAAAAAGACACCACATTACAATAAAAACCACACACAAAGACCAACATAGGATAAAGGTTCCACAAGTACTATAGACTCAAAATGTGGCGGTGTAAAACATTATGTGTGAGCTCAATCACCTCTCACACTTGTTAAATAAACACACACACACAGCAAAACGCACATCCATGTAGAGCAGAGTTTGATAGAAGTCCGAGTCCGATGTTAGAATAGGTAACAGAAGGAATTAAGCAAAATGACAATGATAAATATTAATTTACAAAAGGCTTCTAGTATTTACAAACATATGCCAGTTCCAGAAATCAATTGAACTGATTGAGAGATTTTGTCTTTATCATATGAAAATCAAGCAAATCCCTCCCATCATAAATCATACGAGAAAACACTTCCCCAATCAGGCCAACAACTTCTTTTAGAATAAATGTGTTTATTTTCGATGCAAAGACCCTATAATATTAATTCCAAAAGATACCATCTTTAATGACTTGAAAACAGTATCGTAACCATATCCCTTGTGTATGGTTCTGTTTAAATGTTTGGTTAGCTTTTTCAGGTGAATGACGACATTTTATTTTGGTGATTTGTATAGAATATTGCCATTAAAGCCGAGATGTGAAATCTCTGCCATAAAATATGCCTACACGTTGATTTTTTTATAATTACCGATCTTTTTACACGATTCATTGCTATTGTTTGACTACTCTTTATATCTAAATCATTGCTGTTAATATACTCATCTTTATAATTGATTCATTGCTGTTCCATTTTACACTGTGTTACCGAATCATTTAAGTTTAAAGACAACTCCTTTTAATTGAATAACTGTTGTTTTGACTACTCTCTATTACTGATTATTTGCTGTTGACAGAAAAATCTTTATAACCTATTCATTGGTGTTTATAGACCACTATTTATAAACGATTCATTGTTATTGATAGACAAATCTCTGTTACCGACTCTTTTATGTTGATAGACAATTCCGATTATGAACTGCTGCCAATAGACAACTCTTTGCTACCTATTCATTGCTGTTGACTATTCTGTATAACTGAGTAACTGCTGTTATTAGACTATTCTTTATATTCTATTCATTTTCGATGATAGACAATTCTGTTACCGATTATAAACTGATGTCACTAGACAACTCTTTGCTATCTATTCAATGATGTTGATAGACTATTCTTTATAACCGAGTAGTTACTGTTAATAGACTATTCTTTATATTCTATTAATTTTTTGATGATAGACAATTCTGTTACCGATTATAAACTGCTGTCCACTCTTTGTTACCTTTTCATTCTTATCGTTTGACCACTCTTTATAACCGATTAATTGATGTTGTAAGACAATTCTTTATAATATATTCATTGGTGTTGATAGACCACGATTGATAAACGATTCATTGCTGTTAATATACTATCCTTTATTCCTATTCTATGCATTGTTGTTCATAGACAGTTCTGTAAGACTACTATCATATAATCAATTCATTACTGTTGTAAGATTTCTCTTTGTGTAACGAATTCATTGCCGAAGTTAGACTACTCTTTATATCTTATTCTTTGCTGCTGAAAAACAATTCTTTATATTCCATTCATTGGTGTTGTTAGACAACTATTTATTACCGAGTCATTGCGGTTAATAAGCTATATTTGAAGTCTTCATAATCTGATCATTGGTGTCAGTATGATACCGGCTATGTTCTTCTCAGACATTTTATAATGGTATGTCTAGAGCTGGCATGTCAGGAATTGCTAGTAGTCCTTTATTTATGTACTTGTCATTGTAATATGACTAAGTATTTGACATCGGACTCGGACTTCTTTTGAAATTACTTTGCTGTGATTATTGCTTTTTTTCCCCCTTTAATTTACATTGGTTAGAGGTATAGTGGAGGTTGAAACATCACAAAACATGTTTAACCCCGCCGCATTTTTTGCAAGATGCCTCTGGCCTTTGTAAGTCTTGTATGTTTTTTAAATTTAGTTCATTTATATGTTTTTGAGGTTAGTGCGACGTTCATTTTCCCTGAACTAGTACACATTTTTATTTTGAGTGAGGTGCTTCTCCGGGTGCGGGAATATCTCGCTGCGTTGGAGGCCCATCAATAACCATCGTTTTTCATCTACTTTTTGATTGGGTTGTTTGTCTTTTTCATATATTAAACATTGCCATTCTAAAATGTAATTCTTTGTTACCTATTCATTGCTGTTGATAGACAATTCGCTGTTATCGACTCGTTGCTTTTGATAAACTACTTTTTAACCGATTTATTGCTGTAGATAGACACTCTTTTTTTTTACCGATGCATTGTTATTAATATACTATTCTATATAACTGACATTGCTATTGATATCATTTGACAATTCTTTGTTACCGAATCATTTTAGTTTATATACAATTCTTTGTAATTGATTCGCTGTTGTTGAAAGATAACTCTTTATGACTCTTTTGTATAACTGATACAATTTTTTTAGACAACTTTTTGTGACACACATCGTTGTACATATAATGGAAAAAGTAAAAACACAAAAATACTAAACTCAAAGGAAAATTCAAAAAGGAAAATCAAAAATCAAAAGGTAAAATCAAAAGTCAAAACACATAAAACGAATGAATAACAACTGTCATATTCCTGACTTGGTACAGGCATTTTCTAATGTAGAAAATGGTGGATTGAACCTGGTTTTATAGCTAGCTAAACCTCTCACTTTTATGACAGTCGCATCATATTCCATTACATTGTCAACGATGAATGAACAAAACAATGTGATACGACTGTAATACAAGTGAGAGGTTTACCGGTATAAAACCAAGTTCAATCCATCATTTTCTACATTTAAAAATGCTTGTACCATTTCAGGAATGTGGCAGTTGTTGTCCATTCGTTTGATGTGTTTTATCGTTTGATTTTGTCATTTGATTGGGAAATTTCCATTTAGTTTAGAATTTTCCTCGGAGATCAGTATTTTTGTGATTTTACTTTTCAAAGAGTAACTCATATACAACCTTGCTATACTTAAATAATTCCACTAGGTTATGTCTCATGTGGAAATGAGTGTTAATAGACGATAAGGTGTATCGATTCATTGTTTTGATAGACAACTCTTTTGTAATATTAATTGTTGTAATATATTTGAAAAGTATTTGGAAAAGAGTTGATTTATCAGATCTGTATGAAAAACACGAAAACAAGACCAAAAAAATCCACAAAGCACCGATCAAATAGAACTCGCAGCTACAAATCAAAAAAACAGTATCAACTAGTAAATAATGTTAACCAACATTAAAACGTCATCAGTCAGTAAATATCCAACGGATTTTAAATAATGACGTCATAAACAGTCTGAATGAGACGTGACCTAGTGCAGTACCAAAATATACATTAAAAGTATCGGCAAGGTGTGAGATAATAAATGTTGACTATTTTTAACAAAACATACTTGGCCATGTTTTAATCCTAATTTTTATTGGATTTCTACCGAATTGTAGTACCTTAGAATTTAGTTAAGATTTTAGTAAGTATACTTTTTGTATAGAGAAATTGAAAAATCCAAGTACAATTTCATTTTTTATTTTTAATATTCAAAGACAAAAGACTAAGTTTCATCCAATATTGATGTAATTTGATAGAGCTTTGTCCAGATCATGGTAGAATGTGTAAATTATTCAAGTAAGTCGTAAGGTGTAGGGTTCCTGTCCATGATATTATAACATACACCATATAACTTTTGATCCTTTTCTAACATTAAGTCGTAAGGTGTAGGTTTCCTGTCCAAGATATTATAACATACATCATATAACTTTTGATCCTTTTCTAACACTTACTTATATTATCGATTGACAAGTAATAAAGTTTCAGAAATGATTATGTTTATCAGAATCCAATATGTTTATATATGTTTATAAACTATATAATTCCACATACAAGAGTCCATTGTTGAACGACAGGTATTGCTCGCGAAGAAAACATTAAAACAGAAATTGAAGCCTTGACAATGACAACATAGCTTCATAATTACAGTCTTCAAAATACTGTAATTCAAATAGTACACATTGAAGTTTATGTCCCCCCTCGCATACCCCCTCTCCCTCTCTGTCTTTTTTTGGTCCTCTTGTGCGTCCGAGACATACACCTTCAACAACTTTCCAATTTTCTGACACGCAATTTTATTCATTTTTGTCACATATTATTTTTCTATTCCAATTGATTTTTGTGTAATATAAATGTACAAGTATTTTATTGATGTTATTTTCATTTCAAAATGGCCTTTTATTTTATTTTTGACATTTACGTAATATTCAAAATGACTCGTCCGTGCATCTTTATATGGATGTTGATTTATCTAGTCGCCTTACTTTAAAATTAAATCCAATTAATTTAAGTTGAAATTAGCACAAAATTATACACGAACGACAGGATAACTTTTATTTTATATTTATACGACATGTTTTCAATTTATAATTGGATTTTGATTATCTCCTGTTATAAATCTTTTCTAGAAAGCATTTCAAGTTTTTATTTTGTCTTCAATGATATCAAAAATTAACCGAAAAAGGTGTTATCTTGTGTCTTGTTGATAAACAACACATATCTTAAGTTTTAGAATGTAACGTTCGGTTCATGCTCTACTATGGTATCCTAGAAAGTATGTCACATTTTGTCATTTAGTTATGGCTGACTTGAAAACGTAGCAAATCTATAGTTTCATTATGTGCTCATAGAAATAGAAAGCATGCATAATATTGAGTTTCGTTATATGTTCATGTTAATCTAGATATATCATTTATCTATATTTAATGTAAACAAACACATACCTGTAATTTTCGTTTGCCGCTAAAGAGCGCCTCCTATGTTCCGAAATGACTTTTAAATTCTCCAGCAACATGGTATGAGCTTTATCTCCGTGTTTCATTCTGACAACTGACAGTTCTCCTAAATACGGTCACCAGGTATGTTAGATATACAAATCCTACGCATCATTACTACATGGAATATGTTTCCAATTAACACTCACAATTGTAGTCCAAATTTCAATATGAATTTTCTCCAAATAGACAATTTAAAACAATCCTTCTTGCGTCGCTGACTGCAAATAGATTTCATAATCAGTGCAGAATATACTGTCACTGATGAATTTCGTCAAACCAGACATTCGTTTCACTAATAACTTCAAATGACTGGAATCTGTTTTCAATATCAGAACATAAACTACTGCTTGTACATATAGTAATTAATTTCTTCTAACAGCTGTGGGATAATAATACATGTGTTGACATATTATGGAAATATAACAACATTACCTATAATCAGAAAATGTATATATTTTAGATTTTCACAATATATGCGTTAAATGCCCGAGATAATTTGTTTTTTTACATACAAACTGTTATGAAACAGAATCTAACGCGTCATAAAGTAAAAAGGTCGAATCACAAAACCATTATTTTTTTAGTATTTACTAACAAACACTTGTTAATATGACGATCACGGAATTTACAATCTTATTTATATACAGATTCAACGCCCTTTTCACGCCAATATATTCCCTTTCGAATAATAAATTCCAATTGCTTTCAAATACGATTTACAAACAGTTTTTAGGAATAAAGACCAATTTCATAAATCAAAAGTATTCTCCATATCTAAAGACATTAAGGAATATTAAAACTAGTTGTGACTAGCTTCAATATACCTGTTGAATTCCGTATTCTTAACTGTCGCTCAAGTTACGCTGCGATCCACCTGGCATTCATCGATCCGTCTGTTTAACCAACGATTTCATATTCTTCAAAATCGTCGTTATAATAACTGAAAGCAACAGTTTGCGCTCAGCAGTTGTTAAAACTAAATGCACTGTTGAAATAAAATTTCATGTTTTCTGCATATAAAATTACCAATTAAGGAAGGTCGATTAAATATATTGTCTTTACATTACTACGTTTTGTGTTGACATTATTGAAATAAAAGATTAAAGGTAAAATTGAGCAAGCGGTTGATCTTAGTTGCTATCTGTAATTTTTCAATACACATAGATAACAGCGAAGAAACATGAACTTTTCAAGACGTCGAGTGTACTATATTATTATGTGTCTGCTTTAGTGCGACATTTTAGTCAGTCCTCTTTATATTGACGTTTGATGAAAACCTTTCAGTTTAAAACTTTTTCAATAATCATTTTTCTGTGTAGTTAGAACTTTCTGTAATACTGGTACACTTAAATGAACCAGAGATTATGGCAGGGAAATATACCATCAATGTCTTTTTCTTGCATCCAAAACAGCATGTCTAGATTAACTGGGAGTCGTGTAGACTGATCTTTCAATTCAGTAATTTTAGAAAATCAAATGTTAATTTTGATCAATCTAATTTATAAATTGAAAAAGAGTAAACAACAAAGTAACGTTGATTTTTGTCAGAATTCAACAGATAAGATCTTGGAATAACCATTGGTGATATAGTCATTGTATTTGAGTGGAAATCAATACAAATCTATATTAATATCTTTGTAAAACAAGGGATAATTTGTTAATCTTAATGAAAATGTCAACTTGGTATTGCAAGGCAGACGACAACAGGTGTCGTTTCATCACATTGGTTTGTACTTCCGATCTAAAATGAAAACAAAGTAGTATAAGTTGAGAGACTAGAATATTTATTGTAACTTGGAATTGACTGATCTTATATTGCATTTGTCAACGTAAAGCCTTCTATAAGCCTTATAATACTTAAATCAATGAAATCATTCAACAGAAAAGGCGACCAATTATTGACATAAAAGCCAACACAAAAGGCTAGCGGACACTATCCCAATATTGCAGAATACACTTAATTAGCGCTGCCTTCTGCCAAACCTTTAGATTACAGTTTTGATGAGCAATTAGATCTAGATTAAAAGAGATACTGATATATTCTAATTAGTGTATTTTATTGATTTCTATTTACCATGCAACTACTGACGAGGAGAATGATGTGTTTAAAATAATTTAAAAGGATCAAATTGTTTTAGTGTGATGTAATAATGCAAAAAATACATCAAATTTTCAAATATGCAATTTGATTTATTGAAAACATTTACATTTGAGCGATCATAGCTGTAAGAGAAAAATATCTTAGACAAATAAAGCAGATACATTCAAATGTTATTGTCATCGAGATATGCTCTGTTATACCATAGATGAGTTTCACATTTATGGTCATACCACGGCAGCAGAGCAGGCTCTACGCTCAACTCAATCATTAATATGCATACAGGCGAATCTATTAGTTTATCTAAACATAAAAAAGAAAACTCTTGTGAATTTCAAACTTAGTGTTCTTAATTATGTAAACTTAATAAGAAGGTTTTTCCCCCTGCTTAGAAACTTTTTTCGTTTGTATTTTATTAACATATGTGTTGGCTACAGCATTTTAAAGGGAATTATGTATTCATTTATTCATTTGTAATAAATGATTTGTTTTGTATGAAAAATTATACGTCTGAGTTACTTAAATGTTATAACAATGTATTTTTGATAAAAAAAAAAGTAGTTAAAACTTATTTACTGGCAGTACACGCCTTTTGATATCTAGCTTCCATATGTTCCATATGGCGTCTGCATTACACATATTAGTGTTTGCATTGCTTGTTAAAAAAATATGCGATTCTGGTGCGATTACTATCAATTATCTTCACGCAAAACCTAAGGTAGTCGTGATAACAACTTACAAAATTAAAGCTACACCTTCCCAGCATTAATCCTGAATGATAGTCAGCCACATTCAGGCCTTCGACGAAACGCTCTTTGCAACTATCATTAATTCTTTAAAACAATAACTCTTCCATGCATAGCGATGTAATCATATAGATGATAATTGATTTCATTGTAAGCAAATGGATTTTTGGCACTAAGTTATAGTTCTCTTGTTAATCTGATCACACCTTATCAATATTGTATTATAAACTGGGAAATGTCCATAGCCACTGTCTAAGTATTATGCAGATCTTAATCAGACACTGTCAAGGTCATCATAAATATATAGGAAGATGTGGTGTGAGTGCCAATGAGACAACTCTCCATCCAAATAACAATTTAAAAAGTAAACCATTATAGGTTAAAGTACGGCTTTCAACACGGAGCCTTGGCTCACACCGAACAACAAGCTATAAAGGGCCCCAAAATTACTAGTGTAAAACCATTCAAACGGGAAAACCAACGGTCAATTCTATATAAACAAAACTCATGATCATGGTTATTATAAGTTGCAATAGGCTTAATTTAAGTAGAGTGACCGATCAAGAAACTTAAGCTGATGAATTTGTCATTTTGTTAGGGACTTTTCTTTTTGAATTTTCCTTGGGGGTCAGTATTTTTGTAATAACACTTTTTACCGCTGGAGCTGTAAGTTAGGAATGAATTATATCAACCAAGAATATACTTCGGATCAGTTGTGGTCGCTTTCTATCACAACTTTTTTTATAGACTCTAAATAATCCTTAAAGGCTCGATGTGTTGTGCGAATACCTGTTTGGTGTTGATTGTCATTGGGGGGCTATCTCGTTGCCATATACCTTACATCTTGTATTTATATGTACCAAAACATCAATTACTGTTTATAAAACTCATGACTCAATATAAGCATTCAATCATTCTATAATTCCCTTCAAAAGTCATGTGGTTGTCTTTGCAGCTTATTCATTTTTGTTTGTTTGTTGTTTTTGTCACATAAATAAGGCCGTTGGTTTTTATAACAATTATACCACATTTTCTCATTTAAAGATGTTATTCAATAAATCATTAAAGAATTTTACAGACGTTCACGTTATAAAAGATAACATATACCATGCACACTGTTTCACAGAACTTTGTATTACGAAATCAACGATGTTACGAGAACATCAACAATCATACTATCGGCACTATACTCTGCTTTTGCTTATTAATTACATTGGAACATTGCTATAGGTTTTTTTCTGAGAAATGTATGCTAATGTTAATTTCTGAAGACATCGCAGTTTAATGGATTTGTTAAATCTGATCTAGAAATGTACATGTCAATCTAAGAGTATCGAATCTCTCATTTCATGGAATTGTTGATGACACAGTCAAAACCTCAGTGCATACTGATATTGTAATTTGATAACGTTCATGACGTATCGTGGATGTTATTAAGCCTGTATTTCTGATCATGTTTATAAATGATAGTTGGTTTCAGAGACTACTAGTATATATTATTGTATTTTTATAAATTATTGAATTAGGTTATCTTTTTTATTTTGAAAAGAATAAGCTGTGATAAATATGAAAAGAAAAAAATGTTTATTCAATATGTATTATTTTTCATTTCCTATCGTCAATTATCCATTTTTAGATGGTGACGTTCCCTTGTCACCATCTTACGGTATTTATATATCTTAACTTGTACGATTCGCTCGTGTATGTAACAATGTTTTAGATTTTAACGAGAGAAATTTATGAATTACTGAAAAATTATTACACCAGGGTTTTCGATATCACAAACAAGTCAAAACATTTACTAAATTTTATCATCGGTATAAGGACATCATTCGTAAATATAGCTCAACATGCAGACTTCTTAAACGTTCAGGTATTTTACATCCAATTTTTTATGGAAATATTCTTTATAAAGCACAAAGGTGTCAGTATTCACCTCAGAAACTATCAAAACCTTTGAATAGACTTATTAAGAAGGGATATAGTTACGATACTGTTGTCAGGTCATTAAAGATTGCATATTTTGGCGTAAATATTGATTCACTTATAGGGTCTTTGCATCGGAACTAAACACATTAATTCAAAAACCAGTTGTTGTCATGTGGTATGATACTAAACCCCTAACGGTAAGAATAGTTCCGGATGTTCATATGGTGAAATCATAATCTTTCAGTCAGTTTAATTGGAGTCTGGAGCTGGCATGTCAGTTTACTGCTAGTAGTCTGTGGATATTTATGTATTATTGTCATTTTGTTTATTTTCTGTGGTTTCATCTTCTGACATTACACTCGGACTTCTCTTGAACTGAATTTTAATGTGCGTATTGTTATGCGTTTACTTTTCTACATTGGTTAGAGGTATAGGGGGAGGATTGAGATCTCACAAACATGTTTAACCCCGCCGCATTTTTGCGCCTGTCCAAAGTCAGGAGCCTCTGGCCTTTGTTAGTCTTGTATTATTTTAATTTTGGGTTCTTGTGTACAATTTATAAATTAGTATGGCGTTCATTATCACTGAACTAGTATATATTTGTTTAGGCGCCAGCTGAAGGACGCCTCCGGGTGCGGGAATTTCTCGCTACATTGAAGACCTGTTGGTGACCTTCTGCTGTTGTTTTTTTCTTTGGTCGGGTTGTTGTCTCTTTGACAATTGATAATTGCTTTATATTCAACTGGTAATATGATTGCACAACATCACGTAAATATGAGGATGAACCCTTCTTTGTTTGAGAATGACTTTCAATTTTGCCTTTCAATTTTCATTGGACATGTCACTCTCAATTGACACATCAGCGCTGTTCCTTTGCTTTTTGTGTGTTTTTTGTTTTGCTGTGATTTATTGTGTTTGTGTTTGTGTGTCATAGATGGACACCCCATATCTTTTATCATCCTTTTATTACATCAATTTGCAAGGCTTTAAGCTGAATAGCTAATGCTGCAGAGATTGAGTGGATGCATTTTTAAAAGTTTTTACTTTTTTTTGTCTCGTTGTCTCGAAAACAAAGAGGCTGTCACACTAGTTGTGCTCACTTAAAACATTGAAGCTGTTAATATATTATAAAACTACTAAAAACACATTAATATTTCAGTCTAATCAAGTTTTAATCTTCAATTTTTATCATTTATAGACGTCAAAATCATCACACTTGTTTCCCGAAAACCTTTTTTAGGAACGCTCGAACCCAAAAGTCAGTTTGCATTTGTATTATTGAGTCATGCCCTCTAGTGGAATTTATCCATCCTTTATCGCGTCTAAATATTTATAAAGTTTGTATTATTCTTCTGTACGATATGCAAATGCATGTTAAACTGATTTTGTATTGGCATGATTGGCATACAGGTATTGCAATCTGCAAAACTAGATATCTAAGTCTAAATATCAACATAATTACATTTTGTATTTCTAAAGTTTTCATTAGAATGATTTTATGTTATTTACAGATGTTAAAATACTTCATTTCTTTCATCATCATTGCACTAATTACCATATATATTTATCAAATTAACGTAAAACATTTATTTGTTAATAATTGCCCACTCATCCCAAAATAAATAATGACGAATATGATTAAGTTAATAGATGAATTTTCAAGCATTCTAATGTGACTTCCTGTTTTTGTTCCTGTGGAAATACTCTAAGATTCCTATGAACGTAATATTCACTGTGCTATTTTTTACAATAGAGATGTAATTATGATGAATCCCTTTGAGAGGATCTGGGTGCAGCTTACAAGTTAGAGAATTCTAGGCAAAAATTGCAGAATAAATGCCAAAAAAAAAAGATTTCAAAATACACGTACAAGAAATAAAGTATAATGAGCAAATTTATAACGAAATAGAAAAGTAGTCGAGGAGTTAAAGAACAAATACATATAAATCACCATACATGATACTAACCGACGAATCAATGATATATTTTCAATACATGGATCACATTGCAAATTGAAGCATAGCACACAAGTTATATGATCACTATACGTTGTTTTCAAATTTTTAAACAAGAAAATTGATTCAATCAAAAGAAGAGATCTGCTGCTTCGATGTTTATTATACTGTTGATATCACGAGTACCTTGCAGGTATCTGTCTTTCAGTAGCTTACAGTGCGTGCAACATTGTTAGCTGACTGCTGTCCTGTAGTTGATAATTACTGTATTGTTGCAGTTCAACTGGTATTGTTCAAAGATGTACTGGTTTCTATCAAATCAGTGTAGACGAACATTTTTTCGTAAAATGTAATACAATTTAGCTATTCATTTATTAAAATTCATTTACTTTTCAAATTTAAGCAAACTTTATACATTGCTTTATACATTGCTATCAATAAGTATATTTAGGTAAAAATTATACTAACAACTATTACAAAAACAAGTAAAATAACAAAACTGAATTCCGACGAAACATACAAGAGCGACAGTCAAGCTCACAAATAAAAATAAATGACAACGCCATGGCTAAAAATGAAAAAGACAAAAAGACAAACAACAGCACACACGACACAACATGGAAAAATACCAATAGATCGTAGAATAAGACGGACAAGGCAACAAAATCTGTATATGGCATTTGAAAGGGTTGGGTACGGAGAAACCCTGTCGTGATAACATGGAACCAGGAAATCAACGACTACAAGATAGACAGGTTGAACAGGCAGAAGCAGTTCCAAAAATACCGATACTAGACCAAGGGCCACACGCGTCTGGCGTTTATACTAAAAATTTAGTCCTGGTATCTATGATGAGTTTATTTACAACCACTGGGTCGATGCCACTGCTGGTGGAGATTTATGTCCCCGAGGGTATCACAAGTCCAGTAGTCAGCACTTTTTGTGCTGACATGAATTGTCATTGATATGGTTATATTTATAAATTTACTGATTACAAATTTTTAAATTTTTGGAAATACTAAGGCTTTTCTACCTCAGGCATAGATTAACTTAGTTGTATTTGGCAAAACTTTTAGGAATTTTGGTTCTCAATGCGCTTCAACTTCGTATTTTATGTGGCATTTTAAACTTTTTTGGATTCCAGCGTCACTGATGAGTCTTTGGTAGACGAAACGTGCGTCTGGCGTATATACTAAATTTAGTCCTGGTATCTATGATGAGTTTATTGTAAGAAGTTGCCGACGGTAATGTTGGTATGTAGGCAATACTAAATGTAGTCCTGGTATCTATGATGAGTTTATTGTAAGAAGTTGCCGACGGTAATGTCGGTATGTAGGCAGACAAAAATGGTATAAGTTGCGAGGATTAATGCAAAAAAGTAGTCGTATTTAATGCAATTGTCATACAAAAACATGGTCACAAATTGATGGCAATTTATGGTTTCGCTTCATTGCAAAATGTCCTTAAAGAAGACAATTCCTTCCATCTCAAATATTCCTAGATTATAATCCTGGTACCTTTGATAACTATTTACCCCACTGGCTCGATGCCGCTGCTGGTGAACGTTTCGTCCCCGAGGGTATCACCAGCCCAGTAGTCAACACGTCGGTGTTGACATGAACATCAATAATGTAGTTATTTTTATAAGTTTACAAAACTTTGAGTTTTTCGAGAAAAAAAAGGATTTACTTATCTCAGGCATATATTACCTTTGCCGTATTTAGCACAATTGTTGGGGAATTTTGGATGCTCAATGCTCTTCAACTTTGTACTTGTTTGGCTTTATAAATGACTTGATATGAGGAGTCACTGCTGAGCTTTGTGTATACGAAACGCGCGTCTGTCGTACTAAATTGTAATACTTGTACCTTTGATAACTACTTACAAAAATGTTGTTATGACTTCAATTTACAAAACAAAGGTGCTTTCGAATGAATTGCACATGTAAACATGCATGTTTTCGGTGTAATGGGATGCACCCTTCCGCTTTAGTTGTATATTAAAAAAAGTGCAAATTAATCAACATCTCAATATTAGAAAAAACTCTCCAGACAACCTAAAGTAAGTTTAATAAGATCATTTTTTATCATCCAAGATCAAAAATTAGACCAACTGCCTTTTATCCTTACAATATCCGAAATGAATATTCGCATGCAGACAATAAAATTTATATACATGACGTTTGGAAGCTTTGTTACTCGCGTATATGAAATGCAGAATTAGGTAAAGCTCTTCAATTCTATCCGGCTAGTGACACTGCTACATTATTGTCCTATGGTTTAAGATATGTTTTTAAAATGCAATATGAAAAGCCCAGACCTCCGTTTGAAACAAAAAAGACAAAAATATGTTATTGAAAATTCTGGGGCATAAGTTGTAAAAGTTGAATATGAAATAAAAAAATGAAATTGCTGGGCAAATTGTTCACAAGCCTATTTCAAATTTTCTGCAATAAGTTTGGTTCCAAAAAAGACATCCGGCTGGCGTTTAATAACACATTGATCTTATCCACCTTCAAATAATGTTAACGACTTTATCGATCCAACGTTTACGTTTTGCTTAAAAAAGATAATCAAATATTTATGTTTCAATAATAATTTTCATAAAAAAGAAATATTCTGATTCACATTTTAATTTAAAAGTTTTTTTTTCTTTTTTATTTCATAGAATATTAAACGAGATTTCATTGCAAATTATTTTATTATTTATTTATTAAATTCAATCTTTCAAGCAAAATCCAGGCATTCAATAAATCGATATTGAAAGTTTAGCTGATGTAAAAAAATGTTATTGTAAACATTTCAACAGAGACACATAGACACATAGACATAATACAATTGTCTGATTTCAACAACATTGTATACCCGCCAACATTTATCGAGAGAGTTATCGGTCCTAAATATCACTGACACAGTTGGGTATGTCAGTATTCATCCTTTGATCATGTGGTATATATAGTTTGGAACAAATGCTCTCATTGCAAAAATGAACATATAATTGGCATATAGACTATTGCCTTGTTGTCCAGGTGATTTTAAGTTATTAGGATTAAAAATTGGTTCAAAACATTTTATGGATAAATGTTTGCCCATGGAGTGTTCTATTTGTTTTTCCACGTTTGAAACATTCTCAACTATTTAGCATTGATTAACAGTAAATAAAGCAGGATCAAGTATTAAGACTATTATTTCTTTTTTTGCTGGTCGTAAAGAAACTAGTGATTGTAAAGCATTGATATGCGGATTTATTAGGGTATGAGAATGATTAAATTTACCAATTGCAGATGAGAAAACTGAAGGTCCAAGTTGTATATTATAGTATTTGATAGTTAACTTGTTGTAAATAAATTATTGACAATCTATATTATTTTTTTTGGAATAAAATCAAATTGCCATGACAAATAAATAGCCACACACTAATCAAGTTTTTGTTGTTTATTTTACTATGAATGATATGAACCTTCAATTCTGAAATAATATCTTTGTTTAGTGTGTTATTATTTCTTTATTCTAAATCAAATCAAGCAAATGTATTTTCGTATAACATGTATTATACAATTTCTTTTACACACACCAATTATATACAATAAACCAACACTAGAGAGTACAATGTTCATAGAACCATCTAAACCATGGCATTTGCTGGTTTACAGCAATAGCAATGCATTATTTATCTGTTAGCTTGATGTTGGCAGTTGTATTGTTATGTGTTACATGTTCTGAACTTGTTTTGTTGTAGAGCGATGACTTGAACGCGTAGTATGTTGGAAGTTGCAATGTTGTTTTGATCGATAGTGTGGAGTTTGACGAGTTATCTTTTTGTTGGTTTTGATTTTCATGACCTCTTCTTTGCTCGTTGTTTCATATATATCCATGGTTTATACACACCAGTCGTACATGAGTTTGCTAGATGATTAAGTGGTCGACCGAATTTGACTGGTTTACCATTATATGTGTTGCCTTTTGATGACCTAGACAACCACCGATTTTGACTGGTGTATGCTCATATCTAATTTTTTTTAAATGAGCCAACTACCGTATATGACTAGGTTACTCGCATATGTTGTCATTTTTTTATGAATGAAAAAGCGACCGCATTCGACAAATTTACCTCTTATATTGCCTGAAGACATATGATTCGTTATAAGCGAAACACTGTTATCCAATCAATTTTCAAATGATGAATTCCTAGGCAAGATCACAAATACAATCTGCTGTTGACAACGACCAGTTTGTATATTAACAAATGCTCAACTAGATAAAAACGTAACAAAACACAACATTCTGCAGTCAAGATAGCAAGGAACACTTTGGAAAGAGATTTGACTGGAGATCCACAACTTGTTTCAAAAGAAACACAAGAATATAATTCAAGTGTGGATGATGATAACTTTAGCAAAAAAAAACATTGCAAAAAGTCTGCCTTTGATTGCGATCAAAACCAAGTAAGAAGTGCTTATCTAAATAAAAATTGACCTATTCTTTCTAATGACAACGTTAGAATGTTCAATATTTACGCATGTGTTTATATTTCGAAGAACTTTTTTTTTTGGGAGGAGGGAAGTAGAAAAGATGGTTCAGCTCGGTTAAATGAAAACGATTTAGCAGAAAAAAGAGAAACGAGAGATCCCAGAGGGACAGTCAAACTCATAAACCGAAAATATTCTGAAAACGCCTGGCTAAAAATGAAAGAAGCCAAGCAGACAAACAATGGAACACGTGACACAACATAGAAAACTAGAAAAATTAGGGGAGAATATAGCTTTTCTGAAACGATAGAAAGACTTGAGTACGACATTGAAAGCAAATCCTTATTTTTTTCATGCAACAACTCTAAATTATACAGTTTAAAGTATAACGGCTAATTCAGCTCCGAAATTGCAATTAAAACAGATAGATACCTGAGAAATTGAGACTTGCGCGTATTTGAAGGAATTTTATACGTCATAGTCAGAAGCTCTCTTCAAAGTGCTAGCATCGCAAATTTAAAAGACGGGAAACTACAAACATGTTTTACTACACAGACTAAATATACTTGTCTTAATGGACTTGTAACTGCAAGAATATACATTTACTACATACATCAAACGGGGAAGAACTCTTATGTACGTCATTAGATGGCGAAATCATCTCTTCCGTTTAAAATACGTCTCGTTTAAAGGAATATCAAGTTCATCAACAAGGTATTATATCCATTGGGAGTAGAAATGGGGCGATATATGCCGTAAGCGAAAATTGAAAACCATTGCGAATACTTTTGAATACATGCAAGCAATTCAGAATCAATAGCAATATTTGTTTTAACAACTAGTCTATGGATCTAATTATCTAGAAATATACGATGTCATAATTTAAACAAAATGACGATACAGGAAAGTTATACAGTATTGCTATTGTTTAATAACAAAAAAGGAATCAAAAGTTAAAGATTTAAACATATATCTTGTTTTATTTAGTTGTGATTGAAAAATAAGATATAGTTTAAGATCTCAAAAACTGTGTGCCTCGTTTTTGTACAGAAAAGAAACCAAATGGAGTCATGCTCTGGATTTAAGATGTTTGGTAGACACCAATGAGATAGTGTTTTTTTCGAAATTACTCATGTGAAGTGAGCGTTTTTAAACCTTACATGGCCAGATGACCTTTTGTCATCATTATTTGTTCTTCGTCCGTAACTCTTTTGTTTACATGTCTTCTCCTCTGCAGCTGCTTAATAAATTGAAATCAAAATTTGTGATTTCGTTAGGTAATTGAATAATCAACATGACAGCTGTGTCTAGATAAAGCACACAGGGGTCAATTTTGAGTTTTGGCATATATTTCTATGTAAACTATAACAATAAAAGAAAAACGGACAGAGTAAAATGGCCAGCCAGACAAGTTCTATCTATCTATAAAATTTAGAAAAAAATGGCCTCTTTTTCCTTGTCATCGTCTGAAAAATAATAGGAGCTAGGTTAAAACAATTAACTGCAAAATATATCTGCATAGCTAGATCAGTTTGGCTCTGGAAATTTGACAACCCTTTAAGAGTTTTTATCTCAGAAATGTTGCTTTTTACTTTTTTCAGTTCTGTCTGTTATCTTTAAAAAAAAATGGCCAATGAGCGGTTCAGGAACAGATGTGCTTCTTGTTAATGTATATTCCCAGCTTTGAAATTTTTTTTATAATAGATATAGGAAGATGTGGTGTGAGTGCCAATGAGACAACTCTCCTTCCAAATAACAATTTAAAAATTAAACCATTTTAGGTTAAAGTACGGCCTTCAACACGGAGCCTTGGCACACACCGAACAATAAGCTATAAAGGGCCCCAAAATTACTAGTGTAAAAGTATATATTTATATATCACGATTGACTTAAAATTGTTTTTCTGAGAGGCGACAATTGCATGTACCAAATGTGATATGTATTTGATGTCATATGTAAATTTCAAAATTATATAATTAGATACATTTATGCTGGAGTATTATGCATTGTTTTCCGTGTAACTATGATTTCGTCTTCTGTGCTGTGTCTTATTTGTTGATCTGTATTTTGAATAAGAAGATGTGGTATTAGTGCCAATTAGACAATTTTGTAAAAAGTTAACAATTATAAGCCAAAGTACGACCTTAAACACACTGAACTGAACTGGACCATACTGAACAGCTAGCTTTAATGGTCTCAAAATGGCGATTGTCAAATAATAAAAAAAGGAAAACCAAAGTCTAATCTATATCAAAAGCAAGGAGTGAGAATCAACCACACCACCACGACAAACACCGAACAACAGGCTCCTGACTTTAGACAGGTTACAAAATTGGTAAGTGTTTCAAAAAGTATCAAAAGAAAAGGAGTTGGTTCAGTAAGATCCCTTTTGGGTCCCAAAATATAACAGTTTTACAAAATGGTTCAAATGGTTTTTATTTATGCTTCTGCTAAATAAATATGGGCTGTTTTTGACAATACAATGCACATATATCGGGTACTAGCATCATTAAGTCATGCTGAAATTTACACAATTTTAGCATTTAAGTTAATTATAGATGGTTTCCGTCTTTAAAAAAAGTGGACGCATTCGTGTTCATTCTTAATATTGAAATATAAGTTGTATTTGATGATAATACATAACATATATAAAGATTAGGGTGAACACGAATGCGGCCACTTTCATTTTTGACAAAAACAATCTGAAAAGTGTAAATTTTTTACATATTTGATAGATTTTTCATATTTAAGCTAGAATTGGGGCGTTTTATGAGTAAATCAGTTAAAATCTCTTACATATACTTCTTAAATCAACTAAAATAGACACAACAGTGTTTAAAAAGTGTCTAAAATCAAATGAACTACTCCTTTATGCGTCTAACATTGTATTCATTGGTATGTCTGGTTTTATTGATCCGGTCCTCTTATCTATTATATTGTTAGTTGAAAATAATCAAAATTTGTACATAAATGAAACATATGAAGGCTTTATATTAATTTTTAACCACATTGTATGCAATATGATATTATTATACGTTGTGATACCATATTATAAATACATGAAAAATCCTGAAATAATTGTTTATCTATTTTCGTAATTAGATATAATTGAAACAACAAAACTTATTTATATCTGTAATTTCACTGTCGAGTAGAAGTGGGTATTGTTATGCGACTTCACGATTCAGGAAGTGTACAGAAAATAAAAGCAATTTGTTCCATATTTGTAGCTAAATTAAAGTTCAGATGAAATAGGACCTGGATTCTATTTTTATTGATAAAATTGTTGGAAAAAACTGCAAGTATTTAGTAAAACCGTTCAAAGCAAAGAATACGAAAACATAACTTAGAAATGAACAGCAAAGTGTCCTACATGTTAACCATTATGAGTTGATTGGTTTGAAAATAACATCAACCGTCTTGGACTTGATAATTAACATGTGCATTTAGACGTACAGTCCATATATAGCTCTTAGAAGCAGGGTCATGAAGAAATGTAAAGAGACATAGCCAGTTATAATACAATAAATGATTCAATTGTAGAAATCGATGCTTTCAAGGTTTTTATTCCATTTGGATATTTATAATGGTTGATATTGAATATTCTTAGTCTTAAGTCAAATGCCAAATATATGTTTCTTATATATAAATACGAAAAAAAAAAAATTGATTATAAACTAGATTGGAAGGTTCTGAAAAGTTGGTCGCCCCCTATCAAGAATGTGAAATATGGACAGACACGTAATGTTGAAGTTCAAACAGAATTATCTAGTTTTCCTGCATTTTGTTAATTATTCGTTTTCTTGCTTTGATAATATCTTGGTATACAATCTGTGTCAACTAAATGTTGTTTGGGAACCAGTAATTCCTATACCAGCCAACCATGTGGCTCGACACATCGAAAAATAGCATGATATCATGTATGGTCAATTTCAGAATACATTTAAAGGCGTTATGTTTCTGCTTGAGCTAAATTATACGGCTGGTGGTATGTTCTATAGGATTGTATATAAGGAGCCATATGTTTTTCGCCACCGCTAGCTAGCTTAATTGGCAGTTGAATGACGCCGAGTGTGTAAATATTTTTGCCAGTACATAACTTCTGCAAAAGAGGGACGAAAGACACCAAAGGGACAGTCAAACTCGTAAATCTAAAACAAACTGACAACGCCATGGCTAAAAATGAAAAAGACAAACAGAAAAACAATAGTACACATGACACAACATAGAAAACTAAAGAATAAACAATACGAACCCCACCAAAAACTAGGGGTGATCTCAGGTGCTCCGGAAGGGTAAGCA
Source organism: Mytilus trossulus (assembly GCF_036588685.1). NCBI lineage: Eukaryota > Metazoa > Mollusca > Bivalvia > Mytilida > Mytilidae > Mytilus > Mytilus trossulus. The sequence continues at coordinate 99,775,160 of NC_086373.1, forward strand.
GATCCTGCTCCACATGCGGCACCCGTCGTGTTGCTTATGTGATTACAAATCCAGTAAATAGTCTAATTCGGTAGGTCAAATATTCAATATGCAATATTCAAGACTTCTGCAATGCCTCCACGCGACGACACATGGTAACTAGGGTCTAGTATCCTAAAGCAAAAATAAAGGAGGATCGCGGAGCAGCAAGGACCACAGAGATGTATTATGTAGGCCAACCGACGTGTGGACATGCCCTAGCACCCACAACATTAATAATTGTTTAGATGAAGATCATAACTCTGTTAAAGTAGTTCATCTAAGAGAAAGACAACTCAATTGATACAAAACCAAAGGTAAAATGGGAGTCATAAGCTTTGGCTAGCAGCTCATCTAGAGGACGGAAACCTTGATGTATGTTCAGGACTGTGTTCATTATACGTTCGCGGTACCGCTATGTATGTATTGTAACGTCATGCTACTTATGACGTTGAGATTTATGTGCAAATGGAGTTTAGAATCAATACAAGTAAAACCAGCTAGTATTTCTTATTTGTGCCTAAAAAGTCTGATTATACCACTCTAAGATATTGGTGCCGTAGGACCAAGATGAGTTCCAAACTACGTTCTATACGTGCAGGACACAGAAGCGTTATTTCCCGACTTTTGAAGAAATTTGAGGACATCCGAGACGACGGAGACGAGCCCGTGAACACTGAAGAGTTAACTAAAATTGTGAACAATCTGTTGAAGAAACAAGAGACACTACAAAAACTTAATGAGGACATTCTAGAAAATCTTGATGAAGGAGAAGTAGAAGCCGAGATCGTCGATTCAGATGAGTATGCTTACACATTAGATGGAAAAATAACGCAAATACAAAAGCTCATTCTTGTCAATACATCTACACTCAGTACAAATGCAAAAGATTTTGTCAGTTATAGCGACCCTTCACATTCCGCCTCTGCTCAACCCGCCTCTGCTCAGCCCGCTCATGCTCAACCCGCTCATGATCAACCAAGTTATGCTCAACCTGCTCATGATCAACAAAGTTATGCTCAACCCGAGATATACAATAAACAGAATACATGTAATTCAAACTTCCGTGTACCGGAAACTCAGTTTTCACGTAGTAACACTAGATTAAATGAGTACAACAAGTTGCCCAAATTGAATCTTCCTACCTTTGATGGTAATATTATGCAGTGGCAGTCATTTTGGGATTCATACGAGATATCCGTTCACGAAAACACTACTCTTGGAAATGTTCAGAAATTTAATTATTTGAAGTCACTACTCCATGATGAAGCATTGAAAACCGTCACAGGGTTTGCGCTTACACATGCAAATTATGAGAAAGCTATTTCTTTACTGCAAGAAAGATATGGACAATCACATGTAATAAGACAGAAGTATATGCAAGCACTAGTTGATATACCAGCCACTAAATACACGATATTTAGCATGAAAAACTTCTACGATGAAATTGAGATACACATTAGAGGATTGGAGTCATTAGGTCAAAGTGAAGACACATATGGAGCGTTTTTAGTGCCCATTATTATGAACAAACTACCCGGTGAAATCCGCAGAAATCTTGCCAGACAATATAGATCTACAGATTTACAACTGAATGAATTACGCCGTGGAATTTTCGATGAACTTTATATTATGGATGCAGGCAAAACTTCAGAACAGTTAGAACACCCTACAGCTACCGCCGCCTTTCTGACAAATACAAATTATAGTAATCGAAATAGAGGTAACAAGAATACAAACGCAACTAACACTAAACCCAAGCCACTCTGTGCGTACTGTAAGGAGCCACACTCGTCTGTTAATTGCACTAAAGTATCTGATTACAATGGCCGGATGTCAATAGTGAAAAAAGATCGTTTATGCTTTAACTGTCTAGGACACCATAGCTTGTCCGCATGTAAATCTACAAAAACTTGCAACAAGTGTCACAAACGTCATCACACCAGCATTTGCAAAGACAATGTTAAAACAAATGAAGACAACAAACCAACAGGGGATATAACCGTAGGCACAGTTCAACACAACGCGGAGGAACCAGACACTGTTTTACACTCGCAATCGACAGATCGTGTACTTTTGAAGACAGCAATTAACCCAGTAAGTGCAGAACATGAAATACTTGATGCAAAAATATTGTTTGACGAAGGCGCACAGCGCTCATTTATCACAGAGGAATTAGCCGAAAAATTGAAACTCAAACCTACTGGAACTGAAAGCGTTAACCTATCCGGATTTGGAGACAATGCAAATAGTACTAAAATTCGCCATTTGAGTACACGATTGGTATATCTCATAACTACAGAGGGTAAACTTCCGATTCGAGTCTTGATCGTTCCAGAGATCGCAGTACCGATGAGAACCTATGTACGCCAAGCAGCAAAACTTACATATTTGTCAGGAATCAAATTAGCTCACCCAGTAACAGCAGATGAAAACTTTGAAATTTCTATTCTAATTGGAGCTGATTACTTCTGGTCAATTGTTCAGAATGATATTATCCGAGGCGAAGGACCGACAGCTGTTCAATCAAAAATCGGATACCTGTTGTCTGGAACGCTACATTCACACAACTCTGACACAGATGGATACAAGAAAGCTTCAATGATGAACGTGATGATTGCAACAAAAACCGATGAGTACGACTTGGAGAAATTTTGGAAAATAGAGTCACTGGCTACCGAGAAAATTGACACTACAAAGTTAGAAGAACAGATGGATATTCAAAAGACTTATGAAGAGAAACAAATTCGTTACCATGACAACAGATATTTTGTAACGTTACCATGGAAAGAGGATCACCCTACGTTACCGACAAATAAAGCCATTGCACAACGAAGGACGGAAAGTGTAGTAAGAAGACTTAGCAAAGAACCCAAACTACTGGAAAAATATGGAGAAATAATGGCTGAGCAGGAGAAAAGGGGCTTCATAGAGAAAGTGGATACTACTAATGAGGCCGATGAAAAGATCAAAATACACTATATTCCGCATCATGCTGTGAGAAAAGATTCAACAACAACACCAATCAGGGTCGTATTCGACTGCAGTTGTAAAGCAACACCAGAATCGTCTAGTCTTAATGATTGTTTGATGACTACTCCACCCAATTTAAATGACTTAGTCGGCATTCTTTTAAGATTTCGTTTACACCAATTTGCCGTTACTACTGATATAGAGAAGGCGTTCTTGAACGTTGGATTAGAGACACAGGATAGAGATGTCACACGTTTCTTTTGGTTCGATACACCAACAGACCCATCAACTCCACTATCAACTTACCGATTTAAGTCTGTATTATTTGGAGCCACTTCATCGCCATTCATACTGAATTCCGTTCTACAAAAACACTTGAGAGAGAACCGTTGTGAATATACTGACACTTTAAAGAACGATTTGTATGTTGATAATATACTGTCGAGTTTTCCTACAGAGAGTGCATTACTGAAATATTTTGATACATCAAGAGACTTATTCATTAGAGCAGGATTTAACTTGCGCTCATGGGCTTCAAATTCTCAACTTTTGCGAGACCGCGCAAATTCACACAGCGTATTAGACAAAGACGAACTCATAAAAGTGCTTGGATTGAGATGGAACACTTGAAACGACACACTTACTTTCGCCAAACCGGAATACACCGATATTGAAGATACACGTATGACAAAACGAGAGATTTTAAGACAATCGTCTAAAATCTATGATCCACTCGGACTTATTGGTCCAGTAACTGTGCGTAGTAAGATGCTTATGCAGACTTTGTGGGAGAAAGGATTAAATTGGGATGAACCTCTTACATCTGAAATTCCAACAGAATGGAAGTGTGTACTAAAAGATATTAATGAATGTTCACATTTGGAAATTAATAGACCGTATTTCAAAGAAAAATCAGACAATGTAGAATTACATGTGTTTACGGATGCAAGCTTGAAAGCCTATGGAGCATGCGCATATTTAGTCAGTGGAAAAGAAACCGTACTTATCATGTCAAAGAATCGAGAGACACCACTGAAACAGTTAACAATTCCGAAGTTAGAACTCAGTGCAGCTTTGATAGGCGCAAGACTCGTCAAGCATTTGAAATCGCACTTGGATGTTACAAGCGTCACATTATGGAGTGACAGTCAGATAACTTTAAGTTGGCTTACTACTGAGAAACAATTACCCGTTTTCGTTAGTAATCGAGTGAAGGAAATTAACGAAATTACGCAAGAATATACATGGAAGTACTGTCCGACAGATTCAAATCCGGCAGATATGCTATCGAGAGGAGTAACTGCAACCAAATTCCTAAAATTGGATCTTTGGATGAAAGGACCCGAATGACTCACTGGCAAATCAAACTGGCCACAGTGGAAGAATAAAGAATCACACATTCTTAGCACTACCATTGAGCAAGGACAATCAACTAGTGAACCGCAACAGAAAATCAGATCTTATGAAGGAATAAGTAAAATTATGGATATACAAAGCTACAGCTCATACCAAAAACTTTTGCGTATAACTGCATACATGTACCGATTCATAAACAACTGTAGAAATAATGACAAACTAACAGGAAATCTTAGTGTCAATGAAATTCAGACTGCTTCGACTTCATGGATTCGAGATTCGCAACTGCGTAAATACCCGGATGTTATTGAGAGTTTAAACAACAAATCAGAGAAAAATGCGCTAGTGAAGCAACTTAGATTGTACATGGATAAAATGAACATTATCCGTTGTGGTGGGAGAATTAACAATGCACCTATTGATGAATCAGCTAAATTTCCAGTACTAATACCGAACAAAGACAGATTTTGTAAATTAATTGTGATGGATGCACACGCAAAGAATTTTCACTCTGGATTAGAAAGTACAGTGACATTTATTCGCCAGTCTTACTGGATTCCGTCGATTCGACAATGTGTTAAATCAATACTCCGTAATTGCGTTACTTGCCGAAAAATTACAGGAAAACCCTATCATACACCCGACCCACCACCACTGCCGTCCGACAGACTTAATGATTCACCACCGTTTACCGTAACCGGTGTCGACTTCACAGGAGCATTGCATGTTAGAACAAAAAGCAACAGTACTAGTAAAGCATATATTTGTCTATTCACCTGCGCTAACACTAGAGATGTGCATTTGGAAATCGTCGAAGACCTTACAGAACAAACATTCATTCTAGCGTTTAGGAGATTCACCAGCCGCAAATCGTTACCAAAAATCATGATGTCTGACAATTGTACAACACATACCGCAGCAGCGAAGGAAATTGAAATGCTTACAAAATCTACTTCTATTCAGGAACAACTCAACATATATGGAACTCAGTGGAAATTTATTCCGAAACGTGCCCCATGGTATGGTGGTTGGTGGGAACGATTGATCGGCTTGACCAAGAATTGCATAAAGAAAGTGTTAGGACGAGCACTAGTTACTTTTAGAGTGCTAGAGACAATTGTGATCGAGATAGAGGCTATATTAAATGATCGTCCGTTAACCCACGTATCAACGGACCTTACCGATGATGAACCGCTTACACCGTCTCATCTTCTCTATGGAAGACGGGTTAAAACTTTACCGTATTCAGGAACAATTAATTTCAGCAGTGAGGAGAACGTACAAAACTTAACACATTACACAGCAAATAGACAATCTAGTGTTCAAAAACGCATTATTCACGACTTCTGGAACAGATGGCGACGAGAATATCTCACTTCACTTAGGGAACAACATAGAAACACCGGAAATAACACTCAAATCATTAAAGTGGGCGACATTGTACAGATTCATGATGATACCCCAAGGACAGTGTGGAATATAGCGATTATCGTTAAGTTAGTTTATGGGAGAGATGGACTTTGTAGGTCTGCCATTTTATGCACTAAAAATGGCACGACATCTAGACCAATAAGTAAGCTATATCCACTTGAACTCTTATCAACAGATAGTCCGTGTGATTCCAGTGACAATACTATTACTTCAACTAGAAAAGCAAAAACTGATGCCAAGGAGAAAATCAAAAGTTGGATTCAACCGTTCCGTAAAACATAAAGACTGTTTAAGTGTAAAAAGTTAAAGTTTTATTTCATTTGAGAGACAATAGTTATTTCATTTTAAAGTTTTTTCTTTATTTATTGCTTAAATTATCATTCGCGGGCCCCCAGGATGTTCAGGACTGTGTTCATTATACGTTCGCGGTACCGCTATGTATGTATTGTAAATCATGCTACTTATGACGTTGAGATTTATGTGCAAATGGAGTTTAGAATCAATACAAGTAAAACCAGCTAGTATTTCTTATTTGTGCCTAAAAAGTCTGATTATACCACTCTAAGATAATGTATAAATCCCTGGCCCTCCTGGAAAGGGGCTTGTCTGCTTAGCCAGATACTCAGCCACGGCAAGAAACTAATACTACAGAAATATAAACAAGTGTAGACAAATTAAAACCTATGCAGCCTATGAATAGCAACATAATTTTGAGAAATAAAGGCAACAGTAGTATACCGCTGTTCAAAACTCATAAATCCATGGACAAAATACAAAATCGGGGTAACAAACTAAAACCGAGGGAAACACATTAAATATAAGAGGAGAACAATGACACAACACCGAAACGCAATACACACAGAAACGGACCAAGCATCAGACAAAATCCCACGAGAATAACACATATAACATCTAAACCAAATACATGAATTTGGGATAAACAAGTACCGTGCCACGTCTTATCTTAATATCTTAATAAAACTCTGTTTTGTCTCCTTAACAAAGTCTGAATTTTGGTTGTTGGAATATTTAAACTATGAACGACACAAGCAGAACTGCTCAAAATATTAAGGAAATTAAGAGCTTAAAACTTTATGTATTGGGTATTAGTGAATGCAGAAGGACTGGTCGAGGAAAGTTGATACACAATCCAGATACAGAAATTTACTGGTCATGACGTACAGATGGTAGCCACCAGAAAGGTGTTGCTTTTCTTTTGAGAGACAAAGCAAGTAAGTCTGTTGTTGAATGAATAGCAGTAAATGAGAGAATGATAAATTTACGCACGAAGACAAAGTGTGGGCATATGACTGTTACCCAATGATGTGCCCCAACGAATAATTACATTAAAAACGAAAAAAGGATTATTAATGATAAATTAAATCAGATGAGTGTGGACATACAAAAGCACGATATGCTTACCAGCATTAGAGATTTTAATCAAAAGTAGGTTTTACTATAACAGTTTCATAAAATGTGATGGGGAAAAAAGGACTGAGGGAAATTAACAAAAATGGTGCCAGATTAGTAGAGGTGTGTATAACGAATCATCTTATAATTGGGAAACAATCTTTGACCATAAAAACATACACATAGCCACATGGGTGTCTCCAAATGGGAAAGTGAAAAAAACCAGATTGACCACATACTAATTAAAAAGATAAAAAGTTCATCACTGTTAAATAAAGAGTTGCAGATGTAAATAGTGATCATCACCTAGTCATTGGAAAGATCAGACTAAAATTAAGGGAAAACAAACAATGCAAAACATCAAGCAAGATTAAAGACTTTCTAAAACTTCACCAGCCTGAAACAAACCAAAAATTCAATATCGAACTCAGGAACAGATTTGAGGTCTTGCAACTTGACGGCAATAAGATTGACATAATCTCTAAATGGCAACATATGAGTGAAATATATGCCAAACCAGTGAAGACCCAAACTCATCCTAGATACCAGGATTAAATTTTGTATTGACATGATAGAAAGCTGAAAACTATTAGACTCGTTTTTAATGGTTGACTTGGTAATGAAAAAGGCAACAATTGATATCATATAAAACAATAGGGACTAACTACATTTTTGGAGAACATTGATTTAGCTCTTTTCTCACACGCATGAACACATGTAAAAAGACGGATACAGTAACATCGGAGGCAGCAAAAGTAGGACTGAAAATAAATGCAACGAAAAACTAAGGAGATGAATATAGCTTTAAAGAACAAAAACGCAATATCAGTGAACGGAAAGACTCAAACAAGTCAATTCATTAAAATATCTTGGTTGTACTAGAGTCAATGCAATAGAAAATATTGAAGAAGAAGTCATCATCTGTATTGGTAAAGCAGCTGCTGCATTCAAAAACCTAAACAACATATGGAAACACAAAGGAATTCCTAGTAAGACTAGGATTATATCGTATACGAGCAATGTTAGATCAGTTCTGCCTTACGGTACAGAAACATGTAAAACAACATAAAAATTAGAAAGTCGAATAAGAGGATTTGAAGGACACTGTTTGAGACGAATTGTTAAGATCAGATGGCCAAATTTTATTTCAAACACTGAGCTATAAGATAGAACAAGTGTGATGAATATAGTACATGAGATCATGAGAAGGCAGTTGAAATATACTGGACATATATTGAGAATTAATAACACCCGGCATGTAAATAAGTGCTGACATGGACACCACAAGAGACAAAAAAGCCTAGGATACATAAAGGCACATGGAGAAGAGATATAGCAGCAAAAATAATAAGACATGGTTACACCTGGAATCAAATAGAGAAAAGGCGAAAGATAGAACGAGTTGGAAGTCCCTTGTTGATGCCTTAAATGTTCAAGAACATGAAGAGAATTAATTAAGTAACTTAGTAGGTAAATTACCTAGCTATTTTTCCTGATTTGTGTTTAATTGTTCGTGTTTTGGCTTAGAACGTTTTATACAATCTGTGTCATTTATGTTCCGTGCGATTTTCCTGTAAATATATATACTCTTCACGAAAAAGTATCTCTACGCATCATTATGACAATAAGGTGAAAATGGACGAATGTGTTACAGAGTTTGGGAAAAAGTGAGGAATCCAATTATATTTCATCAAGTTGTTTTGTGAAAAATTGCACTTGTTATATGATATATATTCAAAGAAAAGCACATTGATATATTGATGAGCTCTAGAAAAAGATCTAGTCGAAGGGAAATCTAACATTATTAATTTTATCTTCAATTTTAGATATAATTGTGACGTCCTATTAGCAATAATTGATAATAGAATTGAAACAAGTGTATCACAGAAACATTGTACTTTTCAGAATACTTTGAACTCATTTCCAGAAGTATGTCAGAAAGGCTTAAATTGTTCTCATTGACCAATATATGGATTCTTTATTATTGACACAGATAAAGGATGAGTAACGAAAATTAATAAAAGACTGCTCTTCAGGAGATCATAATTTATTTCACATAAGACTAATTGCTTAATATACTAATAACTTCTGGTCAGAATGCGGTGGCATTTTTGTTATTGATTATTGATAATTACAATATCATACCCTAAAATCACATGATAATTTATAGAGAATATTCTTCTTTTTAGGTAATGTCCGATTAGACATAAAAATAGTGATAAAGTGACAATGCAGTAGTCAGCAGTTTTTGTGCTGACATGAATTATCATTGATATGGTTATAGTTATAAATTAACTGTTTACAAAATTTAGAATTTTTGAAATACTCAGGCTTTTCTACCTCAGGCATAGATTACCTTAGCTGGATTTGGCAAAACTTTTAGGATTTTTGGTCCTCAATCCTCTTCAACTTCGTACTTTATTTGGCCTTTTTAACTTTTTTGGATTCGAGCGTCACTGATGAGTCTTTTGTAGACGAAACGCGCGTTTAAAATTAAAAACCAATTCGATATAAGAAGGAAATTTAAAAAAAAACGATTTTAGAAAATGTCACTCCGTGATGATGTAATGTGGTAAATCAAACTGATATAAAAAAAAAATAAGATTAATAGGTTTATGCAGAAGACTTTTAAAATTGTTTTAAAATGAACCAGGAAGAATGTTTATCAAAGGTCAAAATCTAGACCTTTGACCTTGAACTCAATTTTGAGGTCATAGGTCAGTGATTTCAAATCAAAAGACCCCAGATCAATCACTTGTGTGGTTGTGGAGAAATACTGATTTCAAATACAAAAGTGGAGAAAACTCATATAAGGGTTAACCAAAACTCTTCGACTTAAATAGGTTAAAGTTGCGCCTTTTTGTAAACAGTTATTTGGCAAAAACATCAATTCATTTACTGTCACGGTTTCTTTGGAATAACGATAACAAGCAAAATTCAAAATTTATTACATGACCTTGACCTTTGACTTGAATTTCCTTCAAATGGACCAAGGACTTCGTATCAAAAGACTGTACGCCTCTACGACTTATAACGTATGAATTTATCCAACAAATTGCATATCTTAAATTTTCAAAGGGAAATAACTCCCATAAGAGACATAGCGATATCAAGAAAAAGAGGACGCGGGGAGATTACTCCTATAATAATAAGTGTTCGGTCAGACAGGGGGAGTTTTGGAACCCTCATTACTGTACAACATTATTGGTCAACGATCCATTAGATATGTTGTAAGACAAAAAAGCATCTCAGACGGCAGAAGATTTTTTTTTTTTTTTTAAAATGATCAGATTGAAGATAAAACAAAAGGTCTTTCCACGAAAAGTGGAAAGACCTAATATAATTGTCCTGATTGTCTACACTTCCATCGCTATTTTAGGCTTATGGCAATATTCAGCCGTGTTTTCCCCAAGTGACGTCTTGTTAAGAAGTAAATCAAGTGTTATAACACTATTGGTGTCATATTAACAAGATGGTACTGTGATTGTTTAAGTTGCATGTAAAAAAATCAATTTGCAGGTCAACTCAGAAAGATTTTTGCCTGTAAGATAAGATAAGCAAATGCATAAAAACATAAACTACCAGTGTCTCTATACATTTTTCTCCTTCAAATAAAGGAAGCGTTTTCCTTACTTTTAATATTCAGCAAATGAGCTCATAAGGTATCATAGATATACATGAAACACTAATGACATTTTTACTCTGTGACAAAATCTCTGAAAGATTCCAAATGTCCGATTTTGTCATGTCCCAGTTTGATTCTTTCTGCAAGATACGACTTTAGATTCGTGTTACTGATGATTCACACATTGCAGAAATTGCATCTGTATTGGTTTACTCCGTTTGGAGTTCAATCAATCCCCTTTTTATTAGTCAGGCCTGCATTTTACGTGATGTTGACTGCACAGTGATATGCTTCCATTAACAAAATGATATATACAACACTAACACTAATTTACTGATAAAACAAAACATGTTAAAGTACTGTGTCGTTATCTTGTATATGTTGCAAAAATTGCAATAAAAGAAAGATTTTATATTTATTGTTCTAAAATACAGAAGCTATTGTTAGAGCAACATTGAGTAATTAATGGAAGTGCCGAAACGATATTCTGTAAGACCTGTGGGTTGTTTTAATATCGCCTACTGTATAATCTTTGGAAATTAATACATTATGCAGAAGCTGAAATCAATACTTCATAAGGCATTTTCTTGTCTTCTCTTCAAAACTCTGAAAGAAAGGATTTATTAAATTATTGGTAAATGTGTGCATCTACGTAAAATGATGTAATTCCCCTTGAAAAGAGGAAAAACATATCTAGAATTCTCAATTTAAGTATTTAGAAATGTTAAAAATCAGCTTAAAATTCGGACTCCTGGAAACTTATTTTGATTTAACCCCCAAACATAGGTTATATAGGAGCACATCTAAAAAGAGCACCTAGATTATAGCATACTAAAATCCTTTTTCTTGTTTAAAACTTTTAAAGACCAAATAAGATGAATGTTACATCTTCAAAATATGACACTGATTTGATTGAATATGAATTCATCAGCCAGATTTGGAGATTTCGGTTTCACAAGGGAAACTCTATACAAAAATTTAAAACAAAAGAGACCATTTTCGTTCCCAATTGTTAATTTTCCCTTTTTGATGCTTCTTGTGTCTGTTCAATGGCAGCGACCATTTAACGTCAAAGGGGAGGTTATTGTTTGGTTTTTTTTTATATCCGAGTCAGAAAATTCATTTATTTGTTCGGCGCTATCAATTAAGTTATTTTTTTCAAAATTTTACACTTTAAGGTAAGGGGGAAGTTTTGTTTCAGTGTTTTTTTCCCTATGCTAGAACAGAATATTTTTTTTCCATCAAATTGGGAATCCGCATAATTTTTTAGAAAAAAAAATCCCCGGCGCCCTCCCCCTCCCTTTTCGAAGGTAAATGGTCGTTCCCTTACAGTGTGTATATGTATCATATTTTACAACTTGGTCGTAATCCGTGTTGGTAGTCGATTTTTACATTTCGAGGAACGCGGTACCTATAAGTTCTTCTTAAAATCAGATACGATCCATTACTCTTAAAAGTTATCTTAAAAGTGTTCAATAAATTAGAAGTCTTTGTTATCAGTTATTGGTTTATATGGATTTAAAACTGTCACACCTAACGTGATTATTACAAAACAACTCAGAAAATGTTGTACTGCATTTTCTATTGTTTGCAACAACAATGACTTCATATTTAAGAGAAAGGTCAAAAGAGCCAATCCGATACAAAATGTTCGAAATAACTTTTACCTACTTTTTATACAGTTGGAACTTTTAGTAGTCCCTTGCTGTCTCTTACATAATACAACGCATCGATTATTTGTATTCAAAGAAGAACTTCAGAAGATGTATGCTCATATACTGATAATAAGAAGACTTTATATATTTCTGTTTCCTTTTATCTTAATGCAGTTTACGTTTTAGGGGTATAAAAGTTTGAGAGTCGATTTGAAATATATATTTATTATCGATATTTCATAATATCATTCATAATCGTAAACATTTTAGTATCTACAGATTAAAACTTTATATGTAGTGAAAAATAACAAAATACTTGATAGTTGATTCGAATTCAAAGGAACGGAACAAATAAATATAAATCATCCCAATATTGTTCATATCTATTAGTCGTATCATTGGCATTGCTCGAGTGTTTCGTAATGATATAAGTTATTTTCCAAAGAATTAAAATCATTTTATATGGTTTGCAATTCGTGCAGAAAAATCAAGTCAGTTGAACAGATATATGTATTTTTGTAAGTATAACTGTTTATACTTTCTTGTATAACGTTAGTTTTACATTTGAGCAGCTGCTGGTTTTCTAAATGTGCATTTTGTCAGTTTTGCTAAATAAGGTCGGTGGTTTTCTCCGGCCACTCCGGCTGCCACCAACGATCGCCACTAAACAACAGAAAGTGGCGTTAAACACCAATCAATCAATCAATCAATCCAAATGCGCCAAATCAACTTGTAGGCAAAAAAATAGATTGTTTTTCGCCAACGGCAAAAAAAAAGTCTGTCCGAAAAAAATCCATAGCCCCCTCCCCATCCCAGAAAATCAAATGGTTGCTGCCTAACCGATAGCATGCCTTGATTTGGAGTGTGGTTGTTGTTTGTCAAAACTGAGAAAAGTGTCAAATCTTTTAATGCATCAATTGAACAGATAACAAAAACACAAGTTATAACACAACAATGATAAACTATGATACAGTATCAAAATTATAAATAGAACAGGCAAAAGAAGACGATAAACATTTTGTGAAAAGAATATGAGGAGATAGAAGACAATTATGTGTACGAATATGGCAATATGAAGTAAAACGTCTTTTATTAAATTAAGTTAATTTGAAAGCTAAACATTTCCTATTTACACAATAAGATTGTCTAGACGACACTGTGACAGTACTTGCAACTTCTATTTAAAACTACTCTATAAATAAGTGCTTGATATATAACAGAATGTCACCACCAGAATTGTTTCAGTATAATTATGTTTTCGCTCTCTGCGTTAACAACAGATGCAATCAGCTGTCACAGTGTTTGGAACGATAGAAATTAAAGTGATAAAACGATCCGGAGAATAATTGAAAGTCAAAATTGCTTCGTGCATACTATTTTCATTACTTGTTCAATTTAACAAAAATACTATTCTGATTTAATTTACTACCCAACGAAAATTGCTTTGCTCGAAAATTTAATTAAAATGTTGCTGTTCATTTACATGTAAAACATGATTAACTCGGGAACGATGATTTACAACAGTTGCATGTATAGTGTTGGTGTGGAACGCAATTATTTAACTTTAAAATCAACAGCTAATTGAATGCTATTCTGTATCTCGAAAGTGAAAAATGAAGCTATACTATGATACTAAATACTAGTACAATTTATATTTCACAAAGTGTAATGGAAATTTCCCATACATTACATCAGCATTGTTCTTTAGTCAGAATGAATTGTCTCTTCTTAAATGGGTTTTAGGTACTTTGATGATGTTCTTTCTATTATTATAAACAATCCGAACTTTTCTCATTGGGTTCCCGGCATTAATATATTCCCCAGAACTAGAAATTAAAGAAACAACCGACACGGCTTCCTCCGTCTCACTTTTTAGACTTGCACCTCATCTCAGTACCAGAATCTAGTATGACAAACGAGACGATTTTAGTTTCGAAATTCTCCCACCTTAGTAGCAATATACCAACTTTACCTGCATATAGGATATGCATTTCTTAACAAATTCGATATTCAAGAGTTTGCAGCTCCTACTCAGACTGTGTAAAACGTCACCAGTGTCTGAGAAGAAAGTTGGTGAACCAGGGGTGTGTCAAGGAAAGTCTCTTCCTTTTTCTTAAAAAAAACTTCATCGGAAGGTACCAAGACCTTATTGATAAATTTCCGTATCAACTTCACAAATAATATATGATGGTCTTGGTGTATATATTCTTCGTACTGGCGTTGTTTGTCATTTTAATAACGTGTTATATTGTTCTTTTAGTTGTCTTTGATCTATTATTAATATTAGTTTTACAGTTTGGTCTGTTTTTGGTGATATCCATTTGACGTGACTCGGTACTTATGCATCCCGTCAATGTGTAGAATCTTTCAGTATTACTGATGTGCTTTGTACGTGTGACTTTTTGTGTTTGTTTGGTACATATGACGTGACTCTGTACTTTTAAACATCCTGCCATTATGTTATTGTTGTATTATAATGCCAGTATGTTCTATTATAATTTTGAAAATACTTTGAACGACAAAATATTTTTTAAGTTTGATTTAAAATACAAAAATATTTTAAGTAAGCAATAAAAGTGGTCGTTAAATTTTATATATGCTTTTTTGTGCATCTTTGTTAAATATTTGTTTGTTTTTGTTCTAATTGAGATTATGACACAGTGATGACTGGTGTACCCCTATGTTGACAATCTTATCAAGTATGTCTGTTTTATTCACGCATCGTTGTAAATATGATGAAATTTGATGCAACTGTCATACAAGTGAGAGGTTTGGCGCTATAAAACAAGTTTCATATCACCATTTTCTACATTTGAAAATGACTTTATCAAGTCAAGAGTATGGCAGGTGTTGTCCATTCGTTTGATGTGTTTTATCTTTTGATTTTGCCATCTGATTTGAATAGTCATCGGGGTTCAGTATTTTTGTTATTTTACTTCTTTGATATACCAGTTTTAAATTTCTTATAAGCCAATACAAATATAACAGAAATGGCAGATTTTGATAGATTATAATCGACAACTTTTAAGTTTTAAAGGTCAATGAAAACGTATTGTTGCCTTAACAAGCGTTATAAAAAAAAAACGCAATAAGAATCTCAACAAATCCTAGAATTTCCATGAAATGACTCGAATTTGCCGCAAGCAAAATGCATAAACTATTTTTAGAAAAGCGGTTAGTTTTATCTCCAGTCTCTTGCTGTCCTTGTCCTATATGTAGTCTTTCTATGAAATAATTATTATTCCTGTCTTGTTGAAAAATAAAATTTAGTCCAAGACCTTGCGATACCCTCATGGGTAGTCAAGGTAGTTAAGCACCTCTAGTAGATTAAGCTAGGGGTAAATTTACCATTAAAAAAGGAGTTAAGGCAATAACAATTATCTTCTCAGCTTATTTTTCTCAGTGATGTACCTGTTGAATTCATTATGCACTTATTCAAATACCATAGTTGATTGGCATATTTTTATAGTTTTCTAACTCTGAATTTCTCAATAACTTTACATTAAATGTCGTTTTTCCTGTTACTGTTATGTCATTACCCTGTTTCTGTTAATAAAATATAGCACTATATTGAATGAGTAATTAATAAACACCAGTTAGACACAACGAGTCAATAAATAATAACACAAACTCAATGCTGACATTATTGTTGATTTTTTGTTCCTATGAAATTAAATTGAGTAGCGAGCCTTGTAATTTTTAATGCAACATTTTCACATCTAGTCTGGCGTTAATACCGTATTAGAGGTATTCTAATTAAGTTTCAAATTTGGCTATGTTCAATCGGTCGTATATTTGTTCAAATTGGTATTTGCACGATTAAATTAAATCTGAAAAGTCGGATCCCTGATGAAGCAATATTTATTAATGACTGTTTAGGTTGTTAATTCTGTTACGTTGTTTCTACAATTTGTTCTGCATTTGGAATCAAATAAAAACAGAACAATTCAAATAACGTTGTATGAGGATTTTGCAGACATTACTTCTTTGTGCATAATTTGTTAACCTTTAAGTACAGTGATTACTTTTTATTACAACATAATGCCATTAACTGTGAAACGCTTCGGGTCACTGCATTGCCATATATCAAACACAATAACAGTGTTCTTGCTATAAAAACAGTCGACCATGAAAGTGCGACTTCACAACGATTTAGTAGAATGTAACGTTTATAATATATGTGGAAGGTTATTATTAACGTTACGCCAATTTTGATGATAAAAGCACTTAAACACACCAAAGCTAACAATAGCACACCAATTAAAGTAATAATGGATGACCATATGAGTATTCCACATTATTACAATAAAATTTCAGCTGGAAATATCATATCAATTGAAATAAGAAAATATATAGGGAATGTTGATTATCAGGATAATTTGAGACCGTTTGTTACATAAGTAATGTATCCTTTAAGACTTTGATTACATCACCTCAATTACTCACCAAAAAGGTTCACATTATGGTTTGAAGCTAACATTTTACGATATCAATGTGCTGAAACCGATAATCTATAAGTATGCATATCACACGGACGATCATGTAAGATTCTGAAGTCCCAAGATAAAACGTCTGACGCCACAAAGCAATACGGATTGTCAATAGGCCAATAGGTCATGTGTTATTGTACGTGATTCGTCGATGCTCTTCAACTTCGTACTTTATTTTGCCTCTTTTTCTTCAATGACTGATGCGTTACTGATCAGTCTTGTTTCGTCGAAACTAACGTCTTGCGTTCAAATTTTTAATCTTAATGTCGATGACCAGTTTCTTTGATGTCACATAAGAATGTCCGTTTTTTTACTGTTTTAAAGAACAATTAAAGGAGTGTGTAAGCTTAAGTTTCAGTATTTTATAATCAACTCAGACTTCACCGGATAAGATCCAATTCTCTATCTTCCTTCTTTCTTCGTGATTTGATTTTCAGTTAAACCATAGAAAATTGACAAGTTCTGTACAACACAGATAACTAATCCTTTCATGACACATGAAACATGAGTTAACCACGAGAAACTTGACAAGTTTTGTACAACACAGCGGACTTATAAACCTTTCATGACACATGAAAACTCTGTTAACAACGAGAAATTCGACAAGTTATATACGCCAACAAATACTACTTACCCTTCCTAGACACACGACACTTGAGTAAACCAGAAGACTTAACAAACATATGTGCAACACAGACTACGTACCCTTTCATTACCCATGAGTCAACGTCGCTTTTTTAAGTACTGTTTGTTTTGCTCAAAATTTTAATTTCTTTTAATTAGCTCAGGTCATAACCATTAATAAAACCTTGATAACTAACTACTCAGTTGTACTTGGTCGTTTTCAGGAACCTCTTGTTTGCAAATAAAAGTAAAACAAATTGATTCTGTGGTGTCAACTTTGGGTTTCGTATTAACATTCTTCTTCGAAGTTAAATACCGAATTAATAAATATGATATGCAGATTGAGTAGCGTGTCGTTATCATTATTTTAAATGTACATAGTCAAACATTTGTTTTCATATTCTGGTAGCTAGAATCGTTTTTTTTTTGTCTTGTCACTTTTTTATGAATTGGGTTTCATTGTGAAAATATATTTTATTATCTGTTTTATGATATATTAATACTGTTGACATAAATAAGAACGGAAACAGCTTTTACGCTTTAGAAATGTGGTCTAACTTTGTCGTATGACTATTAAATGACATTTTAGTGGTTTATTTCCATAGCTTGACTCCCTCAGGATATCCTGGTCGTAGACATATTTCCATTAGAAATTGCATTTTTGCGACAATATATGCTGTGAAATGCTATAAAAATCCATTTATCTTTCTAAAACTGAACCTAGTACATTATAACATATTATTGTTCCCAAATTAAATAAACAAACAGGAGACTGTCATTTATCATTTTCACCCATATAAAAGACAAAAATACCTTAGGGATGATAGTTAATATATCAAAGCAGTGTCCAGTTAATAGCATGTCAAGATATAACACTGGCAAAACATGATAGCGAACCTATAATTAACGGATCAGATCAGGCCGTAGGTCATATAACTTTATTCAGTAAATTGGAGTACAAAATATGTGCTCGAAACAGCAGATCTTGATTTTGCCACGTGCAAAGGCACGTAAAGCATTACCTGCTATGCATGCATCATTCATCCCACTTTTCCAAAGTCATTTCAAATCACGTTTCAAATAGTAATTCTCAATGTCAGGGCTATCACCACATCGGTATTGATATTAAATATAGGTATTCGTGGATATGAGGGGTCTTATATAAATGTCACATGTGAGTTGGGAATCTGAGACACTATTTTAAAATAATCAATCAATTATTTATTGCGACTGTATAGTTAGGAAAATTGTAGTTATTCTTCCTGAAATGCCTTCTTAGTGAGGTAGCAACAATGAAAACTGGATGTATATTAATAACTCGTCAAACCTAGAGTCAAATTGTTGTGCTTCTCGATAAACAGGGGATGAAAAGGGGTTCTGGTTCGTTTATCCAAACACTGGGAAGAACCTACCACCCAGAGAACAGTATACCACTCCGTTAAAACGAGCGGTTTTTTTTAGTTGAACGCAGATATGTCTGTTATCTTCAAATTTATAGCTTGTTCCTGAACTGTCTTCTATATTTCGATGTTGGTAAAATAGATATTGAAGGCGTCTCAGCCAAGAGAATCATAACATTCGGTTACAACAATACTACTAAGATCAAAGTCAAAAATCGAAAATAAGTACGAGCATGACAGAAAGTATAAGAATGTGTCTAATGATACTAGTATGTTGCACTTTAATGACGCATGACATGACATATTCTTTTCAATTCGACATTCATTCACTTTAAAATGTCGTCTAAGGTTGTCTAAAATTATAATCAAACCATGTAACTACCGATATTTACCAATTCTTTCTGTTCTTTTACTACTTTAACCTAAATGCAACTTCAAGCAAATTTTGGCAAAGCAGATCTGCATCTAATGCATACTTTCTTCGAGTTCTGTGAAAAAAAGAAACCAGTTTATTAATAACCAAATTTGTTAACAATTTGTTGATAACATCTTGTTGGACAAACATTGTTGGCTTTACGACATTAGCAACGAAGAATATTACATTTTCCTGCACAATTACAGACGGAAACCTAATGACAATCATCACCCAAGTTTATTTTGTACATGCTTGACTATGTGAATTTACCGTGATAGTCTGTGGAATTGATTTTAGAAACACGAACGTCGACAGGATTATACTCTGAATAATGATTTGTAAAATATCATCCTTTATAGAGGAAATCTTATAAATGCATTTGAATCGTTAATATTTTGAATAATTCAAGCATGTTTTAAAGTCGAATTTATTTGTAAACCTTATAAACTAATTTTCCAACATGAAGTTATAATGTTTCTTTTTCTTGAAGGATGTTTCCGACTCATGTAAATAATAACTTATTTTTATGTTCTTCCTCATTGTTTTCTAATTTTAGGAGAAGATAAACTTTACAGTTTTAGGTAGATTGGAAGTCAGTTTTAGTCAGTTTAAAAACCCATTGTAAATTGCTGCAAATAATTGGTCTAGATTTAACAGCATTGGATTAGTAAATTTATTGCATAATTAGTATTTATTTGTAAGACTTCATTAAATTGAAGATTTTTCAAAGGATTTTTTTTATGTTATATTATAGGGGCATTAGATACGAGATTTTTTTTGTTTCAATCATTCTTGAAAATTAAATAGTCAAAAAATAATTCGCCTAAAGCAGCCAGTTTGGTTAGATTTTGTCAAATTAAGCTAAGAAATATCGCTCATCAATTATTTACTTGCAAGTGAATAATTCGAACTCATTGAATCCGTAATCATGTGATCTTACATTTAACTCCTAAGCTAGGGATGGGCTACACACCAATTAGGCGTATTCAGCTATTAAATTAAAAAAAATATCAAAAAAAAAAAAAAAAGTGAAACAAGGGTAAATCATTTGATTGGCTGATTCAATACAAAATCTCATTCTTATACAGAGTAAGAAAAGGATTGACGAAAGATACCAGAGGGACTGCATTCAAACTCATAGATCGAAAACAAACTGCCAACGCCATGGCCGAAAAAGAAAAAAAAGAAGAACAGACAAGCAATACTACTCAATACACAACACAAAAAACTAAAGACTAAGCAACACGAACCCCACCAAAAACTGGAGGTGATCTCAGGTGCTCCTGTAGGGTAAGCAGATCCTGCATTTTGCACCAGTTGTGTATGTATTCACTCATTGTTTAACTGATTAACATATGTGTTTAGCTTATATAATAGGTCCAATAATATAAAAACAAACAGATCCTAGAAAATCCAATTGCATGCGTTTGCTATCAATGTATGATAGCTATATTTATGTCACAAGTTATGTCGGGTTGAATGACAGTCGGTAGTCTTTGGAGGCTTCTTGTTGTTTTAATATATGTCGTCTAGACTAAAATACACACGAAATGCTGATACATATTATCGATCCCATACCGGCGTTTTAGTTGGTTATCAATCAAATATGAGAATTTTAGTAGAATTGTTCAACATGAATTTGACAGCTTACAGTGAAGGGTCCTAATGCCCCTTTAAGTTATATTACTCAGAAACCGTTTTATTCAATTACATGTGACATGTGATGTACATCATTCCATTGCAAATGTGTATTTCCTGTCCATAGTAAAAAATACTATTATATTTGAAATTGCTTAAACTGAATTAAAATTGCCTGTGATATAATATGTGTATACTGTTATATTTTATGTTACATGAACTATCCGATTAAAGTTTAGTAAATTCAGAGTTTTTATTCTCTGGTAATAACCCATCCGAAGTTTAGAAAGCATTCTTGTTATTAATCCCAGAATATACCCCTTTCAAATTATTTTTTGTCATTTTCATTGTGTGCATGTTTTTTTCTTTGAACAATATTGAATATTTGTGTCCTTTGCTGTGCGTTGTTCTATATGATTTCTGTTCTTTTATTGACTTTACTCTTAGTTATAGGTGTCGCTGTATCTGTTTCCGGATGTTGACTATCTGTCTGCTCTTTACACCAAAATGGAACAGTAAATTTGCTGTGAAGAGTAGATACACAAGTTTCTGTTTGAGAAAACATAATTTGATACTGAAAAAATAAGTTACCGTAGCAATCAGATGCACTTACCCTGAGGATAATTGTTGTTGGTAGAGGGTTGTCACATGTTCATGAGTGCCTACCAGAGTGGGCGTAACTTCTGATGTTGTTTTTTTTTCTGATTTGAGTTTAAATTCGACTGTTCTTTAACACAACTAACATCACAGAAACAAGAAATGGCTGATTTCCTTGCAGAAAATAACCAGTGTGGTCAAAATATTTTACGCCTTGTGTCTAGGGGAAATGCCATACTTGCTGAATTATTGAGACTTTCAGAAGTAATACCACCAGTTTTCAGACAGGAAAATCAACATGAAAAACTTAAATATGCTGACATTATTAGTGATTTCAGTTACTTTAGAAATGCAGAATACTTTGACAACAAGATTGAATCCAAAGTGGTAAGATATCGGAAATAAACCTTTACCATATGCATGTTTACAAAATAAACATATATGCTCATATGTAACCACTTTGAATAAAATAATTTCATGCAAACCTATGACAACTCATCCCATTGACAAATCGCTCCAGATCAACATGCCCTAACTATAGTACTTGTACATGTGAGTTGTCTCAAAAAATTGTTTTCCTATATAGTATATACTTTATATAACAATCATTTGCGACAGATATTTAGCTTATCCAAAATCAAAAGACCACTTTCAAGTTTATCCTTCACCGGAAAAAAAATGTCAATTGTGTGTGCCTTTATGACATCTTTTACCAGGTAGAGGGGATCGCCTGTATCCCTGCACTACATGTATAAACATTGATAAACGTTCATCAAGCATTAAGTGATCATCATTGTGCAGGATAGCAATATTGTTTGTTAAACTTTTGTACTTAATCACACATTTTCCTAATGACAGTAGTGCTGATTGTTAATTATAAGAATTCAATTTGCCGAATTAGGAATAATGACAACATGGGAACAGAAGTGACTATGCCTTTACAGGCCTGAATGATGTTCACTAAAACCAAAGTTTTTGAAGTAAATGCATTGTATCGAAAGTTGGGCTGACGTTTAGACGATATATAGATATCAAATGACTGAATAATAGCCAATGATAAATCTTAGGAGGGCAATGATTTATATAATTATGAAACAGCATTCTACAAAATATAATGTATAACAACATGAAACGTCTGAAAGGGTACAACTGAACATCACCAAAAATAATAATAAAAATTAAAATGAACAAATGTTAAATATTTCATATAAAAGATATCCATCATCATGATCATCAATATTATTATGATGTAAAATGAATAATATCAATCTATCTGATTATAAAACTACAACAATCTAAAAATTTATACAATAAAACAGTCAAACCTCATGAAAATTATAGAGACGCTTGTACAATTCTAAAATTTATTAAAGTAGGTTTATATATAGCTACAATGTATTTACAACATTGTACAACAGAGACTGCAAAGATATATGCTACAAAAATAAAAATAGTAATGTACTTGATGAACTGGTACAACTCTAAAATTTCAAAGGTGACAACAGTTAAGATGTTACAAGGATATATAAAAAGCTATATTCATGTATACTGCTTACCATTTCTAGCACTATGTACTAATTATTTATTATATTATACCAGAGTATTTACCTTTCTTGGAAAGGAATTACGCTTGATTTCTTGCAAAGTATAGTTTGTTTTTGTCTTTCAGGAACTTCAAGATTTAGATGAAGAATTCAGAGAGAATAATATAGAAATTCTGACAAGATTTTATCAAGCGTTTTCTAGTGTACATAAATATATAATAGATTTGACAAAGTAAGTATGCCTTGATTACCATTTATTAATTTGCTTTTATCTGTTTTAGCATTTATATCAAGACTACTTTTGTTTATATTTGTTAATAAAATAGGTGCATGTATCCTTGATGGATGAGGTATTATGTTTGATAAAAAAATATTAAACAGTTTGAAGGTTTGATAAAAAAATATTAAACAGTTTGAAGGTTTGATATTTAACTTGTGTAGTGATGATCAGTGATTAGTTATTTCATTTTGTTAAAAACATTCTGGCATAACTTTAAGCAGAAAGTTGGTTCATCATGTTCATAAAGAACTCATAGAAAATAAAATTATCATCTTTCTGATCTTTATACAAATACTTAAAAGAATTGTTAATGTTATAAGGTCCTAATATTTCTCCAATCCTATATACTGTAAGTTCTGACTGCTAAAATAAATTTTTATTTTGATTTGTCAATTTCATTTGTTTTCTCTCCTGAAACAACCAGACTTGAAACATTGAACCCTTCTAATATGATCACGATAAATCTTTTTGGAGTTAATAGAATTGGTAGCTGCACTGGTAAATTGTTGAACACATATTTAGTTTCAATCCAATGGTATATAATGTTTTCACTTCTGAAACTACTTGGTGAGTCTGCATACAATCATTACACGACCGCAAAATTTGAAAAAAATTTCATCGTATATTG
Source organism: Mytilus trossulus (assembly GCF_036588685.1). Taxonomy (NCBI): domain Eukaryota; kingdom Metazoa; phylum Mollusca; class Bivalvia; order Mytilida; family Mytilidae; genus Mytilus; species Mytilus trossulus. The sequence continues at coordinate 99,799,244 of NC_086373.1, forward strand.
CTATCACGTTGGCGTCGTCGTCTGTGTCGTCGTCTGTGTCGTCGTCGTCGTCCGAATACTTTTAGTTTTCGCACTCTAACTTTATTAAAAGTGAATAGAAATCTATGAAATTTTAACACAAGGTTTATGACCACAAAAGGAAGGTTGGTATTGATTTTGGGAGTTTTGGTCCCAACATTTTCGGAATAAGGGCCCAAAAAGGGCCCAAATAAGCATTTTCTTGGTTTTCGCACTTTAACTTTAGTTTAAGTTAATAGAAATTTATGAAATTTTGACACAAGGTTTATGACCACAAAAGAAAGGATGGGGTTGATTTTGGGAGTTTTGGTTTCAACAATTTAGGAATTAGGGGCCAAAAAGGGACCCAAATAAGCATTTTTCTTGGTTTTCGCACCATAACTTTAGTATAAGTAAATAGAAATCTATGAAATTTAAACACAAGGTTTATGACCATAAAAGGAAGGTTGGTATTGATTTTGAGAGTTTTGGTCCAAACAGTTTAGGAATAAGGGGCCCAAAGGGTCCAAAATTAAACTTTGTTTGATTTCATCAAAATTGAATAATTGGGGTTCTTTGATATGCCCAATCTAACTGTGTATGTAGATTCTTAACTTTTGGTCCCGTTTTCAAATTGGTCTACATTAAGGTCCAAAGGGTCCAAAATTAAACTTAGTTTGATTTTGACAAAAAATGAATCGGTTGGGTTCTTTGATATGCTGAATCTAAAAATGTACTTAGATTCTTGATTATTGGCCCAGTTTTCAAGTTGGTCCAAATCGGGGTTCAAAATTAAACTTTGTTTGATTTCATCAAAAATTGAATAAATGGGGTTCTTTGATATGCCAAATCTAACTGTGTATGTAGATTCTTCATTTTTGGTCCTGTTTTCAAATTGGTCTACATTAAAGTCCAAAGAGTCCAAAATTAAACTTAGTTTGATTTTAACAAAAATTGAAATCTTGGGGTTCTTTGTTATGCTGAATCCAAACATGTACTTAGATTTTTGATTATGGGCCAAGTTTTCAAGTTGGTCCAAATCAGGATCTAAAATCATTATATTAAGTATTGTGCAATAGCAAGTCTTTTCAATTGCACAGTATTGAGTAATGGCAAGAAATATCTAATTGCACAATATTGTGAAATTGCAATTTTTTTTTAAATTAGAGTTATCTTTCTTTGTCCAGAATAGTAAGCAAGAAATATCTAATTGCACATTTTTTTTTTAATTGGAGTTATCTTTCTTTGTCCAGAATCAACTTAAATCTTTGTTATATACAATATACAATGTATATTCACTTTTTACTACCAACTGATAAATTAAAATAATCTTTACCATTCAGTGATAACAAGCAGTTTTTTTACATCTTAATATTTTATGATGTATTTAAATGAGTAGTTATTGTTGCAAACTCCATTAGAAATTTTAATTGAGATTAGTTTTGGAATAAGGGAAAGGGGGATGTGATTAAAAAAATTGGGTTCAATTTTTCTCATTTGAAATTTCATAAATAAAAAGAAAATTTCTTCAAACATTTTTTTGAGAGGATTAATATTCAACAGCATAGTGAATTGCTCTAAGAGAAAACAAAAATTTTAAGTTCATTAGAACACATTCATTCTGTGTCAGAAACCTATGCTGTGTCAACTATTTAATCACAATCCAAATTTAGAGCTGAATCCAGCTTGAATGTTGTGTCCATACTTGCCCCAACCGTTCAGGGTTCAACCTCTGCAGTCGTATAAAGCTACGCCCTGCAGAGCATCTGGTTTTTATCATGATTTCTATTTTTGAAAGTTTTAAAGTTCTATTTACTTGCACTAAAAATCAAATGTGTGTTGCGACAGCAGACTCTTTCCCAATTTTTGCATTTTGAATGCAGCTTATATCCAGGAGATAGGTGCAGATTTGCCTTCTGTCCTGAAACTTAATAACATGTACAAATGTATGTCCTTAAATAGTTCTTATTAAACAAAACTAAAAAAGTTTTTCTTTTTTTAACAAGATTTGTTCAAATGTGATTTTTGTCTGTGCAAAAATAATGAAATAAGCTATGAAGAGAAACAGTTAGCAAGTCTGATTAAATTGTAGTAAAAAATAAGTAGTTATTTATACTTGCACTTGTAAGATTGTGTCTGATTGAATGGATTTTGTATTATTTTTACAGTATACCATATCAGCAAGGCCATTCTCTGGTTGTAATGCTTTCAGTTAGAGAGTTTATAATTCAAATTGATGATACTAAATTTGATAAGATTAAAATGATATTTATCATGCTTCTATAATTTGATTGTTTTAGATTCCTTGAAGATTTAGAAGAAGGAATATACATACAACATTCATTGGAAAGTGTTTTGATTAATGATGATGGTAAACAGTTATTGGTAAGAAACCATTAGAATGCATATTTTTTGAAAAGCATTAGGTAAAGGTAGAAAGGGATAAAGACCTATTCATATTCCCTACACTACCCTCATTTTAAAATACAAGTAGAATTAATAAGCTTGGGCTTATAGCGCAATTATTATTATAAATATCCAAATGCAAGTACTTTGATATGGGCAAAATGAAATTACTTAGGCCTAAATTAAAATATAGTTTGTTTCCCCAATCCCGACCCTGCCAAGCCAGTTGTTGGTAGGTAGATAGAGAAATATTTTATTTTTCCAAAAAGCTTGAACATTATCAGATGATCCGGCAAGCCTGAAAATCCAGGACAGACACTTGAACATGCAATGTTGCTGACTTAGGACAGACACATGGACATGCAATGTTGCTGACTTAGGACAGACACATGGACATGCAATGTTGCTGACTTAGGACAGACACTTGAACATGCAATGTTGCTGACTTAGGACAGACACATGGACATGCAATGTTGCTGACTTAGGACAGACACATGGACATGCAATGTTGCTGACTTAGGACAGACACATGGACATGCAATGTTGCTGACTTAGGACAGACACATGGACATGCAATGTTGCTGACTTAGGACAGACACTTGAACTTGCAATGTTGCTGACTTAGGACAGACACTTGAACATGCAATGTTGCTGACTTAGGACAGACACATGGACATGCAATGTTGCTGACTTAGGACAGACACTTGAACATGTAATGTTGCTGACTTAGGACAGACACATGGACATGCAATGTTGCTGACTTAGAACAGACACATGGACATGCAATGTTGCTGACTTAGGACAGACACTTGAACTTGCAATGTTGCTGACTTAGGACAGACACTTGAACATGCAATGTTGCTGACTTAGGACAGACACATGGACATGCAATGTTGCTGACTTAGGACAGACACTTGAACATGTAATGTTGCTGACTTAGGACAGACACTTGAACTTGCAATGTTGCTGACTTAGGACAGACACATGGACATGCAATGTTGCTGACTTAGGACAGACACATGGACATGCAATGTTGCTGACTTAGGACAGACACATGGACATGCAATGTTGCTGACTTAGGACAGACACTTGAACATGCAATATTGCTGACTTAGGACAGACACTTGAACATGCAATGTTGCTGACTTAGGACAGACACTTGAACATTTCAATTTTGGGAATCTGAAGAAGCTCCTGACTTACAACAAACACATGAACATATGGCTGATCTTGTAACTTGTGAAATAACTATAAATGACTGATTGAGATTACTTTATTTAATACTCAGTCCTGTATACAATTCAATTTTGCACTGGTTGGTGTATCGTCAGACTTTTAATTTCATTAATGTATTTCCATATATTGACTCTAAGATATTCATTTATTACAAATATGTAATCTCTAAATTAATGTTTTCCTTTTTTGAATAAAAGTAGTTGGAGTGAAGAATTTTGTCTGGTTCAAAAAGTCTTAGAAATATTTGGTGATCAAAGATAAAGATTTTTTAACATTTGCATAAACATTGCCCTTTTGAAATCCATTATACTTTACAGGACAACTACGAACTTACTATTTGGTAATTTAGAAATGTAAACAGGGCAACATTGTAAAGGAAGAAAACACTTTCAAACTAATGCTTTATCAATGCAAAAACATTAAAGCATTTATAGATATCTCACAAGTTACAAGATCAGTTAAATAGTAAAACATTGTTTGGCCAGTGATTTGTATGTCATTCCTTGTGAAAAAATACAACAACAAAAATCATGCACAGTTTTGTTTTAAGTTTGTTATCAAAATTCTCCCTCTAAGTCTTGACATGTTATACTGGTAATTACACATGTATGTAAATTTTGATTGGCCAAATCTGACAGGTATATTTTCATACATCTTGCTTTATAAATTCCAAAGTTGTAGATTGAGCTTTTGAACATGTACACTTATAATCTTTCTACCATATTGTATTTTCATTATCTCAAAATGTATATGAATAAATGATACAGACATGTAAATTTTGACATCTGTACACTTATAGATTATAAATGACAATATGAATTTTGGAAGAATATAAACATTTTCAGCTGTATAATTCTGGTTTTATCTGTTTATTATTGCAGTACCAGTTGCCTTTAGAAAATCACAATTTTTCTCAAATTTTGCTCAGTAAGAATTAGGTTTGGTCATCACTGTAACAAAGCAAAAAACATATATAGCCTTTCAATATTTGATTAGCCTTTTGATATGTTTACTTATGATTTCTTCTAGTGATAGTTAAAAATCAGTTGCTGAAATGTTTTACAAGTTTTGATATTTTTTTTTACTTTTTCAGTGTGAGGCTTTGTTTTTGTATGGTGTGATGTTACTCATTATTGACACAAGAATAGAAGGTATTATTAGAGAAAGAATACTGGTATCTTATTATAGATATAGGTAAGAAATGTGTGATACTTCTGTTATAAAAAATAATTTCATAATTTTCATTACTACCCACCCAGACGACCATGACTTCAAATTTTGAATTTCATTAGTGAAAATTGTTTTATATTTTAACGTTCACTCTGGAACTTGATGCATTTATGTATCTATCTCGAAACAATAGCATTACTAATTCTAACTGCATGTTGTATGTTATGCTTTAATTATCTCCCTTTGTTGACCTTTTTCAAAATCCCTTGCAAAGAGTTTTCATTAACATGATTAAAAAATGCAAATTAAAAAAAATACAGAAATTTGATTTCAAATTTTATGTTTGACAAGATTTAAAATATGCAAAACAGTATGTGTTATTTTAGCTGTAAGAAACTTTAAAAGCGATCTGTTTGCTGAATAAAATATCGAATATTGGGTCAATTTGCTTATAAATTGAGAAAGTTTCTTAAACTACCAATATTCTTCCTTTACAGTGCCCAGAAAGCTGCTGCTGGTGATTCTAACATAGATGATGTTTGTAAACTCTTAAGAAGTACTGGTTTCTCTAATGCACCAGGGGCTAAAAGACCTCCAAACTATCCAGAGTCATACTTTAAGTAAGTACTAAGTCTATAATTCCACTACATTTCTACTCAGAGTCATACTAACAATGATTTTATGCATAAAATAATTGAAACTTCAAACTGCCTTGCAATACCTAAAATTGAGAATGGAAATGGGGAATGTATCAAAGAGACAACAACCCGACCATAGAAAAAACAACAGCAGAAGGTCACCAACAGGTCTTCAATGTAACGAAAAATTCCCGCACCCGGAGGCGTCCTTCAGCTGGCCCCTAAACAAATATATAATCTAGAATCATACTTCAAGTTCAACCTGAACAACTCGGAGACATACTGTAAATTTAGATTTTAATCTGTGCATTATTTGCAAATCTTTAACATCAAGAACAAATCTGAGATGACTTTCATATAGCAATAATGCAATTTCAGTACCTCTTAATAATGAAACATTACTGGCAAAATAATTAACTGACGATTTTGGTTGTTTTCAAGACAATGGGACAGAATATTTGGACTTATAGAATTAACTTTCATTTAAAAAATCTCTATGTTCCTTTAATGTTGCATCTTTTTGAAAAAACTTTTCATTGACAACACAGCATTTTCCTCTATCTTTCAGTCGTGTGCATATCAACAGTGACTTTATCAACATGGTGATTGGTCGATTGAGGTCAGATGATATATATAATCAGATATCAGCCTATCCTCTACCAGAACATCGTTCTACAGCTCTGGCTACACAGGCATCCATGCTTTATGTCATTCTATATTTTGAACCTGAAATTCTACATAACCAACAAGCCAAAATGAGGGAGATAGTAGATAAACATTTCCCAGATAATTGGGTAAGATATTATTTATAGCAATGCACAAGACTAAAGTTAAGGGAAGAATATAACATAATCTATCTTTTATATTAATCATTTATCAAACAGAATATAAAATAAATGAAATATATCTAAAGAAAACTTTAGTATTTGAATGTTAGGTCAACAGTAAAGTTAATAGCCAGGTTAAACCCATTTGACATCACAAAAGGCATGATATGGGATTTTACAAAGAGCTAAGCATCTAATTGCAGGCACATGGAAGAAAGATAAGTTCTATATCTTTGCCCAACTATGATATGTTTATTGACTTATATTACAGGTAATCAGTGTGTACATGGGGATGCCTGTTAACCTGTTAGATGCCTGGTCAATATATAAAGACCTTTGCAGAGTAGTTCAGTTCTATATCTTTGCCCTACTATGATATGTTTATTGACTTATATGACAGGTAATCAGTGTTTACATGGGAATGCCAGTCAACCTGTTAGATGCCTGGTCAACATACAAAGACCTTTTCAGGGTAGTACAGTTCTATACCTTTGCCCTACTATTATTTATATTTTTATTGACTTATATTACAGGTAATCAGTGTGTACATGGAAATGCCAGTCAACCTGTAAGATGCCTGGTCAACATAAAAAGACCTTTTCAGGGTAGTTCAGTTCTATATCTGTACCATACTTTATTTGTATTTTTATTGAATTATATTACAGGTAATCAGTGTTTACATGGGAATGCCAGTCAACCTGCTAGATGCCTGGTCAACAAACAAAGACCTTTTCAGGGTAGTTCAGTTCTATATCTGTACCATACTTTATTTATATTTTTATTGACTTATATTACAGGTAATCAGTGTGTACATGGGAATGCCAGTCAACCTGTAAGATGCCTGGTCAACAAACAAAGACCTTTTCAGGGTAGTTCAGTTCTATATCTGTACCATACTTTATTTATATTTTTATTGACTTATATTACAGGTAATCAGTGTGTACATGGGAATGCCAGTCAACCTGCTAGATGCCTGGTCAACAAACAAAGACCTTTTCAGGGTAGTTCAGTTCTATATCTGTACCATACTTTATTTATATTTTTATTGACTTATATTACAGGTAATCAGTGTGTACATGGGAATGCCAGTCAACCTGCTAGATGCCTGGTCAACAAACAAAGACCTTTTCAGGGTAGTTCAGTTCTATATCTGTACCATACTTTATTTATATTTTTATTGACTTATATTACAGGTAATCAGTGTGTACATGGGAATGCCAGTCAACCTGCTAGATGTCTGGTCAACATACAAAGCAGCATCAACAGCATTAAACAATACATTAGAAACGGGAAATGTCAGAGAACAGGTAAAAAACTTTTTATTTGATTACAAAGCAACACTTTTTTTATCTAAACAATTCAGTAGTAGTTTTTTTGAGAAGGTCCCACAGACCATTGAAGATTCATGGTTTTATGGGAGAAATCTTTGTCCAATTCTTTTCTTCCAAATATGGTTCCTGAAGTATTTTCAGTATATTGTGTAAATCTTTCTAAAAATAGATTGGATACAAACTTGGGATACTAAAATGGTAATCATTCAGCTCAATAGAGCTACGACTAGGATTGTCAGTTTTCCTACAATAGGTTGGTGGTTCTGTTTGTGCACTCTTGCTTCCTTCACCAATATAAACATGATAAAGCACAATAATCATGAAACTGGCATTAAACACAAATCAATCAATCAATCATGGGATTTCTTAAGATATATGAAAGAAATGTAAATTTGAAACTTTTTGCTGAAAGAGATGCATTTAATACACAATATAAATTATGTAATTTATTTTTTAGGCTACAAAATATGCTAATAAAGTAGTGAAGCTTCATACTCCATTAGAGAAGTATCTTAAAGAAGGTGTACTGACAGAAGAGTTTGTCCTGGATAATATACCGAAAATGATGAATGTTATGAGGGACAGCAATGTTACTCTCAGGTGGCTTATGTTGCATACTTCAGCTCTCTCTCCAAGTAAGTGTGATGAAAAAGGTTTCAGATGCTAAAAGTAATATAATGTCAAAAAGAAAGTAAGTCATTGTGTTACTCAAAATAAAATTAAGGAGATTTGGTATGATTGCCAATGACACAACTATACACCATAGTTCAAATGAATGTATGTTAGCAATTAAAGGCAACCATACAGCCTTCAACAATGACAAAAACTTTATTGTTGTATTATATGGTCAGCTATAAAAGACCCTGACATGAAAATATGAAACAATTCAATTGAGAAATCTAACAAGGAAGTTGGCTGTTGTAACAAAATTTACATCTATTAGTCCAAGTGATAGTACTGAAACTTTCAGATGTCATGGTTTACTAATTTCAGCCTTGTTTTCTTATGGTTATCAGAATTAAAGGTCCAGAGTAACATTTTACAACAAAAATATTTTTGTGTTAATGTAATGTCTCATAGTATGTTATGAAATTATTTCACTAACTCACTCTTTTAAAATGTAATCCTTTAATGACAAATATTTTATTTATGACATACACTTTGACTTTTAGCACTTAGAATCTATTAACAGATCGTTTTGAGGGGTTCTGTTGACTAAAGACATAGTTTATGGTGTGTAAATAAATTGCTAGTCTTTTTAATGTTATTTTCCTGAGATTACTGTACTATATTTGTGTTTAGGTGCTGATATGAATAAAAGATGCAGACAGCTGAGAGAGCAAGTGTTAGCTGATGCCAAGTTTAATGCCTTGACAGTATTTAGGTTGCTGCTAAGTGTAGGACAGTTTGAATTCAAACTTAAAGAGGTATATCTTTTCATCCTAATTTTTATTGTGTCTTCTTCATAGTAATTAGATTATCAGTGTAACTTTATTATGTGTAATAACTTTACTGAATTTAACTCGTTTTAGAAAAACAAAATGATCTAGTGAGAACTTTTCTTATGTTATTTGGACGCAAGTGGAAAGTTGTTAAATGGCAGTCATGCCACATTTCCTTATTTTTTTTTATGAACAACGATCATGCCACAACTCCTAATTTTTTTTTTTTTATACATGACAATTTCATTAGCAAATAATCTACCAACCTAACTTTAGATAAGATTTTTTTTCTCAAAAAGTTTAACTTTTTAATTCTATATTAATCTTCTTTTAGATGTTTAAACACATGTTGAATGAGAAAGAAAATAAATGGGATGAACATAAGAAGGAGGGAACAGAGAGAATGCAAGAACTGGGAGAAGTTTTCTCTGGGACCAAACCGCTTACAAGGGTGGAGAAAAATGGTAAGTTTTATCTATATTGAGAGCAAAAAATCTTTGAAAAAAATCTTCTATTCAGGATTTTCATATTTTATGTACTTAATTTTTGTAATTAGATATAAGCAGATATGGTATGAGTGTCAATGAGAAAACTGTCCATCCAAGTCACAATTTGTAAAAATAAAACCATTATAATAAACATCTGTCAAAGTATCAACACATAGCCTTGGCTCACGCTAAACAGAAAGCTAAAAAGGGCCCCAAAAATGACTAGTGTTAAACAGTTCAAACAGGAAAATCAAGGGACTACTCATCTTTATAAAAATTGTATAATTTACAAACACATTCATTTTTGATTGACAGAAAATTTACAAGCCTGGTTCAGTGAGATGAGTAAACAGATAACATCACTGAGTTTTGATGATTCAACTTCTGCAGGCAGAAAAATAGTCCAACTTATACAGGCTTTAGAAGAGGTAAATCCACAATATATGTTATATCCCTAGAAAAGTAGTCCAAATTATACGGCAATATGAGGTAATAATTAAGCTTTATCAGATATTTTGCATGAAATAGACAAATTTGCAGAAAATTAACTTAGAGCAAAAGCATTGCTGAAATTGGTTTTTAAAGTAAGCCAGTAGATATTCCTATGTACACTTCCTTAATGAATATCTTTTTGTGCTAGGGTTTTTCTCTATATCATTTCTTTGAATGTTTGAATGGTGACTGGATTTGATACAAGTTTTCAATTTTTACTGTAAATGTCTGTCACTTAATTCTTTTGAAGAGGAGAAGATGTTTCTAACAATAACAAAAATGTTTTCTTAAAATATGTAGAATAAACATTTTATTCCATCAAGTTAAGTTATATATTAGCTGATATCCCTTTACTTTTCAGGTACAAGAGTTCCACCAGCTGGAGAGTAACTTACAAGTAAAACAATTTTTAGCTGATACAAGGAAATACCTACATCAAATGATCAGGACCATTAACATTAAAGAGGAAGTGTTGATCACCATTCAGATTGTAGCTGATCTGTCCTATGCCTGGACCATCATTGATAGGTACTTATAAAAATAAAACTTCTTTAAACAAATTTTTATAATCAGTGTAAAATGAAGGTAGGAATAATTTCCCTTTGATAGGGTTGTACATCCGTTATCTCCCTTATATGTAGTTATGCATTGTTATCATGCAAGTTAACATTTATAAGATAATGGCATTAGCCAACAATATTTCATTTTATCATTTGTAAGGGATAGAGAATATGCTTTTTAATTTTTGCTCTCTAACATATACATGTAATTTATTTTCATTCTTTTGTTGTTTAAGAGAGAGATCGAGATCTAAGGTTTACAAGGTTAAACTATTTTTTTTATTCTTTTCTAAAAATATTATTTTTTAAAGTCCTGGTTGAGAATGCGTTTAATACCATTTTCAAAATGTTTTACCTGTTTCAAAATGTTTTAAAACATGCCATGCATAAAAATTTGACATGTTAAAAGAATCATATAAAATGTATACATTCTTGATTAAAATATTGTTATGTTACAGTTACACAGGCTACATGCAGCAAGGAATAAAGAAAGATCCATCTCTTGTCATTAAACTAAGAGCTACCTTTCTAAAGGTAAGTCTGTTTTTATATGTGACGGTTATTGACTTTTAGATCTGGTCTGAAATCTTAAGAATAAATTGAATTAGACAATAGCTATTTTGAAATTTAAGAGGATATCTTGCATTTTTCAAATAGAATTGTTAAAATCGTTTTATGTTAGCTTAATTTGTATGTAGCCATAGTCTTGCATAGAAATCAAAACATAGATTCTTTTATCTTGACAGATTCAACCGTATACACATCACTGTACAGAATAAATAAGAATAAATGACAACATTCATATTAGCAATGTTTCTGTTATAGCTCTATCTTTGATGAGTCAATTTAATATGCTTACACATATAATTGCAGATGGCCTCAGCTCTGGATCTACCATTACTACGGATCAACCAAGCCAACAGTCCAGATTTAATGAGTGTCTCACAATATTATTCTGGAGAGTTGGTCAGCTATGTTAGAAAAGTTTTACAGGTAATATACCCCTTAAAAATTTTAACTCACATCATTCTTTCTAATTTCTTTTTTATATTGTTAACTCAGACTTGAAAGGCATGATAATGAGATATAATGTAAAGGTTCAAGAATTCCTTGAAGATATGAAAGCAAACAAAATTGACAAGCAAATTAGTTAAGCTTTCCATAGTTTATGGCTTTGTATTTTGCAAGCAGAGTTTATCATCACTTAGTTTTCCAAATTGTTAGTAATTTCTTAAGAATAATAGAGCTGTTGCCATTTGAGAGTATGACAAGATCTGTCTATTCTGAAGAATCTAAAAACAATTTGGAGGTCATTTTAATGACTTGTCTTTCCTCCAGCCTATTACTGTATTCATATTTTATCAGATAAAACCTCCACAAAAGTATTTCTGAAGCTTTGTAACCTGTAGATGTTTTATATCTAACAACAAAATATATATCCCATGTATTTTTACAGATTATACCACAGACAATGTTCAGTTTACTGGCCAGAATTATAGACATGCAGACTCATCAAATTAAAGAAGTACCTACCAGACTGGAGAAAGATAAAATGAAAGAGTTTGCACAGTTAGATGAGAGATATGAGGTTAGGATTGATATGTACAATATATTTCAATAGGTCATTTGGATAAAATACCATATTAAGAATTAAGAAGTTATCTATTTTTCAATTTATTTTATAGATTGCATAAATGTTATGCATAGTTTAAATATTGGTTCAACAAAGTTAATTAGCAAATAAAGAAATGAGGAGATATCAAGATGATAATCCAAAACGGAGGAAAGAGAACCAACATGTAAACAATAATGTAAAAAGACAATAGCTCACAATTAATTCAAACACTACACAGGTAACTTGAGATTTAGCAACACAGACATCATGAAAATCAAAGGCCAAATATTGTTACAACTCCAAAGTGTTTTCCTGGGTCCCATGTATGAAATGATATATCTCATATGTCCTAAGATACTTTCAAAAACCACTAGTTGTGTTAGTAACATAATTAATTAAAAGCATGAAATATCCTCATTATTTTTACCATGTTTCAATATTGTCATGGACCAGTTCGTAGAAATATCTGTACTTAAAAGTTGTTGTATTATATATTTCTTTCTGGAAAGTTAAGTTTTATTTTGCAGGTAGCCAAACTAACACATTCTATATCTGTGTTTACTGAAGGTATTCTTATGATGAAAACTACTCTGGTGGGAATCATTAAGGTAAGTAACTTGAGATAAGATGTCTCATTGGCACTCATACCACATCTTCTTATATTAATATAGTCTTGCATTTTGGTATGTACATTATATGAGAATTAGTATTATAGCAGTGTTAACTCAAATTATTTTGAACAAACATGCTATTGTAAGGCAAAGTGAGTTAGTAATGAGAATAGCACTGAAACATTGGAAAGTTTCAGATGAAAAAAAAGACTGGCATTTTACTGTTTGTAAATGTAAATTTAGTAGTAAAATTCTGGTGTGACAATTACAAGTCTTATTGCAGTTAAATGGAATTTCTTCTTCATAAATGAAACTCCTTTTAGAGCGTTTGATAATTTTTTTTTACCTATTTATTGTTTTACTAAAATTTAAGAGCTATGAGTGGTATATTATATTAATGAAAATCAGTTTTTTACTTGATACATATTTATTTTTTGTTTTTCTTTCAGATTGATCCAAAACAGTTGCTAGAAGATGGGATCAGGAAAGAACTTGTACAACAAGTAGCTTTGGCATTACATAAAGGATTGATGTTCAACCCAAAAGCTAGGGTAAAACTGTGTTTAATGGATGAAGTACATGTACCAACTATACATGCACAAAACTCTAAACCATAAATGTTTAAAGCTTTTCACAGTGGTTTAAACTTGATAGCATTGATGTATTCAGTATAAGAAATCAAACATATAATTTTTTAGCATTAAAGTTGAAAAAAATATTCATAGAAGTAGGTTTAATCATTTGTGACTCTTGATAAAAACGGAAGTGACAATACAACAAAAGAACATGCAGTGTCATGCAAAGATTTAGTTTGATCAGATGACCGGATCTATGTGGTCAGTTTCAGTGAGGTTTTAAATTATATAAATTACATTTCTCAATATTAAAATATATTAAAAGTTTATTATTGTGAAATATATTTTTCACAGACCAGTGAATTGATGCCCAAGCTAGAATCGTTGGGAGACAGAATGGATGGTTTTAGGATATCATTTGAGTATATCCAGGACTATGTAAATATTTATGGATTGAAGATTTGGCAGGAAGAAGTCTCCCGCATCATTAACTATAATGTGGAACAAGAATGTAACAGCTTCCTCAGAACTAAGGTAACTGGTTAAATATACAAGAATTCATTAGGCTAGTGACAATATGATTACTGAGATTCACATTCTGTCATGGATGCTTCTAAATTATCTAAAAAAAAAACATTTTTGGGAAGCTTTGTTGTGTATAACAACCTCACATACAAGAAAGTTACTGTGACCTACATTTTATGCTTTATTGACTTCAAGTTAGGTCAATATCAGAGTTATATGATAAAAGACCAGATACTGAGTGACTTGCAATTATTAATTAAGGAGAAAATATGCATTTTTGGCATAATAACTTCCTTCTCATGAACGTGTAAAGCAAGCAACTATCAATTTATCAATCCTCCTCCTGAAAATTATCTAAGTCATTTGTAAGAATCTAAGTGATCATTTGTCATGAAACTTTGTGCAATGACACTTCCATGTTAAAGAACTGATCGTTGAATAGCTATGTTTTAACTGATAGGTACAAGATTGGCAGAGTATATACCAGTCTACAGCTATACCTATACCAAGATACCAACCTGTAGATGAGAGTGTCAACTTTATAGGAAGACTGGCAAGGGAGATAATTAGAATCACAGATCCTAAGTAAGTATAAAAAAGTTTTTTATGTGATATAATTGCCAAGAGACAACTCTTCACAAGAGACCAAAATGACCCAGGAATTAACAACTATAGGTCACAGTACAGCCTTCAACAATTTACAATTGGAGATTTATGTTAAACATTTAATATTGGTATTCTAGCTTAAATGATGAATCTGCAGGTAGACAAGAAATGTTTTATATTAAAGGAAATAATTACAATCACAAATCGTAACATATTCATGGAGAGCAACTTTATTAGAACTTTGGTGGATAGTTATCTGATTAGCAATCATACCCAGATTTTTTTTTATATAGTAAACAGGTTTTTCCTGAATAAAAAAAAACAGTTTGAAAAAAACATAATATTTAATTTGAAAAAATTCTTTTTTTAGACTTACATCCTATATAGATCCAATGAAGGCTTGGTATGATGTGAAAACAAAACAGGAATTAGTCAATAGAAAGTTATTCCAGAAACTACAGGTGAGGAAAAGCAAATGGAAACCTATTTGGCACATGTGAAAGGAATATCATACAAAACAAAACAGGAATTAGTCAATAGAAAGTTGTTCCAAAAACTACAGGTAAGGAATATCATACAAAACAAAACAGGAATTAGTCAATAGAAAGTTGTTCCAAAAACTTCAGGTAAGGAATATCATACAAAACAAAACAGGAATTAGTCAATAGAAAGTTATTCCAAACACTTTAGGTGAGGAATATCATACAAAACAAAACAGGAATTAGTCAATAGAAAGTTATTCCAAACACTTTAGGTGAGGAATATCATACAAAACAAAACAAAACAAAACAGGAATTAGTCAATAGAAAGTTGTTCCAAAAACTACAGGTAAGGAATATCATACAAAACAAAACAAAACAAAACAGGAATTAGTCAATAGAAAGTTATTCCAAAAACTACAGGTAAGGAATATCATACAAAACAAAACAGGAATTAGTCAATAGAAAGTTGTTCCAAAAACTTCAGGTAAGGAATATCATACAAAACAAAACAGGAATTAGTCAATAGAAAGTTATTCCAAACACTTTAGGTGAGGAATATCATACAAAACAAAACAGGAATTAGTCAATAGAAAGTTGTTCCAAAAACTACAGGTAAGGAATATCATACAAAACAAAACAAAACAAAACAGGAATTAGTCAATAGAAAGTTATTCCAGAAACTTCAGGTAAGGAATATCATATGATGTGAAGACAAAACAGAAATTAGTCAATAGAAAGTTATTCCAAAAACTTCAGGTAAGGAATATCATATGATGTGAAGACAAAACAGGAATTAGTCGATAGAAAGTTATTCCAAAAACTACAGGTAAGGAATATCATACAAAACAAACCAGGAATTAGTCAGTAGAAAGTTGTTCCAAAAACTACAGGTAAGGAATATCATACAAAACAAAACAGGAATTAGTCAATAGAAAGTTATTCCAGAAACTTCAGGTAAGGAATATCATACAAAACAAAACAAAACAAAACAGGAATTAGTCAATAGAAAGTTGTTCCAAAAACTACAGGTAAGGAATATCATACAAAACAAAACAGGAATTAGTCAATAGAAAGTTGTTCCAAAAACTACAGGTAAGGAATATCATACAAAACAAAACAAAACAGGAATTAGTCAATAGAAAGTTATTCCAAAAACTACAGGTAAGGAATATCATATGATGTGAAGACAAAACAGAAATTAGTCAGTAGAAAGTTA
This sequence comes from Mytilus trossulus, assembly GCF_036588685.1. Taxonomy (NCBI): domain Eukaryota; kingdom Metazoa; phylum Mollusca; class Bivalvia; order Mytilida; family Mytilidae; genus Mytilus; species Mytilus trossulus. The sequence goes on from NC_086373.1 coordinate 99,815,461, forward strand.
TTCCAAAAACTTCAGGTAAGGAATATCATATGATGTGAAGACAAAACAGGAATTAGTCGATAGAAAGTTATTCCAAAAACTACAGGTAAGGAATATCATACAAAACAAAACAGGAATTAGTCAATAGAAAGTTGTTCCAAAAACTTCAGGTAAGGAATATCATACAAAACAAAACAGGAATTAGTCAATAGAAAGTTGTTCCAAAAACTTCAGATAAGGAATATCATACAAAACAAAACAGGAATTAGTCAATAGAAAGTTATTCCAAAAACTACAGGTAAGGAATATCATACAAAACAAAACAGGAATTAGTCAATAGAAAGTTGTTCCAAAAACTTCAGGTAAGGAATATCATACAAAACAAAACAGGAATTAGTCAGTAGAAAGTTGTTCCAAAAACTACAGGTAAGGAATATCATACAAAACAAAACAAAACAAAACAGGAATTAGTCAATAGAAAGTTATTCCAAAAACTACAGGTAAGGAATATCATACAAAACAAAACAGGAATTAGTCAATAGAAAGTTGTTCCAAAAACTTCAGGTAAGGAATATCATACAAAACAAAACAGGAATTAGTCAATAGAAAGTTATTCCAAACACTTTAGGTGAGGAATATCATACAAAACAAAACAAAACAAAACAGGAATTAGTCAATAGAAAGTTATTCCAGAAACTTCAGGTAAGGAATATCATATGATGTGAAGACAAAACAGAAATTAGTCAGTAGAAAGTTATTCCAAACACTTTAGGTGAGGAATATCATACAAAACAAAACAGGAATTAGTCAATAGAAAGTTGTTCCAAAAACTACAGGTAAGGAATATCATACAAAACAAAACAAAACAAAACAGGAATTAGTCAATAGAAAGTTATTCCAGAAACTTCAGGTAAGGAATATCATACAAAACAAAACAGGAATTAGTCAATAGAAAGTTGTTCCAAAAACTTCAGGTAAGGAATATCATACAAAACAAAACAGGAATTAGTCAATAGAAAGTTATTCCAAAAACTACAGGTAAGGAATATCATACAAAACAAAACAAAACAGGAATTAGTCAATAGAAAGTTATTCCAAAAACTACAGGTAAGGAATATCATACAAAACAAAACAGGAATTAGTCAATAGAAAGTTGTTCCAAAAACTTCAGGTAAGGAATATCATACAAAACAAAACAGGAATTAGTCAATAGAAAGTTATTCCAAAAACTACAGGTAAGGAATATCATACAAAACAAAACAAAACAAAACAGGAATTAGTCAATAGAAAGTTGTTCCAAAAACTTCAGGTAAGGAATATCATACAAAACAAAACAGGAATTAGTCAATAGAAAGTTATTCCAAAAACTACAGGTAAGGAATATCATACAAAACAAAACAAAACAGGAATTAGTCAATAGAAAGTTATTCCAAAAACTACAGGTAAGGAATATCATACAAAACAAAACAGGAATTAGTCAATAGAAAGTTGTTCCAAAAACTTCAGGTAAGGAATATCATACAAAACAAAACAGGAATTAGTCAATAGAAAGTTATTCCAAAAACTACAGGTAAGGAATATCATACAAAACAAAACAAAACAGGAATTAGTCAATAGAAAGTTATTCCAAAAACTACAGGTAAGGAATATCATACAAAACAAAACAAAACAAAACAGGAATTAGTCAATAGAAAGTTATTCCAAAAACTACAGGTAAGGAATATCATACAAAACAAAACAGGAATTAGTCAATAGAAAGTTATTCCAAAAACTACAGGTAAGGAATATCATACAAAACAAAACAGGAATTAGTCAATAGAAAGTTATTCCAAACACTTTAGGTGAGGAATATCATACAAAACAAAACAGGAATTAGTCAATAGAAAGTTGTTCCAAAAACTACAGGTAAGGAATATCATACAAAACAAAACAAAACAAAACAGGAATTAGTCAATAGAAAGTTATTCCAGAAACTTCAGGTAAGGAATATCATACAAAACAAAACAGGAATTAGTCAATAGAAAGTTGTTCCAAAAACTTCAGGTAAGGAATATCATACAAAACAAAACAAAACAAAACAGGAATTAGTCAATAGAAAGTTATTCCAAAAACTACAGGTAAGGAATATCATACAAAACAAAACAGGAATTAGTCAATAGAAAGTTATTCCAGAAACTTCAGGTAAGGAATATCATACAAAACAAAACAAAACAAAACAGGAATTAGTCAATAGAAAGTTGTTCCAAAAACTACAGGTAAGGAATATCATACAAAACAAAACAGGAATTAGTCAATAGAAAGTTGTTCCAAAAACTACAGGTAAGGAATATCATACAAAACAAAACAAAACAGGAATTAGTCAATAGAAAGTTATTCCAAAAACTACAGGTAAGGAATATCATATGATGTGAAGACAAAACAGAAATTAGTCAGTAGAAAGTTATTCCAAAAACTTCAGGTAAGGAATATCATATGATGTGAAGACAAAACAGGAATTAGTCGATAGAAAGTTATTCCAAAAACTACAGGTAAGGAATATCATACAAAACAAAACAGGAATTAGTCAATAGAAAGTTGTTCCAAAAACTTCAGGTAAGGAATATCATACAAAACAAAACAGGAATTAGTCAATAGAAAGTTGTTCCAAAAACTTCAGGTAAGGAATATCATACAAAACAAAACAGGAATTAGTCAATAGAAAGTTATTCCAAAAACTACAGGTAAGGAATATCATACAAAACAAAACAGGAATTAGTCAATAGAAAGTTGTTCCAAAAACTTCAGGTAAGGAATATCATACAAAACAAAACAGGAATTAGTCAGTAGAAAGTTGTTCCAAAAACTACAGGTAAGGAATATCATACAAAACAAAACAAAACAAAACAGGAATTAGTCAATAGAAAGTTATTCCAAAAACTACAGGTAAGGAATATCATACAAAACAAAACAGGAATTAGTCAATAGAAAGTTGTTCCAAAAACTTCAGGTAAGGAATATCATACAAAACAAAACAGGAATTAGTCAATAGAAAGTTATTCCAAACACTTTAGGTGAGGAATATCATACAAAACAAAACAAAACAAAACAGGAATTAGTCAATAGAAAGTTATTCCAGAAACTTCAGGTAAGGAATATCATATGATGTGAAGACAAAACAGAAATTAGTCAGTAGAAAGTTATTCCAAACACTTTAGGTGAGGAATATCATACAAAACAAAACAGGAATTAGTCAATAGAAAGTTGTTCCAAAAACTACAGGTAAGGAATATCATACAAAACAAAACAAAACAAAACAGGAATTAGTCAATAGAAAGTTATTCCAGAAACTTCAGGTAAGGAATATCATACAAAACAAAACAGGAATTAGTCAATAGAAAGTTGTTCCAAAAACTTCAGGTAAGGAATATCATACAAAACAAAACAGGAATTAGTCAATAGAAAGTTATTCCAAAAACTACAGGTAAGGAATATCATACAAAACAAAACAAAACAGGAATTAGTCAATAGAAAGTTATTCCAAAAACTACAGGTAAGGAATATCATACAAAACAAAACAAAACAAAACAGGAATTAGTCAATAGAAAGTTATTCCAAAAACTACAGGTAAGGAATATCATACAAAACAAAACAGGAATTAGTCAATAGAAAGTTGTTCCAAAAACTTCAGGTAAGGAATATCATACAAAACAAAACAGGAATTAGTCAATAGAAAGTTATTCCAAACACTTTAGGTGAGGAATATCATACAAAACAAAACAGGAATTAGTCAATAGAAAGTTGTTCCAAAAACTACAGGTAAGGAATATCATACAAAACAAAACAAAACAAAACAGGAATTAGTCAAAAGAAAGTTGTTCCAAAAACTTCAGGTAAGGAATATCATATGACGTGAAGACAAAACAGAAATTAGTCGATAGAAAGTTATTCCAAACACTTCAGGTAAGGAATATCATACAAAACAAAACAGGAATTAGTCAATAGAAAGTTATTCCAAAAACTACAGGTAAGGAATATCATACAAAACAAAACAAAACAGGAATTAGTCAATAGAAAGTTATTCCAAAAACTACAGGTAAGGAATATCATACAAAACAAAACAAAACAAAACAGGAATTAGTCAATAGAAAGTTATTCCAAAAACTACAGGTAAGGAATATCATACAAAACAAAACAGGAATTAGTCAATAGAAAGTTGTTCCAAAAACTTCAGGTAAGGAATATCATACAAAACAAAACAGGAATTAGTCAATAGAAAGTTATTCCAAACACTTTAGGTGAGGAATATCATACAAAACAAAACAGGAATTAGTCAATAGAAAGTTGTTCCAAAAACTACAGGTAAGGAATATCATACAAAACAAAACAAAACAAAACAGGAATTAGTCAATAGAAAGTTATTCCAGAAACTTCAGGTAAGGAATATCATACAAAACAAAACAGGAATTAGTCAATAGAAAGTTGTTCCAAAAACTTCAGGTAAGGAATATCATACAAAACAAAACAAAACAAAACAGGAATTAGTCAATAGAAAGTTATTCCAAAAACTACAGGTAAGGAATATCATACAAAACAAAACAGGAATTAGTCAATAGAAAGTTATTCCAAAAACTACAGGTAAGGAATATCATACAAAACAAAACAGGAATTAGTCGATAGAAAGTTGTTCCAAAAACTACAGGTAAGGAATATCATACAAAACAAAACAAAACAAAACAGGAATTAGTCAATAGAAAGTTATTCCAAACACTTTAGGTGAGGAATATCATACAAAACAAAACAGGAATTAGTCAATAGAAAGTTATTCCAAAAACTACAGGTAAGGAATATCATACAAAACAAAACAGGAATTAGTCAATAGAAAGTTATTCCAAAAACTACAGGTAAGGAATATCATACAAAACAAAACAGGAATTAGTCAATAGAAAGTTATTCCAAACACTTTAGGTGAGGAATATCATACAAAACAAAACAGGAATTAGTCAATAGAAAGTTGTTCCAAAAACTACAGGTAAGGAATATCATACAAAACAAAACAAAACAAAACAGGAATTAGTCAATAGAAAGTTATTCCAGAAACTTCAGGTAAGGAATATCATACAAAACAAAACAGGAATTAGTCAATAGAAAGTTGTTCCAAAAACTTCAGGTAAGGAATATCATACAAAACAAAACAAAACAAAACAGGAATTAGTCAATAGAAAGTTATTCCAAAAACTACAGGTAAGGAATATCATACAAAACAAAACAGGAATTAGTCAATAGAAAGTTATTCCAGAAACTTCAGGTAAGGAATATCATACAAAACAAAACAAAACAAAACAGGAATTAGTCAATAGAAAGTTGTTCCAAAAACTACAGGTAAGGAATATCATACAAAACAAAACAGGAATTAGTCAATAGAAAGTTGTTCCAAAAACTACAGGTAAGGAATATCATACAAAACAAAACAAAACAGGAATTAGTCAATAGAAAGTTATTCCAAAAACTACAGGTAAGGAATATCATATGATGTGAAGACAAAACAGAAATTAGTCAGTAGAAAGTTATTCCAAAAACTTCAGGTAAGGAATATAATATGATGTGAAGACAAAACAGGAATTAGTCGATAGAAAGTTATTCCAAAAACTACAGGTAAGGAATATCATACAAAACAAAACAGGAATTAGTCAATAGAAAGTTGTTCCAAAAACTTCAGGTAAGGAATATCATACAAAACAAAACAGGAATTAGTCAATAGAAAGTTGTTCCAAAAACTTCAGGTAAGGAATATCATACAAAACAAAACAGGAATTAGTCAATAGAAAGTTATTCCAAAAACTACAGGTAAGGAATATCATACAAAACAAAACAGGAATTAGTCAATAGAAAGTTGTTCCAAAAACTTCAGGTAAGGAATATCATACAAAACAAAACAGGAATTAGTCAGTAGAAAGTTGTTCCAAAAACTACAGGTAAGGAATATCATACAAAACAAAACAAAACAAAACAGGAATTAGTCAATAGAAAGTTATTCCAAAAACTACAGGTAAGGAATATCATACAAAACAAAACAGGAATTAGTCAATAGAAAGTTGTTCCAAAAACTTCAGGTAAGGAATATCATACAAAACAAAACAGGAATTAGTCAATAGAAAGTTATTCCAAACACTTTAGGTGAGGAATATCATACAAAACAAAACAAAACAAAACAGGAATTAGTCAATAGAAAGTTATTCCAGAAACTTCAGGTAAGGAATATCATATGATGTGAAGACAAAACAGAAATTAGTCAGTAGAAAGTTATTCCAAACACTTTAGGTGAGGAATATCATACAAAACAAAACAGGAATTAGTCAATAGAAAGTTGTTCCAAAAACTACAGGTAAGGAATATCATACAAAACAAAACAAAACAAAACAGGAATTAGTCAATAGAAAGTTATTCCAGAAACTTCAGGTAAGGAATATCATACAAAACAAAACAGGAATTAGTCAATAGAAAGTTGTTCCAAAAACTTCAGGTAAGGAATATCATACAAAACAAAACAGGAATTAGTCAATAGAAAGTTATTCCAAAAACTACAGGTAAGGAATATCATACAAAACAAAACAAAACAGGAATTAGTCAATAGAAAGTTATTCCAAAAACTACAGGTAAGGAATATCATACAAAACAAAACAAAACAAAACAGGAATTAGTCAATAGAAAGTTATTCCAAAAACTACAGGTAAGGAATATCATACAAAACAAAACAGGAATTAGTCAATAGAAAGTTGTTCCAAAAACTTCAGGTAAGGAATATCATACAAAACAAAACAGGAATTAGTCAATAGAAAGTTATTCCAAACACTTTAGGTGAGGAATATCATACAAAACAAAACAGGAATTAGTCAATAGAAAGTTGTTCCAAAAACTACAGGTAAGGAATATCATACAAAACAAAACAAAACAAAACAGGAATTAGTCAATAGAAAGTTGTTCCAAAAACTTCAGGTAAGGAATATCATATGACGTGAAGACAAAACAGAAATTAGTCGATAGAAAGTTATTCCAAACACTTCAGGTAAGGAATATCATACAAAACAAAACAGGAATTAGTCAATAGAAAGTTATTCCAAAAACTACAGGTAAGGAATATCATACAAAACAAAACAAAACAGGAATTAGTCAATAGAAAGTTATTCCAAAAACTACAGGTAAGGAATATCATACAAAACAAAACAAAACAAAACAGGAATTAGTCAATAGAAAGTTATTCCAAAAACTACAGGTAAGGAATATCATACAAAACAAAACAGGAATTAGTCAATAGAAAGTTGTTCCAAAAACTTCAGGTAAGGAATATCATACAAAACAAAACAGGAATTAGTCAATAGAAAGTTATTCCAAACACTTTAGGTGAGGAATATCATACAAAACAAAACAGGAATTAGTCAATAGAAAGTTGTTCCAAAAACTACAGGTAAGGAATATCATACAAAACAAAACAAAACAAAACAGGAATTAGTCAATAGAAAGTTATTCCAGAAACTTCAGGTAAGGAATATCATACAAAACAAAACAGGAATTAGTCAATAGAAAGTTGTTCCAAAAACTTCAGGTAAGGAATATCATACAAAACAAAACAAAACAAAACAGGAATTAGTCAATAGAAAGTTATTCCAAAAACTACAGGTAAGGAATATCATACAAAACAAAACAGGAATTAGTCAATAGAAAGTTATTCCAAAAACTACAGGTAAGGAATATCATACAAAACAAAACAGGAATTAGTCGATAGAAAGTTGTTCCAAAAACTACAGGTAAGGAATATCATACAAAACAAAACAAAACAAAACAGGAATTAGTCAATAGAAAGTTATTCCAAACACTTTAGGTGAGGAATATCATACAAAACAAAACAGGAATTAGTCAATAGAAAGTTATTCCAAACACTTTAGGTGAGGAATATCATACAAAACAAAACAAAACAAAACAGGAATTAGTCAATAGAAAGTTATTCCAGAAACTTCAGGTAAGGAATATCATATGATGTGAAGACAAAACAGAAATTAGTCAGTAGAAAGTTATTCCAAACACTTTAGGTGAGGAATATCATACAAAACAAAACAGGAATTAGTCAATAGAAAGTTGTTCCAAAAACTACAGGTAAGGAATATCATACAAAACAAAACAAAACAAAACAGGAATTAGTCAATAGAAAGTTATTCCAGAAACTTCAGGTAAGGAATATCATACAAAACAAAACAGGAATTAGTCAATAGAAAGTTGTTCCAAAAACTTCAGGTAAGGAATATCATACAAAACAAAACAAAACAAAACAGGAATTAGTCAATAGAAAGTTGTTCCAAAAACTTCAGGTAAGGAATATCATATGACGTGAAGACAAAACAGAAATTAGTCGATAGAAAGTTATTCCAAACACTTCAGGTGAGGAATATCATATGGATACCTGTTTGTATTGCAATTAGTTGATATTTGTTATTTTAATGTCAAATTCTACCATGAAATACTTTTTAAAGGAATATTTCTTTTCATTTTTGGTGTCCCACTGTTGCTCTTTTTTTCTTTCCTGAAAGTGTTTTTTTTTTTACTAATGTGTTATATTTTGTTAAAAAAGTCTTATTAGAGATGACAAATTGGATATGAACATTTCATATTTTAATGAATAAATAAAGACAAATATCATACAAGTACTGATGAAAATTGTCAAATTATGAAATCTTCGGAGAAGCAATACAAAAAACCTTTAGATAAAGCAATCATTGCTCATAAAAAGAAAGTGGCAAAAAAAAATAAACACATTGAGATCCAATTACTCAAAAGAGTATTGAAAATTACTTAACAAAAGAAAAAAGAGAGCCCAACCTGACATCAACAAATTATTCGATTTTTTTCAAAAATCCGAACGACGCCCCAGAAATTGAAGAAAATACAAATATTCCAACTCTAAATCCGAATGATGTCGATAGGCTTCATGAAGATCTAAACAGAAGATTTTTTTTTTTCTAAAGACGAAATTCTTAAGGGCATCAAAAACCTGAAAAATGATTAAGCATTTGGGGATGATCGTATAATAAATGAATATATCCAAGTCTACAGCTAGTTTATTCATTGAATTTTACGAAAAATTATTTAACGTTATATTTCGAACTGGTATTATATCTAACAGTTAGCTAGTTGGTTACATTAAGTCTGTTTATAAAAATAAAGGTAGCAAGTTGGACCCCAAAAATTTTAGACCATTTACCATTTTGAGTTGTATGGGGAAACTTTTTACCGCAATTTTATGCGAGCGACTTAATCTTTTCTCTGAAGAATTCATGAGTTTAAACGAAAACCAATGTGGTTTTAGAACGGGTTATTCAACAACCGATAATTTATTTGTGATATATAATTAGCACAGTTTTGGAGATTTTTTAATATTTTTTATTAAAGTTTCTGTTATAATTAAACAAGTCTGTGGACAAATATTCTTTTTTTTTCTTTCCATTAAACTTTTTGTGTGGCATAATGTAAAGGATAATTAAATTATTTTGATTTATCCAACTGCATGAATTAAAAAAAAATGCAACTTTTATTAAATATCAACAAACAATATTTCAAGAGAACCAACTTTCCAACTACATTTATTTCATTGTAGAATTTTCCTGATTTCACAACTTTTGAAATCATAAAAATGGTCACTTTTATTAAAAAAATAATTAAAGAGAAACAAATCCCTAATTACATGTTGTTCAAATTGCTATAAAAACACATTTAGGTTTAATTTGTTTATTTAATATTTTTATCTAAATTCACATTTCGCCTTAGTTCAATTCCCATCTGGCCTTAGTATATTTTATACCTTTTTTACCTGGAATTCACAGCTAAGGCGAAATGGGAACACACCCTTTCAAATCATCTTTACAAACTGTCTTCTATAACTTTAATGAATAAAAATTAAAGGAAAAGTAAAACTGCTCTTCTTTTATATCTGCCCTATTTGGATTCTTGTATGCTTTTAAAAAATCTCAAAATTTTGAAAATGTATATAATACAGTAATGATATTGATCTAAACTATAGATGTAAATATATGAAAACAAACTTTGACATTTGTATAACTTTGTTTTGAAGTCATTTAAATATAATTCTCAAAAGATACTATACATGTATAAATATATATATGGGGAGTGAATGATTAGTGGCTAATAGAGCAAAGTTTGTTTTTTCTTTAATAGTTCTTTGAGCAAGACAATTTAAAGTAAAATGAACTGACCAGTTAAATGCTTTAATGGTTTAATTGTATCATTACAAGTGCAATATCTCTTGCATGTAAAAGACACCCTTGTAGATTTCGAAAAAGAGCAGGCTAATGCCACAACACGGCAGCTCTCAAACCCATAAAGTGGAAAGGGATTAATATAAGTTGTAATAACTTGTTTCCCAACCCACTATAAAAAGTATGTTTAAATAAGTATGAACTATTTTCCACCTATCAATTGATTTTTTTAATTTTTTTTTTATTTTATTACAGAGATCAGTCGGTACTTTTGGATTGACAGGCCTGGATCGTTTATTGTGTTTTATGATTGTTAAAGAATTACAGAATTATCAAGTTTTACTGAACAGAACTGTGCTGAATCCAAAAGACAAAACTTGGCTTGATCTACTGAATAACTTTGCCAAACAACTGAACCCTGTCAAAGGTATCATAGGTAAGGAGGCTTGATCTACTGAATAACTTTGCCAAACAACTGAACCCTGTCAAAGGTATCATAGGTAAGGAGGCTTGATCTACTGAATAACTTTGCCAAACAACTGAACCCTGTCAAAGGTATCATAGGTAAGGAGGCTCGATTTACTGAATAACTTTGCCAAACAACTGAACCCTGTCAAAGGTGTCATAGGTAAGGAGGCTTGATCTACTGAATAACTTTGCCAAACAACTGAACCCTGTCAAAGGTGTCATAGGTAAGGAGGCTTGGTCTACTGAATAACTTTGCCAAACAACTGAACCCTGTCAAAGGTATCATAGGTAAGGAGGCTTGATTTACTGAATAACTTTGCCAAACAACTGAATCCTGTCAAAGGTATCATAGGTAAGGAGGCTTGATTTACTGAATAACTTTGCCAAACAACTGAACCCTGTGAAAGGTATCATAGGTAAGGAGGCTTGATCCACTGAATAACTTTGCCAAACAACTGAACCCTGTCAAAGGTATCATAGGTAAGGAGGCTTGATCTACTGAATAACTTTGCCAAACAACTGAACCCTGTCAAAGGTATCATAGGTAAGGAGGCTTGATCTACTGAATAACTTTGCCAAACAACTGAACCCTGTCAAAGGTATCATAGGTAAGAAGGCTTGATTTACTGAATAACTTTGCCAAACAACTGAACCCTGTCAAAGGTGTCATAGGTAAGGAGGCTTGATCTACTGAATAACTTTGCCAAACAACTGAACCCTGTCAAAGGTATCATAGGTAAGAAGGCTTGATTTACTGAATAACTTTGCCAAACAACTGAACCCTGTCAAAGGTGTCATAGGTAAGGAGGCTTGGTCTACTGAATAACTTTGCCAAACAACTGAACCCTGTCAAAGGTATCATAGGTAAGAAGGCTTGATTTACTGAATAACTTTGCCAAACAACTGAACCCTGTCAAAGGTATCATAGGTAAGGAGAAAATAAGCATTTGTGAAATGATAGAACGATACTGGTCAGTGATAAAAACTTGAAGTTACTAATAATGTATGTTATGAATGGAGACATTTATATAAATATTAATTTTTCTTGTGTTTTGCCTTCCATGATAAAAATTATAATAGATAAATAGACAATTTAAATCACAAAAATGATCAACAAGGCAAGATTATTCCAGGTGTATGGAATAGTTGTAAGATGTACATGTCTGTCTGGCATGGTTCATCAAACTGTATCCTCATTTTCATACAACTTTGATAAATTTAAGTTTGGTGATACTGTTAATAAATCCTTCATATTATAGACTTTTAACATAAATTCAATCATAAGTAAAACAAGTGCGATATTTCAGAGTTTGCTCTTTTGTTTTTTGATATACTTGAATGCATTGGAAATAAAAAGTAATGTGAAAGAATTACATTTCATTTGTAGGGAATCCACAGAAGGTATATTCTACAATGATTTCAAGGTTGGGAAAATTGTGGCCTCATTTCATAGATGTCATTTTAAGAGTAAGTATGTATAAATTTAAAAAACAGATATTACTTTATTTCTGAAATAACTGCCGATTTTTTTGAGGCTTTATAAATAAATGTAGAAGCATATGCATGCCATAAGCTGTCATTTGTAAAGCCAGATGAATGCATACCAAAAATTGTATTTTTTACAGATTTTGTCAGCCATGGTGATAATTAGTTATAACCTTACAATACAATTGCAACAATAATACAGCAAAATTTGATAAATTGGTCATGGAAAAGGTCATCAAATCCTTAACATCAGAGTTTATTCTGTAATAAGATTATAAAGTTTGACAATTATAGTGTTTCTATATGTAGGTTGGTCAGATGCAGTTATTGAGGAGACAGATAGCTCATGAGCTAAGTACATCATGCAAGTTTGATTCTAAGTTTTTAGCAAGTACATTACAGACTTTTAATGAGTAAGTATTACCCAGATACAAAATATATTTTTAAAACTTGGAAAAACAAAATTTCGGTCTTTTGTAACTTTATATAAGTTTTTGTTATGGTCAATTTTATGGATCAAGAGTTATGATCCTTAGTACATGTATTGGAAAGTAGGCATTGTTGTTCTGTGTGAGCCAAGGCTCTTTGTTGAAGGCTGTATATTGACCTAAATGGTTTACTTTTATAAATTGTTATTTGGATGTAGAGTTGTCTCATTGGCACTCACACTACATCTTCCTATATCTATTGAATGTGGCAGGTAAAAAATCCTGGAAGTGCCTTTCAAAATACAGAAAACCAAGTTTGCTGTCAATTTGACTGCTCATTCCATGCCTAACATTAAAATTATTGGAAAATGTATGCCTTGACATATTTAAATTGAAAAACAGTTCATTGTTTAAGGACTAAGAGTATTATTGATCCAACATTTTTAAACAATTTTAAGATGGACTGTATAATAAAAAAAAATCAGCAAAAATGTGTTTATCTTTAACAACGTATGCGACATTCTGCGCAGTTGTAGTGAAACTTTAAAACCATTGTTTCATGTTAAAATACTCTTTCTGATTTCAGTGCCCTGATGTCAGACATAGAACAACATTACCAGGATCCGACTCTTCCTTACCCTAAGGAAGATAATCCTCTAATGTATGAACTGACAGCTTATCTAGAGTCAGCAGGATTCCATGATCCATTGGCTAAAATTTACATCACAACACAAAGACTGCCACATTTTTCCTTGTTTAACAGTTTATTTGTACTATCACACCTTCCTAAGCTAGTATACAGTAAATCTATCAGTAAGTACAATTATTGCTATACATATACAAATAAGGAGATGTGGTATGATTGCCAGGAGGACAACTATCCACAAAACTTATGTTAATATGATCTAGATTTTGGTCTTCAGTCCTTAGTTATCTATGTATGAATAAAAGAAGATTTTAGGTATAATTACACCTTATGTAGGAACCCAAGGTTTTGATTGGTTGATAGCCAGTGTATTTTTCACCAATTTACTGTTATCAAATCAATATCGTTCATTTTTTACACCAACGAGGTATATGCAAAAAGGATATGCCTTTTTTACCTTCTCTGTCATAATATTTGCCCAAAAATACTCTATCCAACTGGACGCTTGTAAGTCACAATCATCAATGTGTTTTTGAACGTTTACATTCGGTGTAATTAAACAGATATAGCATGTTCTTGAGGGGTATTTGCGAAAAAAAAACAGTCTTGAGAATGAATATCCCTCGCCTTACGGCTCGTGAAATTTAACATTATCGACTGGTATTTTTCGCAAATACCCCTCCTTTACATGATATACATGTTTATACATCAATGAAAGAGCAACCCAATGACACAAAAAAATCCTAAGTTACTGTATGTGTCACTTCAATCTGTTACTGTTTGTGTCACTTCAATCTGTTACTGTTTGTGTCACTTCAATCTGTTACTGTTTGGTAGGAAGGGGAGATTAGTTACTGTATGTGTCACTTCAATCTGTTACTGTTTGGTAGGAAGGGGAGATTAGTTACTGTATGTGTCACTTCAATCTGTTACTGTTTGGTAGGAAGGGGAGATTAGTTACTGTATGTGTCACTTCAATCTGTTACTGTTTGGTAGGAAGGGGAGATTAGTTACTGTATGTGTCACTTCAATCTGTTACAGTTTGGTAGGAAGGCAATATTTGTTTGGGTCATTTACAACATTTGTAAGTTAGTTTTATTCCACCGATGTACAAGTTTTAGAATTAGTTTATGAATTATAAGTTTATTGGAAATTAATCATCAGGATGTCTACCATTCATTTTTAAATTCAAGTTACATATATTTACATTCAAATTTGCTTTTCATCTCTTGATTGAGAAAGCTGAATTCCCTACAATCAAAGTAGACAACTTTTTACTATCAGAATAGAATTTTTTTTTTTTTTAAGTTAACTAAAATGAGTATGATTATATTTCAGCCATTGTAGGTTTGTCTATAGCTATGTCTTTTTTTGATACCATAATAATAATATAAGTTTTCTAATTATAGGTGGATTAACATGTAAGAAATTAACAGATCCTTTGGATGGTCCACCATTTGTGACTGGTTGTATTACACTACTGAAACAATTTCACTCAGAAAATACAGATTCTTTCCTGGCATTACTGGGCCAGTATGTACGATCTACGGTCAATATGCTTCCAAAGTAAGTTCCTTCAACCTTCTCATGGTCGGCTTATTTTCAATGTGACTTGATGGTAATTATGCAATTATTTGCATTCATGAAAACTTCTTTGTTTTGCAATTTGTGGAAGGCAAAAAATAAAAGCTTTCAGTTTTTTAAAATTAAAACCAAGTTGTAAATGTAAATTTTGTTTAGTTGAAGGTTTTTTAGTTATGCTTATCAATCTTGCATGTTTGTCTGTTTGATTTTTTTTTATTATGTTGTTCTGGAATTTGAAAATAGTTTTAAATTTAATTATATTTCAGCGTGAAGTCACCAGATTTGTCCCAGGATGCTTTGAATGTATTGGTATTCTTGGAGGATTTTATTTACTATAGTGGAATGTCCAGAAAGGTAAATCTGACTACATGTTTACTCTGTCCCTGTGACACCCCCTCTTGAAAGTGTTTATGTCTAAAGATATTTTATCTTTAATAAATGCACAACATACAAAACAGTATCTTAGGAAGTTGAGAGTCAACATTAAAAAGTCGGACAAGAAACTATGAAACATAAATGTTGTAAAAGAAGTTAATACTTCAATATAAACATTTTTTGCTGTTATTGGAGACCAGCTAACATAGAAGTTGTCAACTATAGGTTCAAACTTATTTCCACAAGCACAAGAAAGGCATACATGCTTTTGGAAATTGTGCATTTATTATAGGATTAAACACATTTTTTCTAGAGGTTATTGATGTGTAAACCGGGGCGATTAACTCACAAACTGAATAAAAGTCCGAAGGACTTTTATGTCAAGTTTGTGAGTTAGAGACCCGGTTTACACTTCAATAACCTCTAGAAAAAATGTGTTTAATCCTTATAATTCTTCAGCCAAACATACGCGATTATTAATTTACATTATTACTTTGATTGCTACTATATGTCCCATCAGAAGCACAATGGCATGTCGTAACTAAGGAGTACACCGCCATCTTGACTTTCTAAAAAGGTTAAATGTTCGATAAATGCAGCATAATCTAAAATGAACTAGCACCTACCTCAAAAACTTCATTTTAATTAGATACTATCCGAATTTGAAGCGTACAAGTAACGAAACAATCATCCGTCTGAAAGTTTTCAATCGCATGACGTCGTGTTTTGCCATGACGTAAATTCGCCAAATCATTCGTGAAAATTCCCAGAATTTTATTTAAATTTTATTTTTATTTTTATACATTTTCGAAGCTTTAGTGCATTTTTTTGTTTGTTTGTTATTTATGCATTCGAATATAAACAACTGTTATGCAATTGTTTTATAATCTCCAGGCCCGTAGCCAGGAATTTCCAAAGGGGGGTTCGTTGGACTCAAAAACTCGACTTTAACAGTCATACTTCGAACAGAACATTGACTTAAACAGTGCTTATTTTTTTCAAGGGGGTGGGGGGGGGGGGGGGGGGTTCGTCCGAACCCCAAACCCCCTGGCTACGGGTATGATCTCAACTTGCTGAAAATCACAGTATCCCTGCAAGAATGTGAATCGCGCATGAATAGATTACAAAAGTAGTTTCGGAAACATGGTTTATCGAAGTGTAAACCAAGAGAAATATTCTAATTCACCAATCCAATTCAAGTATTTATAGATATGCAAATGATATAAGAATTATTAATATATATTAAGCTATACTCATGAATGTTTCGGATAAAGAGATCATGCTGCAGAAATACACAGTAAATATAAAAAAGAAGATGTGGTTTGATTGCCAATGAGATAACTCTCCACAAGAGACCAAATTACACAGAAATTAACAAATACAGTTCAGCATATGACCTTCAACACTGATCAAAGTTCATACTAGTAAAGAATAGTAAGCATTTATATGATTCTTCAATACAATAGTTTTGATTTGTTATCTCCTATGTTATAGGTGATAGAAGCCCAAGTACCACCATACCTATTTGATGAATGTAAAACCCAGCTGGCACAGGGATGAGGAACTGATTGTTTATAAATGTGACATTCCAAAGAAGTGTGACTGTTTTTATGTATTGAACAAATGAAGACTGAATACATTACTGAATTGTTATTAACTGTTATCCAATGGTGCAATATATTTTTCTAACATTGTATGTAGCTTGTTATTGATAATAATTATATGGTATTTTGTACATGTTTTTTTTCTTTATCTTCAGTTTTGGACATGTCCTGATATAAAAAAGAAGATGTGGTATGATTGCCAATGAGACAACGATCCACAAAAGACCAAAATGACACAAACATTAACAACTATAGGCCACCGTAAGGCCTTCAACGATGAACAAAGCCCATACCGCATAGTCAGCTATAAGGCCCCGATAAGACAATGTAAAACAATTCAAATGAGAAAACTAACGGCCTTATTTATGTAAAAAAATGAACGAAAAACAAATATGTAACACATGCTGATGTCTTTATTATAACCTTCATTCCTATTCTTTGAAGTTCAGGGGTATATATTGTACATTTGAAATCATTCTGTTTATCTGTTTGTATGTATGTCTTTCAGTGCTTTTAGCCTGGTTCATAACTTTTGCCATGAAGTATTTGTTATAGAATAGAGAATGAAAACAGGGAATGTGTCAAAGAGACAACCACCTATCAAAGAGCAGAAAACAGCAAAATTCAACTGGTGGGTCTTCAACACAGAGAGAAAATCCATCATTCAGAGGCGGCTTCTTTAATCTTTACTAGTTCAGCTATTAAATGGATGACACGCTTAAATCCCAAACATACAAATGAACAAGAAATTCTTGGGACAGGCACAAAAATGCAGCAGATTTAGACATGTTTTGTGAGATCTTACCCCTCTTCTTTTACCTCTAATCAATATGGAATAAATAAACACACAGTAAAACTCAGTACAAAAGAAGCCTGAGTCAGATGTTAGAATAGGAAGCAGAAGACAATGAGAATGATAAACATATATTAGTATAAGTACTACTAGCAGTTGCTGAGATGCTAGCTCCAGACTTCAAACAAACCGATTGAAAGGTTATCTCTATTTTGAAAATAAAGGAGATGTGGTATGATTGCCAATGAGACAGCTATCCACCGAGAAGTGTATGTAAGCAATTACATTCAATGTTTTCAAGCTGCGTCAAAATCAAAGTAAAAATGTCTACCAGTAACTTCAATGTCACAGACTTATATTAACTTTATATATGGTTTATGTATGATTAAGTGTATTTGTAAATGGTTCACAACTCTTGCATATGATTATCTCAAAGGAGATTAATAAAGGTTTGAAACATTTTTCAAATGAATTTACAGGTCAAGATAAATGCACTTTTAATGTTTGAATCAGTGTTTACATTGAACAGATATATTATTGATATTGAAGGAATACAAAAACATATGCAGTGCGTGAGTTAATATATGTATTTTCATGAACTTAGAAAATATTTTTTTTACTCTGGTAAATTAATCAATGTGTGATAGACTTCTCAAAGAAATTTAAAGGTTTAAGTGAATAAACTACACAGAGAACAATAGCTATTCAATGGGACATTAGAACAGACAAAAGTTGAACTACCTTGACCAGAAGCAGATGACTCTGTGGAAAACTTTCTTTGGGTTCGCAATAACATGTTACAGTTTTTGATTAATCAGTTTAAGGAGAACCACTCGTGGTTATAAGTAAAAGATATTTGGTATGCAGTTGTATTTGCATATTTTATTTACATTTAGATTATATGGCCCTCAACCCTCTTTCAGGGTTCATTGAGCTTGAATATATTGCATATATATCAAGTCAAATAAAGTTGAGAATGGAAATGGGAAATGTGTCAAAGAGATAACAACTGAACAAAAGAGCAGAAACATCTGAAGGCCACCAATGGTTCTTCAACACAGCTAGGAATAATACACCAAATGTCTTCTTTAGCTGGCCACTAAACACAATCATTAACTAGTTCAGTTTTAAGGGAACCTCCTATGATAGTCAATGGCATTTGGTATGCAGTTGTATGAGCATTGATATTTCTCAATTTTTGGTTTAAACATTTTTTAAGTTTGATAAGGTCAGTTTATATGTTGTGTTAGCACTGTCACATATCAATTACATGGAAATTACTTGGCCTTGTTCCGTCTATCATTGTCACTTGGAATCAGTTTGCAAGTCAATTCTTGGTAAAGGTCAGTTTAAGGTTCAAATTACAAACACATTACATCTTTTTCTATCCAGTGGTTCAACGAAAATCATTTAACCTTCAAATCTAAAATTAGTAAATGAAAAGCAAGACCAATAATATAGTAATCTTTATTTTAATGAAGATAAAAAAAAATGTTCCTTCTAAAAATAAATTGAAATGCTTGTCTACAACCATTAAACATGAGTATACTTGTATAATATCTAGTATTTAATTTTTCCTTGAAAAATTCAATAAAACAAAGGCAGTATTATATTTTTTAGCACACTACTGATAACCTAATCTAAATTATATTCCTAGCTTTAATTTAATTTTAACATTAATAATAAGCTATGTCTACAACTATTAAAGCTATAAAAACACATGAACACATTTTACTGAATCAACACTGCATGCAGGTACAACCTAGAATTCATGGACATGCAGTAATTCTGCATAAACATATATTTCAAATAGTTAAGGCCACATTTAAAAGAATGTCTGTCCCCTCCCCCAGGTCTACCCTTTGTAAACAGACCAGGAAGGCAGGTTCTTTTTTTTTTTAACTGGATTAGATTGTCATAGCATGGTCACATGAATGGTTTGACTTGTCCAGTCCAGGCCACTTATCAGTTGTTTGTGCTCAATTTGAGTGTATTTATTTAGATTATCAATCCTTCTGCTTTCAAGCTCTTTTCAAAAATGGAAACAAATTATTTTCAGGAAAAAAAAATTCGATTTTTTTGTGGAAAATAATTTTTTGACCCGGGTGGGGGAGGGGAAACAAACATATTTTTAATTTTGGCCTAACATTAAACTTTTTTGTTTCTGGGCATTTAAAAAAGTTTCTGTATTTTCAGTCCACTTTTTTGTTGTTTCAATCTTTCAAATAATGAGTTATTTAAAATATCTATTTCCTGATTAAATCTATATTCTTATCCTAATCTTATAGATTCAATTCTCTTTTATAAGTTTTCTGATTATAAATTTTACATAAAATACTGAATAAAAACATTAGTAGAGCCAATGAAATGTCAATTTGATTACATCATGAATTCCAGCACATTTAGTAGTGAGATCGCATCTGTAGAAAAATAATCTGGTTACAAAATAATAAAGTGGTATAAAAATATGAAGCATACAAAAACAGTAGGATTTCATTTATATGGCACATATACAAATTAAATTGATTTTTTTTATGTAAAAAATGTTTTTTTAAACAAGTTCATTAGAAGTCAGTTTGAGTATATAATTAAAGTGAAATCATATACAAATCCAATACGTTCACAACTTGAGTATGGCTTTCATAAAGTAATTTGGTAAATGTTTTCAAACTGAATGAATTGATTTTAAGACATATATCTAGTTGATGGCAATATAAAGTGCAAATCTGTTAATTGATATACAGTAATGTTCAAACATCTACCATATTCAAACTATGTTGTACATAGAAATGTGATGCTGGTCCCTTTATAATATTTCATAAAATATATAGAAATTACCACACATTTAGTTCAAAGTAATCAGGAATGTTCATGAAGAACTTAAAAAAAACCCCGCACACATGAGCATTTTTGAAATAAGCATTACATTTTGAACTTACTGGTTAATCTGTTTTCACCCTTTAATAACAGGAACAATAAATTGAATATGACATATCTGATAACAAAATCAATACAATTATTTTATCAATAGTATAAAAAAGAAGAAACTACATCAAATTAAAATCTTATAAAAAATAAATGATGTAACTATCAGAACAATTGCTTTTCTTTTTTAAACATTTTAAGCAATTTTTCATGTGGGGCAAGAACAGCAGATTTCCAGTCTTTTTTCTAGTGCTAAGGAACATTAATATGAAGATTGGTCAGCTATGACTAAAATTAATTGTGAAATAGACAAATATATGCCATACCCTAAAACAATTGTAAAATATTGCAGATCGTGTCAGGTGGGACTTATTTTTTCCTTAAATTCTAATTATCAAATAATGAACACAGTGTTAACAACTTCAATTATACATCAGGTTCAAATGTACCATCAGCAAACATTCTCTGCCATTCACTTCCCATTGGATATTCAAACTGTTTAATTGTTCCTTCTTTAATACCAACCAAATACCCAGGAACCTGAAATTACAATTAACATTAATGTATAAATTCGAGGTCAAGGAACAGTAAAATGGGCCATGACATTTTTTTGTTGTAAAAATTTGCATAAACTTGCGCCAATTGAACTTTAACTGAAATTTTATCAAAATTCCAGATTCAAATATGCATTCAACTATTCAATTTTCTGAAACCTGACTGAAAGAAAATTCTTTATTTATAAAGTAAGTGCAAATCTGCATAGAATGTACATTAAAATGATGAAAATCCAAAAGCCTCATTTCTCTAAAATCAGTCCATAGACTTTTCTGTGCAATAGTGTAAAGGTCATATGTTAATGAAAGCTTTGTAAAATTTCATACCATTTAAAAATAGTTTTTAGCTTGATATTTACTTTATTAGTATACAAAAAAATAATGGTTTGCAATACAAGAGTGAAATGCTTACAACAGAGGTAACAGTCAGGATGAAAGAATGGTTAGCACTGATAAAATTATTTGATGTGCCACTAGATGGGAGGCATAAAATTGTTAACTAAGCTGTTGAATTACAATTTACACCAGATGAAATTACCTTATTTCATCTGAATTCTGCTTGGGCAATTTTGTTTCAACGCCTTTCAATTTTTAATTTCCCCAAATGGATCTTGTTCACAGTTCACAGAAAATATATTCAATGCCAAAATTTAATTTCATATAAGACTAAAAATCTTCAAAAAAAAAGTTAAAGCAATAGCTTGCCATGTCTGCTGGTTTACTTGTCTACTAGCAAGGATTGCTACTAATTCAGAAATTAGTGTGTGCATGTATTACTGCGATGTTTGAAGGGTGCACATTAGATTAACTAGTGCCACTTTAAAAAAAGCTTCATACAGCTATTTTAGGTCCGAGTACACAGTTATTTCGTAGTGCATTTCTTTTAGACAATAAATGAAAATTAAAAAAATCCCAACTGCGCTTTCTCAATAATATTTTTACAGTGTGCTGTACTACTTTTGGGACAAATTCTATCAAAATTATAGAAAACTTCATCAGCTCTAACTCAAAATATGGACAATTTTATGTTAAGGGGGTCTTGAAATCTTTTGACAGCTTCAGAAGTGCTAATTTTTGACCTTTTTCAGCTGAACCTTATCACTACTGTACATTAATATTTATGACCCAAATTTTTTTACAGTGTCATTTCATCCCCCAACTTGCTATATGAGGCATAAAACATGGAGAAATAAATTTGGAAGGGGTATAACAAAAATTGACAAGTAACACACTGTCCACAATAAGGACTATATTCGTGGACGAGATTCAAAGAACGATAACTGTGTACTCGGACCTAATAGGATAGACAAAGTTGACCAATCTTCATAAAACTTGGTATGCCTAAAGCTTAATATATTCTAAGACTGCTTACAAAGTTTCATAGCAATAGGATATATATTATAGACATTATGATTAATTCTATATTCAACTTTGCGCATTAAATTCAGACGTTAAAATCGAGAAATTTCAACTATCAACATTTGGGGCTTTTAAAATTTAAATATTGCAAAAAAATACTTTCAAAATGCCTAAATATATAATATGTCATTTATTTAAAGCAATAGAGTACTCATTTGATATATCAGACTTAGCATAATTATTCAAAAGTCAAATTTATATGAGCCTATGACTAAAAATGGAGGTTTTCCAATGAAGGGGGACCTTATATGAAGATGTAATATTTTCCAGCAATTTTAAATTTGTGAAGCTTTTTGATTATAAATAATCCTTATATATGTATTTAATGTACTTTAAATGGACAGAAAACTTACAAATAACATATCATATTAATTTAAAAGGGTCTTAGGCCAAGTAAGACTAAAAATAATTTAGGGTCAATTTAGACCGTAGCACATATTTACATTTAAAAATGCATATTTGAGCTATAGGAAATAAACATTTGTGTCTTTTCTATCATTTCTATACTCAGGTGACATGATGCAATAAATCTGAGCACAAAAAGGCTCTTACATTCAACTTTTTTAGCAGACAGTATGGTCTGATACAAAGATTTTTCACTTTTTAGTGAAAAACTTGCATGCAAATTTAGTCACAACAGGCTTATATTTGAGCCACAAGCTATCCTACAGAAGTAAAGAAAGATATTATGTGAAATGAAACAGGTACAAAAGACATTGTTCAGTGCTTTTTATACAAATTTAGTGATATCTTTATTATGGACTTCAACTTTTATGTGCCATGCTCCTCACATTTAACTTGATCCAAACAGGGCATTAGACGAGGGTCATTTATACAACACATTTTGCTCATATTGTCTGAGATAATCTTCTTTTCTGTAGATTCAGAGTTCACAAATGAGTAAAACAACTGGTTTAAAGCATAGAAACACAAAAATTGACACATGAAAACATGTCAGATAGAAAGTCAGAATGCCACTTATGCATCAAATTTGAAAAAGCTATGAAATGCTTATTCTGACCATATAATGCCAAAATTGGTAATTTTTGCTGAAATTCTATCAAATAAAAGTTTAAATCCTTTAGTTTTATGCTATTTGACAAATTGACACCATCAAATCATTCAGGGAAGTTGCCAAAGTACAGGTTCTATATTTCCTGATTTCACCTCTTAGGTCCGAGTACACAGTTATTTCGTAGTGCATTTCTTTTAGACAATAAATGAAAATTAAAAAAATCCCACCTGCGCTTTCTCAATAATATTTTTACAGTGTGCTGTACTACTTTTGGGACAAATTCTATCAAAATTATAAAACTTCATCAGCTCTAACTCAAAATATGGACAATTTTATGTTAAGGGGGTCTTGAAATCTTTTGACAGCTTCCGAAGTGCTAATTTTTTACCTTTTTCAGCTGAACCTTATCACTACTGTACATTAATATTTATGACCCAAATTTTTTTACAGTGTCATTTCATCCCCCAACTTGCTATATAAGGCATAAAACATGGAGAAATAAATTTGGAAGGGGTATAACAAAAATTGACAAGTAACACACTGTCCACAATAAGGACTATATTCGTGGACAACAAGATTAAAAGGACGATAACTGTGTACTCGGACCATATGTATCAGCTATCAGAGTTCTTATTATTGTGAGACTCACCCTGTAGCATTATTGGTATAAATAAATACCGTACATTAATTTCAGAATTCACAGTACATCATAATAAATATATTTATATAACAAATCCTAGAGGTGTTTACCTTTGATGTGCAGCATAATAATTGAGTTAATAGACTTACTGTAGGAACTACATAATTTCCATTTTTGATTTTGACAGGTGCTTCCATATGCTCATGTAAGTGATCAGCAAATTCTATCATTCTGAAAAATGTTATATATTCAAAAGAAAGTTTAAACACTTTGTAAAAGAGTGCATTTGCCAAACAAAACCAAACATACCAAAATTTAAAATGAACTTGCAGCCATTGCAAACATCATTCCATAAATGTAATATCTAAAAAGTATGGCTTAATAGTTTAACTCAGAAAAAAAATAGGATTTTGCACTTATATTTCATTTTCCTTTAAATAAAAATAATTATAATATAAAAGTAAAAATCAGTTGTCTCCTCTTGATGGTTGGTTTTACTTTTCTGTCCATCATAAACCATGTCAATATTATAATATTTATTAAGTAGTGTACCGGTAATTAGGATTTTTTTGGGAAATAAGCTTTGACAAGTTGTTGTTGGCATTTGTTTTCAGACTACACACCACTTTGTGCTGGTACGAATACAGAGCATGAGTTAATAATTCATATTCAAATAAATTCATACAAACCTATTTTCTAAAGAACAACTAGCTGATATGAAGTCAAATATGGACAAATGTTGTACAAGTTCACATAGACCTATACCACCAGCATGGGGACAAACTGGAACTGAAATAGATTTATACAATAGTTTTATTAGCAAAAAAGGCAGATTTTACATACAAAATGATGTATTTGTCTGAAAGAAACAGCAAAATGAAATATTTATGCAACATCAAAATAAGAAGATGTGGTATCTTTTCCAATGAGATAACTCTCCACAAGAGACCAAATAGCATAGAAATTTACAACTATTGATCAGCATACTACATAAAACAATGAATTAAAAACATGTTATTTTTAAATATGTCATTTATCATATCATACATTAGGTTACTACAACTTGTTACTGACTGACTGACAGTAACTTGTCTTTTACCAGCACATATTCGTTTAAAAAACCCTGTCTTTTTCACCTTCAACCTTCAAATTGTACTAACTGTTATATTTTGCTGCCATTAGAATGACTGCCAAACATTCATTGACTCCACCCAATCTACAGGCATCAATCTGACAATACTGCATGGCCTTGGCCTTCAGAAATTGTTTAAACATTACTCTGTTGTGACAATGTTCTCCCGTTGCTACGGCAATACCAACAGATTTCAAACCCTAAAATAAAGTATTAGAATGAGTATCAATCAATAATTTAAAAATTGTCTTACAACCCCAACACAGAAACAAGGAAAAGATAAAAAATAGTTCTTATTTTACTATGTTAGATATGATTCAAAATACTGAAATAATACAGCAATGTGGATCCCCCATTAGAGGAAAAGGGAGAGGAGAATTTACCGATTTTTACAGCAGAAGTACAATCAAAGGCCCAAAACATCATCAGTATTTTAGGGTTTCCCTGTTTACAATTATTTCTGCTTACCTCAGCAATAGCAGCATGGCCCATAATATCATCAGGATTGGTGGGTTCCTCAATCCACAATGGTTTATATGGGGCTAACTTTTTCATCCAATCAATAGATTCCTGGACCTCCCATTTCTGATTGGCATCCACCATCTAATAATACATAAACATATGATGATAATTTGTGAACATATTGTGCTTAGAAATATAGATGTCACCACTCCAACAAGTTTATTACGATATTTCTCCACTCAAAGCAGCTAATTTTTCATATTTTTAAAGAGTGACAAAGCAGTTAATTTTTAGTATTTTTAAAACATAATAGGGCATAAAAAATAAATGAATACAAAATAACTTTATAAAAATAGCTGTTTAATATAATATTATATAATATATATTTTATAATAGCTAGTTTATGTAATTTTTATATTTAAATCTTCAATTGCTAGGATTTTTTTATCTGTTCTGAATTGTTTATAATTGGAATGGGATATACCAAAGTTAGATAATGTGTACTACTAGATGAATGATTTCAGCCCAAATTGGTAATTAAAAACCCTTCAGAAATATTCAATATATAAGCACTTTTAAATTAAAATAAAAAAAGGTACTCTTAACATTAAATGAATACAAAACTTGAACATTTTATTAATAGTGATGCAGTAATTATTTCTGATAGCCTGCTTTGAAGACAATTGAAGTTCCCAAACTTTTTTGTTGTAAATAAAGAAAAGACAATATCAAACCAACCAAACAAAAAGCATTCTCAAATAAAAATTACAAAGCTATACAAAAAAGAAGCAAATCAAAAGCATTTAACAAATGATACATTCCAAGACATAATAAATGCTGCAACCAATATGAGCTCTAAAGGAATACAATCAAAGCATATTGAATTCCATAACGCTGCGTAAAGCAAGTTTTACCATTTGTTCTATATTTAAAACAGAGTTTGTCTGTCTATTACAAGTGTCATTATTATAAAACCTGTATCAAAGTGTATATTAATTCTTGATGTACTTTGTTACTATTTTCTGTGACTCACCCATAATCTATCATAACCAATTGTTTCTCTGAAGATTTTTGCCCTTCTAATATCATCGTCAACATCTGCCCCAACTTTCATTTTAAATCTTAAAGTAATCAAATTAATGTCAACATTCATTTATCAACAAGAAACTTTTCAACAAAAAATTTAAGGAATTACATTGCTATCTAAATAATTTTTGCACATAGAAGATGTGGTATGAGTGCCAAGAGACAACTCTCAATCCAAAACCAACAGCAAGCTATAAAACAAATTCAAACATGCATTGATAACAATCAACCATACGTACATTTTCTAAAGTTAGCTGCACATGCATTATTGTCAACTTCATATTCAATATCAATGGTCAACCACACAGATTATCAATAGTAAAGGGCACATGCACTATCCATAAATAATATCAAACAGTAATGATTGAATTGCACAAGATGAACAGTAAACCACACATAATACAAACTTTAAACATAACAACCTTACCTTTCCATCCCTTTACTGATTGCTTCACCTGCCAACTGAAACAAAAATATCAAGCTATATTAAATTCAAATGTTTCAATTTTTCAGAAAAATATATCTGCTTTTGTAATTTCAATAGAAAAACAAAGGATATAGGATATCTATCTATGACACAAAAAATAGTACATGCACTGCAATATCAAACACACAAAACAAAGTAACAGCACTTTAATTGCTGTTCTTCATCTCAAAGTCACTGTGAGGTCTTCAACATAGAGCAAACAACTCTCACCTCACTGCAAGTTTGAGACAGCCCCTAACACCAGGTTGATTTCAGTTTTCATTAAGTTTAAATCAAAACATAACATGCTATTCCGAAATTGGGATCAGTTTTAGGAACAAATTCAGAAACAATCTTATTTTCCCATTAATGATAAGGTGTGTTGGGCACCTGTATTAACCCTTGCTATACTGAATTATTTTGAGAAATTGTCAATAAGATAATCTCCAAATATATTGAGCGCCATTGGTGCCAAATAACGGTGGTCTATGTATGGCCGTAATATTACAGCCCCCGCATAGCAAGGGTCAATTGTATTCCTCCACAAATAAAAACTAGCCTCCATGATATAGTGCTGAAAGTGGTGTTAAACACCAACAGTCAATCAATCATACAATGGTATATCATAATATTTCTAATCTTTGACAAGCATATATAAACATAAACTTTTGTGTTGTGGAAAAAGAAGCATAGAAGAATGAAAAGAATAAAATGCACCTTCCTGATTTTATCATCTGGGTAAAACAACCAACCACATGATGTTGTGTACGCTGGAAACCCTTTACTTTTTAGCTCAGCCTCTAAAAGAACAGAATTAACAGATTAAGTATATGGTATACATATTGCAAAATTAACAATAATTTGACTTATTTTACATAATTCAAGGGGTATACAAAAAACATATACTGGGTACCTTATATTGGGAATTTTCATTCTGTTTTTTTCACTACAGCTTTTTAATTTAAGCAAGGTCTATTATCTGTTGTTTATGGCAGACAAATGTCTGTGCATGACATATTTTCATTGAATATAACATGAATACAGAGAAACATTAGCCATCCACAAATGGAAACCTCAATGGGTATCATTTCATTTTTATATACGAATATCTAATTACCATAAATCTGCATTTTTCAGTTTTATAGTTTAAACTTATATGCTTGTAAAAAAAACCCACTTGACTCTCAACTATATGATAAGTTGGATTAAAATTTTAAAGCAAATCAATCATGATTTGGGATCAAAGATATCATCATCATTGAAATGGAGTATGGTTTCCTGAGAGTTCTTTGAAGCACTTAGCAGTGCAAAAATTGTAATGTATTCCTGTCATTTAAAAAAAAATTTTGGTTATGTTACCCTCATCTTTGCCTGATGCATTTACTTTCTACTTTTCCCTGTGAAAATTAGTTTACCTCTGTCAGCTTTACCAGCTTGTCTTGATCTAAGAAGTTCTGAAAGTAAATAAAACTAATCATAAACTGTTGCTATATAACTACATTAAAATCTGTCATCTTCATACCAGTAAACATTTGAAAATCTCAAGTGTTTTGATGAGGATTTTTTGGGCAGAATCAATTTGCGCCAATTGCAGTTTTGGAAAGGTATTAATTGCGCCACTCTCTTTTATTTTGATGGTATTAATTGCGCCAATAAATGAAATGAAATTGCGCCACATTTACCTGTTAATTTTTTTTTACCTATATCATACCTGTACATGTTTTACCTACGTATATCAATACAAGACAAGACACATACTTTATGAAAGTCTCACCACTTGTTACATATAAGATATACAGCTTTTTAAAAAACAAGATAACAACAAGAGCCACTCTAAAAAGAGTTTTAAGAGACTATAAAACATTTTTTCTTAAAATTATAATTCAAATACAAGTCAACTATCACGAGTATAAAATACCTTTTCGTTTTTTTTTCACAGCAGATTTTGGCAGTATGCAATACCACATTTTCATTTGTAAAAAGAAATATAATTATTTCATTATCAGTCTCCAGAAATTAGAACGTCAAGTTTTGAGATCTGCGAGCATAAGAAAAGCAACCAATATGTTTTCAGAGCGACCTTCAAAATAAATTAATTCAGAGATCTTCAAAATTGAAGAAGAAAATTTATAAAAGAAAGATTTAAAATGTGTGCCTCAGTCTATGTATAGAGAGAGAACTTGGGAGAAGAAAACTGTGTCCGGCTTAACCTAGGAATCAAGTAGTATTTCAGAATATTGGAATTTTTTGCTGATGGTACCTAGTCAATCATTTAGTTGTTATATAAAAATAAATAAAATTGGCGCAATTAGAGGATTATTTTATTGGCGCAAATGATACCTATAGTTTTGAAAATTAGGTGGCGCAAAAGAAGTATTGGCGCAATTAAGTTGTGGCGCAAATGAGTTACTTTTTGGTGCAAAAAGATATCGCCCGATTATTTTTAGGGTTTTGTTTTGGGGGGGGGGGGCATGAAAACATTTTTAAGGAATGCAGTTTTAGAGGCCTTTTGCTTTCAAATTTTTTTTTCTCCATAAATAGTGTCATATCTTTTTTCTGAAATTTGAAATAAATATCTCCACAATAATGTAAAATATCTTTTAAAAACATTAAAATTTCTTTTACATGTTTTACAAATGAATCTAAAATTGTTTCAATACTAACATTGTTCAGAAGAAACTTAATCATTAAACACTTTTAACAATCAACTATGCATAAACCAAAATTCTTCCTAAGCTAATGATTGATCGATACCTGTTTTTAAATTAATGTCCAGTGGTAAATATTTCAAGCATGTTCAGGACAATCTAAGCTTGAGATATAAAAAACTTAATATCATCTTACCTAAGGCTTCTGCTTTTGTTAATGCATCATCCCTGAAAAAGGAAGATTTATTAGAAGATGTGATCTGACAAATGTCTATATAACAGCAATCTAACTATACAAGCTTGAAAATGGAGCAAGCACTACAACCATGATACAAATTCTTCATCATCAAAATAAAAAAATGTATGAATTCAAAAGATTGAAAGTAAAATTTCTTAACTGAAAAAAAAATCTATTGTGAAGAGCCAAGATTCTTGATTTTAGTTAGGCATATACATAAGCTTTTTTTTTTAATCTTTCGTACATGTAAGAAGTCAACCTATATAAAACCTTCAATAGTTTTGCTATTAAAAACTATTTTTTGAGTATTAATAAATACATAATTGGTTACATTTTGGGGTAATAAGGAGTTATTTAATGACAGACATTTTTAAAGAGTACTTACATGTATCTGAAATCAATTACAGAAACAAGTTCCTCTGGTTCCTGCAAAAATAAAAATAAAACTGACAATGGATTCATCAACCTCAATGATTTAATGATTTATTTCTCATGTACTGAAATGTAAAACAAAAGTTTCTCTCTGTATTCATTCTTGAAAATATTTTTTAGAGTCTTCTTATTCATTACTTTTGGAACAATTTTTAAAAAAAGCTAAAGAGATAATAAAATAAATGAAATAAAGTTCTGTTACCTTTGCTTAATTAATCAATTTGTAAGTAAGTACCAAAAATTCACAATGACATAATTTTAAAAAAAATGTATGAATACGTTACCATATCAACTATTAGTTTCCACAGTGGCTGAAAAAGAGATATTTACATATAAATTTCATACAAGGCTTTTGAAAAAACTTCTGTATCATGATTTTAAAAACACAAAATTGCAATGAGGCAAGTGTTATTACCTTCGCCTTTAGTATTGTAAGCCGTGTGAAAATGAACTTTCTGAGAATTAGGATAAGGGTGGATTATCTGGAGTAAAATATCATACAATGGAACAAAATAGCTTATCTAGGTTGATTGGGCAAAACAGTAATCAGAAACTTGAATGACAAAAGTAGCTGCCAGACACAATTTAAAAAAAACAGTTATCACAAAAGAACAATTATATATAAAAAAAAGATATTTGGTATAGACTAAGATGAAACAGGAACCTAACAACAACAATTAACATATTTGCTTACCTTTTCTTCCATTTTAGCCCATAAGTCCCATAATGCATTTATAATGGCTGCTGTAGCTAGATGTGTTACACCCTTTTCAGGTCCTAACTGAAATGTTAAATTTTGACTTTTTGTTATGAGGTATTTTACTTTTGCTTTCCATCAACTAACTTAAAAATGATACCAAGTTATATTATTAGCCAACACCAATAATGGATGGTCATGATGGTAGTTTTATAAAATGACAAAAAAGGTCATTTTTTTTTTATGATTGTTTTATACATTATTTAATACTTAGAAAGATGATGTGAATATACTAGACCCTACTAGACTGATATCCTGTTGAGTCAGATTTTAATAAGCAAGTTCACAAGGTGCATAAATAGTAGGCAGGACAACCCAGACATATTATTCTGATGATGGGTAGACCAGATTTTTGCCCTTACTTCTATATGATTCATGCTTGGTTGAGAAGCAGCAAGTAGCACTTTTTAAATCTTTGGTTTGAGATGGTCAGAACTAGAACCTACACTCAAAGTGAGCACACATTGTAAGGAAAGCATATAACTTTTACATAAAAACTAAACATTGATGCACCTCTTTAAGACCTACCCATCTAATTTGGTCTTCACTGCATAAGGACTGCCAGTATTTTCCGAAATTTCCGAAAATATCAGCTAATTTCTGTCCAACCACAAGCTTCCTAAAGGCTTCAATTGCACAACACACTAAAAATATATTTAATAAAAAATATTCAATTTAATATCCTTCTTTATATGACAGAAAATTGTTATTTTTGAAGGTACACATACCTTCTATTGCAGATGTCCTTCATTTTTTTAAAAGTTTTGATTGCACTAGTATCTTCTTCCTAACTAAAAATTCAGCAAGTTATTTCAAAATATTTATACATTCGTTTAAATAATAATACTTTATTTCCATAAGCAATTAATACAGCTTATTGGATTTACACAAAAAATATATCCAATAGATAATATTTACACTACAGCATAATATAACATTTATACACAAATTATACAAATCAATGAAAGATTTAACTACATCATCATGGACATAACTGGGTTTGCCAAACAATGCCATTATCATAAAAATTGGTCAAGAATAATAAGCAACTCTTAAGATTTGATGTTTAACTCAATTTAAAATATGTCATGCTAATATCACCTTTTAACACAGTTACTTAGTAAGCCTATTTTTGAAACTTTCCAAGATGTGCCATGAAAAACTAATTCCTTAAACATGTTCAAATATGACCTAGTGAAGCTTAACCTGTTTTGAATGGTTCCTAACAATGGGAGAACAATAAATTGTTGAAGATGAACATTTTAAATCTATCATTTCTTTTAAAACTACTAAAAAGATGTCGTCATCTCAAGTTGAACTAAAAATCATCCTGAATCTCATTGATCATAAGAATTATAGAATTATAGATTCTATGAAAGTTCTGCCATCAATGACACAATCACTAAGACAAATCCACTGACAAAGTTTCTGAAAATGATGTCAAATGATTTAATAATTACTCAGAACATCCATGGTAAAAAAAAAATCATGATTAAATAACTTGTACCTATTTGTGTTCCTCTACCATTAAGAAATGTATTTCCATTTCCTTGTAACTTTGAGTCTGTTTTCAAAATGACATATGCACATGAATAATCTGGTGCTGTATGCTGCAATTAGAGACACAATTATGTATACTCTTTGAAATATGTTAGTTCTTCTATTAAAAATATTTTTTTCTCTCAACTCAAATGATTTTCAGCTAAACGACCTATAAATTGGTCTATGTGTTCATTAATTTATCAAATTTATAATATGATTCTTTTATCACTATCAAAAAATTTATAAGGATTCTGCGGAATCCGGTGTCTCACCTACTTTTGCTGTAAATCGCAGGCTCAACAAAAATGAGAAAAAAAATCAATAAAGATATTCCTCTTGATACTATCTTATGATTGTAAGAAGCTTCTGTCAAAGTTTGGTAAAAATCTAGGATAGTTAATGAATCTAATAAATGTTTAGAAAACTTTAACTGCAGACTGTATGTAATGTTAACTGGAAGGAATCTAAGTCCATTTAAAAGTAAAATGCAGAAAAATTGAGTTATCTTTTTACAAAATTTACTTTTGCATACTATCTTATGATCATAAATAAGCTTATGTCCAAGTTTGGTACAAACCCAGGATAATTTAAGAAAGTAATTAAAATTTTAAAAACTTTAACCACAGAGTGAATGTAACGTTTCCCCGCAGAAAAACTAAGTCCATTTAAAAGTAAAATACAGAAAAATGGATTTATTTTTTTGCAAAATTTACTTCTGGATACTATCTTATGATCATAAAAAAGCTTATGTCCAAGTTTGGTACAAACCCAGGATAATTTAAGAAAGTTATTAAAATTCTAAAAACTTTAATCACAGAGTGAATGTTATGTTTCCCTGCAGAAAAAACTAAGTCCGTTTATAAGTAAAATTTTACGGAAAAAATGGAATTTCATTTTTACAAAATTTATTTCTGGATACTATCTTATGATCATAAACAGGCTTCTTTCCAAGTTTGGTAGAAATTCAGTATAGTTTAAGAAAGTTATTAAAATTTCAAAAACTTTAACCACAGAGTGAATATTTGTGGACGCCGCCAGACAACGACACCAATGACGAAGGAATGTAGGATTGCTTAGTCTCTCTTTTTCAACTTTTTTTTTGGGGCAAACTTTTTTTTTGGCGACAAGTCGAAACATTTTTTTATTTCACATTTAGCATAACATACAGTGGCAGCTGAGGGTGAAACAAACAATTTTTTTTTTCTCAGGGTAAAAAACATTTTTTTTTTCTCCAAAAAATGGAAACAAACTTTTTTCCCAGAAAATCAAATGGTTTATCTCTACTTACAAAATACAAATATTTTAAATTAATACAGAAACATGCTATATGTTGTGTTTATTTAGTTGTTGTCCTGAATGTGCATGATATAATTGTCACACAATTTTATGAGACTTGTATCTAAATTAATAGTTAGATAATAGTCCATCTGTCCAAGGTTTTAACTTTTTAAAATTATTTGATTTAAAAAAGTTTTGACAAGTATAAAGACTGACTCACCATTGCATCAGAGCCATCTTTCTCTAATGAAGTTGGAAATCGAATGTCTTTCACAATTAAATCAGTTATCTTAGTTGGCAAGCTCATTTTTTATGATAATTTTTTGGCCGGTTGGTCTTGTCTTCGTCCTATATATTGACCTCTTGATAACACTTACTCTCGTACCCTTTCAGAAAAATACTCCCCTTTGATTTACTGTAATATTGTAGATCGTGTAGATGACTGTTTATTAAAAGACTGTTTCATAGTAATTTTTAATCACTCAAAAAGGCTAATCAAAAACAGGTTCATATGTTACAGTTTAAAATTGTCAAAGATTGTACAATTTATGTTATTTCGTCCTTGTACAAGTTCGTCCTTTTTCCTCCACTTCAGATGGCCCCCAGAAAAGGCTGTGACAGAGTTTAGCTTTTCATTTCAGTTCGAGTCTAAATAACCAGTGTTGTTAATAAATCATTGGAAGATATTATAGAGGTGGTGTGTCCAATAGATAAGTATCTGTTGCTATATCTTGTTTGTACTTGCGGTTTGTTCTCCATTGAATTAGAGTTATCCCTCTTTGTACATCTCCCCTCCAATGTGGTTGTTGTGTATTGAAATTTAAGATTTCAGGTCAATAGTATTTCACCACTCAATATAGTGTGAAAATATTTGTAAATGAGTGAATCGATATTTTTTCTTCTTCATGCCCATTTTTTTTAAAACAAATTGATAAGACTCATTTAGCATTCATGGTATAATAACAGATAAATAAGGTAAGAGTATGGTTTATTTGGTTCCTGCATTATTGATGTATATCGCACAGTTCTTTTTAAATATATTAACACTGATTTTTTTTTTGAATTATACTTCATCTAAGCTTTAACTGAATTATTTTAACTTTTGATCTCATTTTCTGTTGATTATACTAACCTCAGGACTTACAGAAATATTTCAATTGAACTTTGTAATCTTTGAACAATAAGACAAGATCATTTCCTTCCTGATTATATTATACATATTGCTTGTTTGTAATCATTGCAAGGAGTACATGCCTGCCAAACAAGGTTAATTTGACTTTGATCCATTAGCATTATCTTTCATGTTGAGGTATGTTTTTACATGATACTGTAAGTAGTACATTAGAATGCTAATTTGTGCATATTTTTATGTCCCAATTATAGGCATTATGTTTTCTGGTCTGTGCCTCCATCCATCGGTTTGTCCATTTGACCGTTCTTCCATTCGTTCATCTGTCTGTCTGTCCCACTCCAGATTAAAGTTTTTGGTCCAGTTAGTTTTTGATGAATATGAGGTCAAATCAACTTGAAACTTAGTACACATGTTCCCTATGATATAATCTTTCTTATTTTAATGCCAAATTAGAGATTTTATTCCATTTTCACAGTCCACTGAACATAAAAGTGATTGGGTATCTGTGTACTGGGGACACATTCTTTTTTTTATAATTTGCATATATCCTTTTGATTTGGTTTATCTATCCTTTACCTTATTTTCAGGGTTACTAGTCAATTTTGAAGGATTGAAAGGTTTTCATGTCCTTTTGAACAGGTTTATCTCCTCTTGACACCATGCAAGTGAGTCATTAGTAACAAGTTTTTGTGATAAAATAAGGATTTAGGAAAATGTAAGCTATAGGCCAATAATTCATGGTGAAAACTAATGTTATGTCAAATTGTGCTTCAAGGGCAATAACTCATATAAGTGATCAATTGACAGTTTCAGCCATGCTGACTTATTAGTAGATCTCACTTTACTGATAATTTTTCCTGCTAAAAATTCCACTCTTTCTGCTACAGTTTCTACAACAGTAAACATAGATTGTAATGTTTTTGAAAATTCCATAGGATATAGATAAGGGCAACAGTAACCGCTGTTCAAAAGTCATAAATATTAATTGAGAGAAAACAAAACCAGGTTACAAACTTAAACCAAGGGAACACATCAAAAACAATGAAACAACAGAAACACTGACATATAGACCTAGACCTGATTATTACTTTTCCCACTGAGATATCAACCATAGCCTGCATTTTTCCCTGTTTTATTTTTTATGTTTGTGAAAAGATAATATCTCTGGACACAAATTTAGAACTAGATTCCCTAAGGAACCTGCAAACTCTAAAATCACTGCAGTAAAGCTACACTAATAATATATTATTCTTTATTTTGATCATGTAAAAATTCATATAAAAATAAGTAATAATTAATAACATTCAACAACAACCTCTGTATATGAGGAAAATTAAAAAAAATCCCATAGTCTTGTTACAGAGTACATGTATAATGAAACAGCATTATTGCGTAATCTCCCAATATATTTCTTCACGGAAAAAAAAAAAAAAATCAATCCCAAATTTGTTAGACCTTTCTGAATAGTTATGGCTAAGTCTTATCCCCCTATGACACTAGCCATACTAGATTAATAATACAATTACGTATTTCACAATGAAACATGTTTACATACTGAAGGAATGACAAACCAAAATGAGGCATTGAAGGATGAATATCACTATGGCAGTAACATGGCACATAATTAATCAAAATCAGATACAATTTGCAAATGAAAAATATCAACAATCTATGGTTCTGAGATATGAAACATAAAATAAATTAAATGCTATCTGTATATGTTTTAACTTAAATTATAATCCACTAAAGTTGACTGAATATAAAGAGATCAATCAGCCATCTTTTAGTAGTTAAAACTACACATTAGATTGATAGTTCAATTACACATCAGGTTCAAATGTGCCATCAGCAAACATTCTTTGCCATTCACTACCCATTGGATATTCAAACTGCTTAATGGCGTCTTCTTTAACACCAACCAAATACCCTGGAACCTGAAATAATATCAAAAGATGAATTGATGAAACTTATTAACATTAGTGACAACATTAATGCTTTTCTTGTCCAAGAGGACAGCTGTATCTGTATTTGTTGCAAGTAGTTGAAAATCTAAAATGTCTAGTATGTTGCAATATTATTTTTTTTAAAGAGCAACAATGTACTCCCAAGGTCAGACGACATATGTCAAGTGAATTTATATAGATTAGACCGTTGGTTTTCCTGTTTGAATGGTTTTATACTAGTAATTTTGGGGCCCTTTATAGCGTGTTGTTCGGTGTGAGCCAAGGCTCCGTGTTGAAGGCCGTACTTTAACCTATAATGGTTTACTTTTTAAATTGTTATTTGGATGGAGAGTTGTCTCATTGGCACTCACACCACATCTTCCTATATCTATTGAATTAATTTTGGTCCTCGCAGGTAAAACTCTATTTTTTTTTAAATATAGGACTTCACTATATTTTTTCACTATAGTTGAACTTATTATATGCTTAATAGAAAAAAAATAGAAAAAAATAGGGTCACCATTTATTTAAGCTCACAATTTGCCTTCAAAAGAAGCATACATTTTTGTAAAAGTCCTTTTTTCTGTTCAACTTATAGGAGAAATAGAGTTAATATCAAAATCAGAAAAGGACTAAATTTCAGAAATCTCTTAAATCTTACAATAGTTTAGTTTAAGTACAGCGCTTATTTGAAAAAAAAATAAAAAAAAATATAGGTCACCAATGAGTTTAAAAAGATATTTCAATTTTAATGCAAAAAAAAAAATCCATTTTGCACCAAAGGGAGATAATTTGGAGCTTTTTTAATGATATATACAATTTAAAAGTCATCTGGGGTCAAAACAAATTGATTTTTTGGTTGATTTGTGTACCATATGATAAAGATACAACTAATAAAGTAATAAATAAAATCTATTTGGAAAAACAAATGTTGAACTTTTTGCTGAACTTTTTGTACCCTTGAGTAATTTAAATCAATACTTAAACCAAATATAGCTAAGCTCTCATTAACAGTTACATAGGAATTTCTGAATACTCAACCTGATCACTGGATGATAAAATTAAGGTCAAGGCCAATATGGTATATCCAATCAATATGCAAAATAATTGTGGGAGCCATAAACTTACCGTAGGTACTACATAACAGCCATTTTTTATTTTAACAGGTGCTTCCATATGCTCATGTAAGTGATCAGCATATTCTATCATTCTGAAAATATAATAAAAGGGATATTTATCTAATCACATCCAATTTATCAATAAACTGTAACTAAATAGATTTATGAAAATCAAACATCAAAAAAGTAAATTTTTAACCTACTTTAAACACCATGTCCTTAAAGTATAAAAATGTCTTTTGTCAAGAGCAAAACACATTAGAAGGTATTTTTGCAAAACAGTGGTTAGGGTTTTGACAATTTTTTTATTTTTATTTTGTAAACTTGTGGTCTAAGAAGTCAAGCTGCTGTATCACTAGCCAGTCAACACTGAGGTTGTGAGTTCCCAACCCTGCACAGGGCAGGTGCACTTGTCATGACTTCAATCTTTATTGACAGGGATCGTCAGTTTTCTTACTGAAAGTTCTCTCCTGGCACTCTGACTTCCTCTATGAATGAAAAACCGACTATTACAAAAAAGCACAATAGTGTTAAACACCAATCTATCAATTAAATAATCCTAAATATAGAAAAATATACAGACCTGTTTTTTAAAGAGCAACCAACTGATATGTAATCAAACATTGACAAATGTTGCACTAGTTCACACAGACCTACACCACCAGCATGAGGACACACAGGAACTGAAATTAATAAAATATTTGTAGCATTTAAAAAGATCTACTAGAGTACATACTTGAAAGGAAGTCATAACACTTGAAAATGATATTACACTAGGCTCAAATCTTGAATTTAAAACACATTCAATTTCACTACTAGAATTCTTATCATACACATTCTAGATAAGTACCAATTATCAGGTTGTCTGCATATTGATTTTGTAAAATATCAGCTGTGAGTCACAATATGAACCTTTTGAATGTGTGAGCAAAAATTCTCAAATTGTGACTTACAGCTAATATTTTACAATATCAATATGCAGACAACAATGTAATAGGTGAACGTATTTGACATCACTAAGCTAAGCTGTGATTGCAATTTTATTACGAGCTGAGTGATATATAAAGTGGGAATACTTATAATATACTGTTACATGTATATGAATTAAAATGTCCCTTAATGAATTTGAATCACTTCATTTACAAAAATATGAATTAAGTTGGTTTTTTTAAACTGATTGTTTATCTTGAAATTGGTTATCCTCCCAAAAGAAGTTCATATTTAATATTTAATCTATCTACACTATATATCATATATACTAACTGTTATACTTTGCTGCCATTAAGATAATTGCTACACACTCATTTACACCTCCCACTCTGCAGGCATCAATCTGACAATACTGCATGGCCTTGGCCTTCAGAAACTGTTTAAACATTACTCTGTTCTGACAATGTTCTCCTGTTGCTACAGCAATACCAAGAGGGTTTAAGGCCTGAAACAAATATTAAATAAATATCAGTCTATACCATACATCGTTTCTGGAATCATGTCTTTCACTGAAAAAATTGTAAATTTTGCATGCCTTTCTGATGTCATTTACCAGATAGAAGGGGTGCCTGTATCCCTGCTCTAATACAAGTTTCCAACACTTTCATAATTATCATTCTGTAGGGTAGTATATAAATAATTAATGTTCCGTAAGTACGTAATCTTGATGAGGGAGAGTGACCATTAGATTTCTATTTCCCCAATATTTTGTTCAGTGCAATATAAAATCAAACTTTTTCATTGGTTTGCTTAACATTTGTTGAAAATGACAATGCATACATTTTGGTCAAGTGGTGATGGAAGTCACATGACAGATTCAACTAAAAACTGTATCCTAGCTACCAGGTCAGTATATCAACATGGCTGTGGGATTCCTCCAGTAAAAATCATTAATACTTACCTCAGCAATAGCAGCATGGCCCATAATATCATCAGGATTTGTGGGTTCCTCAATCCACAATGGTTTATATGGAGCTAACTTTTTCATCCAATCAATAGATTCCTGTACCTCCCATTTCTGATTAGCATCTACCATCTATAAAATAGATTGACAACTATTCTGTACAAGTGTTATATTAGGAAATGTTAACCTAATAAATAAAATGGCAAGAAGTTCAATTAAAAATTCTTCTGAACACATTTATCAAAATGACATTATATTTGAAATTTAAGACCTGTACAATAACCAATCTAGTTGAAAATGTTTCAAAAACATCTATGCACACTTTAAGTTGACTGTAAGTACCAATGTAATAGTTATATATCTATAAAGAACATTTATATTCATTAATCATGTCAGTTACAAGAAATCAAAACTGGGTGAAATGCACTGTAAGTAATACAACCAGGGGAGATAACTTTAAAAAACATTCTAACTTTATATTTATATATTCTTTCAAATTAAATGTTAAAGGGGCACTAGCTGTCAAATTTATGGTCACTGATTTGACTCAAATTATCATATTTTATTTAGAACAATGTAAAACATTTATCAAACATATCAACAGTCTTAAGTAAACAATTTACAGAGCATATGGTCAATAATGTGTAGTTTTGTTTCATGTGTATTTTAATCTACAAGTCATATAATTAACTATTGAGTTGACCTCCGATTACCATGTAAGCAATGTAAACATAAATATAGATATAAATAGATTAAGCCAACTCGTGCAATTGGATTTGTATAGGTCTCTTTAATTTTATTTTATAGATTAACAAAATATGTTTCTCATCATTTTTAACCGTATAAGAAAGATTTTTTGTAGAATCAGTCATCAAATGATTTACCTTTGTTTCACTTTCAATGTTGACATTCTTTTCCTTAAAATAACCAGCACACATACAATGCATGCGTTGTCCAACTCTAGTTAAGAGGTTAAATTGCAGTTCCCATGACTATGGATTTAATAAGGTCAAATTATTCACTTGCAAGTGAATAAATCATTATCAATGTTATTTAGCTTAACTCTTATTTTCTCTAGGGGAAAAAGGCTGAATATCGGCAGTAATTTGAGGCTAACAATATCACTGAAAGCGAATTATTATTTCAC
Source organism: Mytilus trossulus (assembly GCF_036588685.1). Classification (NCBI taxonomy): domain Eukaryota; kingdom Metazoa; phylum Mollusca; class Bivalvia; order Mytilida; family Mytilidae; genus Mytilus; species Mytilus trossulus. The sequence continues at coordinate 99,856,892 of NC_086373.1, forward strand.
TTTGATTATTGATTGAACAAAAACAAATCATACTTTAGATTTTTTACATATCTCGTAGCTAGTGCCGCTTTACCACTTTGAAATAAGATCACTTATTTCAGAACTTTCAGGTCTAAAAAGCTGAGGTTAAGTTATTTCCCCATTATTAAAGATCATTAAAAGACAGGACAGTACTTTTCCTCTCTAGGAATATACAATTACTTCATTCTCAAACTGAGACAATCTATAAATTACAACATAATCTTTTTCAAAGCCTATAGGTATTTTGGGTGTATTTAAGAAATATTCCAATAACTAACCCATAATCTGTCATATCCAATTGTTTCTCTGAATATTTTGGCCCTTCTGATGTCATCCTCAATATCTCCTCCAACTTTCATTTTAAATCTTAAAGAAAATAAGGGAAATCCTCAATTCAACAACTGTAAATATTTTAGATGAACAATAATGGAACTGCTATTTTATAAAAGCACGGAGATGTGGTATAATTGCCAATGAGAAAACTATCAACCAAACTTCAAATGAAGTGAAGCAATTATAGTGAACTGTAAGGCCTTCAACCATGAGAAAAACCCAGTAAAATACTCATGTGCTTTCTACAGTCTACTTTGCATGCATTTATGGGCTTTGCTCATTATTGAAGACCATACGGTGACCTGAAGTTGTTAATTTCTGTGTAATTTTGGTCTCTTTCAGACAGTTGTCTCATTGGCAATCATACCACATCTTTTATATAATATGCACTATCAACTACACACTAAGTTACAAACACACACACATCTAACATAAACTACATCCTAACACAACTATGAAGTAAACTGTACATGACTATTAGTCATCAACTACATACATGACATATGCACTATTTTCATATAATCATCCTGTGAAAAGTGAATTGCAAAAAAACAATGTTTCACATACACTTTCTGTATGCACATTGGTGTCATAAAATATCAGCTGTATTAAAGTAACAAAATGAAGCTGTATTAAAGTAACAAATTGAAGCTGTATTAAAGTAACGAAATGAAGCTGTATTAAAGTAACAAAATGAACCATCTGACAAGTGAGCGCAGCATGGGGCTTAAAATTTTCATTGTGTTACAGGATAATACTTCACACTATAGACACAAAGAAAACTCAAAAAGCTGTTTATTGTACACAATCTGGTTTTTTTTTGCTTCCTTTCAATATTTTATAAATTGTTCTAAAAAAAAGAGTCATGTAAGTTTTGCTCTTTAGTGACAAAAGTAGTGGAGGGACTGAGCAAGACGATATAAGCACAGTGAAGTAGGATCTATCTTCAGTCATATTCACAACTTCACATACAAACCATATTTATCTTACCTCTCCATTCCTTGACTTATTGCTTCAGTTGCCAACTTAAAAGAGAAATAAAAAGTCTTCTTCAAGCAATATTTAATGGATTTTGAAACATAAACACTACAAAAGGTGACACTGGTAGTTGAAATATTGTAGTTAAGTGCAGTGAATGTTTTAATATTTTAATGGTTATCTTAGAAGAACTACTAATATGATATATTTTTTTAAAGTGTTCTAGGCACAGTTTGTATAAAAAGAAAACACATTTTTAAACTTGAATTTTAGAAGAAAACAAAGTTTTATTTTAAGAATTTTATTTAGAATAAATTAAAAATGATAAAACAATGAATACTACCTTCCTGATTTTATCATCTGGATAATCTAACCAACCACATGATGTTGTGTATGCTGGGAAACCTGTACTTTTAAGTTCAGCCTCTAAAATAAGAGTTTCCAGATTAAGTTTATGTCATATTTGAAGGAAGTTAATAAGTCATTAGACTTATATTAAATCTTTTGGTAATGAGTCTTATTTTCTCCAAAGGACACATGTACTATAATACATGTAATAATTTTCTTGTAATTTCTCAATAACTTTTCTTTTCTTTGCTATCTTTGTATTGAACAGTAGGTTACAATTCAACTGAATGTACTATATCCTATTATATCAAATAGATGCAGAGAATTCTGTTTTTGATCTTTTTATGTTTAAATCACAGCTTCAAATATTAAGAAAATTTGAATCACAATGAAACCTTTATTTAATTCTGTTTTTGATCTTTTTATGTTTAAATCACAGCTACAAATATTAAGAAAATTTGAATCACAATGAAACCTTTATTTACTATCTTCCATGCAGAATTCATAATTTTAGAATGTCATTTGTATTAATTTCAAGACAGTCTGTGTACCACGGTAGCTTAAAAGTTCATAAAAAGTGGGATAAGAAATTTCAAACAATGGATGATTGCAAATTCTGATGGACCAGAATTTCTATTATCTAAGGAATGACTGTAATATTGGTGCACACTTGAAAATAATCCGCATACAGACATTTCTTAAATTTTTATTTTTAATTCCAATTTGAACTGTAATAGACCATGAAACAACGTTGACAATCATGGTCACATGACATAGTTATGTCTATGACCTAATAAACAAAACAACGTCAGCCATTCAGAAGACGTGTAACTTCCAGATTCAATTATTGTAAATTGTTTAGGGTAAAAAAAAAATATCTTAATTACCTCTGTCTGCCTTTCCAGCTTGTCTTGATTTCAAAAGTTCTGAAAGTAAGATCATATTGTTATATTCAGTAAAAAAAAATACTAATTAACCATGAACTCTTTAACATATTTTTATAGAAAAATGTTACATTTTCATTAATGCATACGTTAAGTAATATGATTGGTCACTTAGTATCTGAAAATTTTACTTTGATGCAAGGAGGTTGGGAAAGTATGAAAAATTTGTCAGATTTGCATAACTTTGTGTGGTGATTGTGGCTTCTCTAAATGCATTCGTAACACCAAGTTGTATGGTTCAGACTTAAAACTTAAAGTATATATAAGGACTGAAATATTGGTCATATCCCTTAAAAAAAGGTCTTGTAGAACATGGACAGTTTTACAATGGTTCACCTGCACACTAAATTTTATGACTGTAAATAAAGTTATCTGAGAAACAGCTGAGCATGTTGGTGAGTTCTGGGACTTTCATGCATATGTGACACAGTTGATATTCTATTAAACAACATCAACATAAAAGTTCTTTCATTGTATCTCATCTATCAACTGTTAGTTGTAAGTTCTATCAACTTTCGTATGACAAAAAAAAATCCAATCCTTTTTCCATTCTAACTAATCTACAAAAATAAAAATAAATTCCATCTTACCTATTGCTTCAGCTTTTGTTAATGCATCCTCCCTGTAATTAAAAAGTATAACTGTAAATGTGTGCATACAAAATATTTGGAAAACTAAGATTAATCAAGAAATATCTAGATACATTTTGGTTAGAATAATAGCAAATAATGAAGTTATCTCCCCTGTTAATTTTCTAATTTATTTCAACCAAATTATATCTTGAATTACCAGAACATGTAGAAGAAACAAAAGTAGTATGTATGCACCATCAAACATTCTGAAGTTTTCATTACGTTTAACATTCATGTTCAATCATTATAATCACTGGATTTTTAGTTAAACTGTGCACAATAGTAATATAGGAGTGATTGACCTTGAGAATACTTACATATATCTGAAATCAATGGTTGAAACAAGTTTTTCTGGTTCCTATAAAAATAAACATGAAATAGATAAAATAATGCGCCTGTCATAACAGGGTTGCTGTCTTAAATCAAACATTTTTCAAACAACTACTTTTATTTTATTTAAGCTGAATTTAAGTAATGATGACTGGGCTAAGTTATTACTGGTGATCAATTGAATTTTGCATATTACTACTACATACATAATATCTTTAAAATCTTAACACCAAAACTGTTTCTCAAAATTTGGAATTTTCTAACTGAAATTAAGTTTTAAACACAATAAGTTTTTTTTCCAATATTCACCAATATATAAGTGTGGAAATGCTCATCCAAATAATAGCATAAAGACTGAGACAAAATAAAATGAAACAAGAATGTGTCCCCAGAACACAAATGCCCATCTGCACTATCATTTTCTGTTCAGTGGATCGTGAAAATGGGTGAAATCTCTAATTTGGCATTAAATTAGAAAGATCATATCTTAAGAAACATGTGTTCTAAGTTTCAAATTGATTGGACTTTAACTTCATCAAAAAATACCTCGACCAAAAACTTTAACCTGAAGGGAGACGAACGGATGAAAGACGAATGGACCCACAGACCAGAAAACATAATGCTCATAAATTGGGCATAAAAATCAATAAAGTTAATCTTGTCTTATGGTATGACATAGAAATGCAGATGGAAGGACAGACAGTGTAATTATCATAGGGAATAGCTGATTAAAAATTACACTTTTGAAATTGTATACATTACCATGTCTGCAAGAAGTTTCCACAATGGCTGAAAAAAGCAAATGAAAAATAAAGTATTTGTCATACTTGAAAAGCTAACAAATTATCAGAAACAAGCTGTCATCTTGAATTAAAATAATTCATGTAAAAGCTTTAATGTAGACTGAAAGAATAAGAAATTTATTCAAAGTTTACAAATGAGTTCATTATAAAGAGCAGAGTAATAGAAAATATAACCATAATGATTTGGAATGCATATTTTGATATGTGAAGTTCAAAGTTATAGGTTGAAAGATTAAATCAAACCAAATAATTGTAACTAAAACATATCTAAAATGCAGTTTTAGAATCTCTAGAATTGGCTTACACATCAGCAAAAAGGGGAATGATACTCACCTTCCCTTCCATTTTGGCCCATAAGTCCCATAATGCATTAACAATGGCTGCTGTAGCTAGATGTGTTACACCCTTTTCTGGACCTAACTGAAATTAAAAATCTCAGTTGCTTGATTTCTGTACTATTTGATCAAAACTACATGTAAAAAAATGCCTTATAAATTTAACTCAATAATGATATTATATTCAATAAATCTCAATCACTGAATAGTGACTAAATGATAACTGTATTCACTTATTGTGCAGTTTAATATAACCTTTTACAATCTTCTTGTCAAAATATATAAAAGTTTTGAATAAATATATCAGAGACAACTACATACAAAATTAACTGAAAAACATCCACTCAGAAAGAAGATATTTAGGGATCAACTTCCAGGAGAAGAAAAACAACAATAAGAAAGGAAAAAAACTTCAATTTTTCATAATATTTGGTACGACTACAAATATTTCCATCAGATACTCTAATATTAATGCGAATAACAAAATCAGAAAATCAATTCCTGGCTTGAGTCTGTCAGAATGTTTAATTGAATCCCTGAGTTTGTCAAGTATCATGCATGCTGCTTTTCCTGATATTATACACCTCTCATATTACAGTGAAATATATTTGCCTAAAGTTACAGTTGACTTACCCATCTGATTTGGTCTTCACTACATATAGACTGCCAGAATTGACCAAAATTTCCAAAAATATTCGCCAATTTCTGTCCAACTACCAGCTTCTTGAAGGCTTCTACAGCACAGCACACTGAAAATAAAACTTTGGTGTATTCATTTTTACATAATATAAATAAAGTTTATATTCATAGATTGCTAGTTTTCACTATATCTGTTACAAAAGAACAGTCAATCATAAGCCTCGGACATTATTTTCATACTAGAATTTATACAACAACATAATAAAATCATGAAATAAAAGTATGTTTCGTATGCCCAATATAAGTACATTAAGACTTATTGCTACAAGTAAAAGTATATTTATGTATCTATTATATGCTTAGCTATAACAGGTATAGAGTGTCTCAAACTGGGCAAAAGTGTGGAGAGATTGCTTATACTAAAGCAGGTAATTTTATGAACTTGTGAGTAAAAATTCAGAAATAGGAAACAAAGTTACACAACATTTACACTTGTTGATAGCTGTGCCAGTGTTTTAATTTTATTATCAAAAGCCAGGAAAAGAAAAATAAGGAGATTTGCTTCCCATGACAACATCCAACAAGGTATTAGAAAAAAACCAAAAAGCTTGATACAAATGATAAGAAAATGTGAACCTATTTGTGCTACTGTGCCAATTAGAAAGATATTAACCCTTTCCATATAAATTTTTGTTAGTTCAAAATAAAATATGTTCACAAATCATCCTGGGGGTGCTGCAAAAAAAAATGTTTTTTATGTACCTATGTGTGTTCCTCTACCAGCAGTAAAGGTTATACCATTTCCAGCAAAAGCAGAATCAGTAATCAGTGTTACATGGGCACATGAATAATCTGGTGCCCTGTGCTGCAATAAAGGATTTATATGCTGTACCTATTTCTGTGCCTTTACCAGCAGTAAAAGTTAAACCATTTCCAGAAAATGTGGAATCAGTAATTATACACATGTAGTGACATATGAACATGATAAGTCTGGTTTTTTACACTAAAAATAAAAACAAAACAATAAATTGTAAACCATATAAATCCTTTGGGGAAAACTGCACAAAATTCTGTCCTTGTGAATATTTCAATTATCAAAGTTTTTAAAAAAGATAGAGCAAAAATGTAAGAATTTGTTATATTTCATTTCAAAATAATAAAAAAAAATCATGGACGAACAATATAAACTACATATTTTATTGTATTGAAAGCCATTTGTTTTAATTATTGGGATATAAAACCATTGTCTTTAAGGTATTTCTTTGAATCATTCTGTGGTAGTAAACAAAAATGGTAAATAATATTAATCAGATTTTATATCCCATAGTTAAAGTTTTTATCAAATATTTCAAGTACTAGTACATGTACTATTTTCACAATTGAAATCCATTCAAGAAATTCTAGCATTTTCATAGGAAATTGTCATCATTTTATCAATAATTATTGTTTTGCTAATTATTTTGCGGTTTGTGTGAGATATCTAAACAGTAATCAAAAATAAATTAATTTTTCATATCAATACATGTTTTAGAATTTTACAGGAATTTTAAAATAGTTAAATAATTATTTTTTTATGAAATTTGAAATGTCCTCAAGAACAGAAAAATGTCCATGACATGATAAACAGGATATCATGTTTAATACCTATGTGTGTTCCCCTGCCAACAGTGAAGGTCATCCCTCGTCCCTCTATTTCACTGTCTGTCTTTACAATTACATATGCAAGAGAATAATCTGGGGATTTATGCTGAAAATAAATAAAATTTTGGTAGTGCACATTTATATCAGTTCATGTAGGTTGAGAAAGTAAAAACAGATTACACTCATGGTTTCAATACTACTGTATCAATCATAAATTGCATGTCTCCTTAAAATTTTGGTGAATATGCATACATATTTTGCAGTGGTTAAATTTAAGTCAATTATGATGCAAATAAAACTAAATATTTCTTTCTTGAACAAATCTCAGATTTACCACCTTAACCATAGTTGTGTAAATATTGACAACAGGCGTCTTATATTTTGGAAATATCCCACTTTTGAGAAAAATGTCACTACCTTTAAAGCATTTGATTGTTTTCTCATAAATTAGTGAATTGTTATGTAATGTGTTATATAGAGTGACTGAGAGGTGGATCCAGGGGGTGGGGGTGGGGTACCGGGGTTGGGACCCCCCTTTTTTGGGGATGATTAATGCAGTTGAATGGGGACATGTAGTTGGAACCCACCCCCTTTGTCCTTGGTTAGGACCCCCCCCCCCCTTTTTTTAAATTGGCTGGATCCGCCCCTGAGTACCAATGTTTTAGCTTTTTTAGTCATTTTAAAATAACTGGATACATTGGATGACAATTGGAATTCACCTATTGCTTTCAAGACAAATGATATAATAGAAGTAAACACATTTTGGTCTAACAAATTATACATATAGACAAACATCAATGCCCATGCTCATTTCTCAAAAATCTTTAAATGAATATAAATTTGTATCAGTATCAATATTATACTGGAATCCACTTCCACCTTTCATGCACTCAGTAGAGGTTTTGGCACATGTATTTGAGAGCTGATTTATGTCAACAGGTATCTTATCACCTTTGTACTTTATTTGGCCTTTTTGGATTAGAGGGTCACTGATGGAACTTTTGTAGACGAACTAAATACAAAATTTAATCCTGGTATTTATAATGAGTTGGTTCAACGATTAATGATGAGTTTAAGAACATGACATCTCTGATAAAAAGACAGTCAGATTAATTTTCAGACATCATAAACTAATTTGGAAGCTTGTCATTTAAAAAAAATCTGGACAGTTTTGACGGACTACTCAGGCCAGTTTCACAGACTAGAACACTGCAAAGGCCACCAATAAGTAATATAAAAACAACTTACTTGTTACCTCTTAACACAGTAAAATTCTTTGTAATTATTGCACAATTGACTGTAAAGAATATTTGTAGTTTTGCAATGTTAAATTTATTTTAGTTTGAACTGGTTTTATTATATATAATATGTTTATCTATTTGTATCAGATTGTATAAGCTTCTATAGATGTAAATTAGATTTTAAAAGATGTCATCAGTAAATTACCATTGCATCAGATCCATCTTTCTCTAACGAAGTTGGAAATCGAATGTCTTTTACAATTAAATCAGTTATCTTAGTGGGAAGACCCATGCTTACAACCAGCACACACTCTGTTCAACCAAAAATAAAAGGGGGTGTGTCAGAAAAGGTAAAATCCCGAAACATCAAAGAGGTTCCGAGTACAACTAATGTTTCCGTTACGAAAAAGCATGGCGGGGGATAAAGCCGTTTTAAATTTTCTTGACGTTTCTGAACAAGAATCTATCCCCTTGTCGATTAAAACAAAGTTAGAAGAAGTGATCAGCAAATATCATGATGAAAATGATGACCTGAAAGTAAAATATGAGAGACTAAGAGTTAACTCTGGTACATAAATAAGATTTTCTACACTTAAAATTTTAGAGACTCGGAATGATTTCTTATGTCGCAGATCATTTGTTTAATCGGTATCTTATATCTTTCTTTTAAAATGACCTCAATGACAGGCCCCAGCTCCTTCTGTTCTCTAGCGTATTGATCATTTAAAAAAATCCTAGTATCCATCATTGTCACCAAGTACATGAAGCAATATCATGAATATAAACAAATCTAGTTTGTTAGGGTAGGGCCAGGGGAGTTGGTACCAGCTATCCTGCAAGACCCAGTATAAGCCAAGAACAGACAGTTTCTAATTGCTTTATATTGGAAATCCATGACTTATATTTTCATCATTTTAAATAGGATCATAACAATAACTTACAGAATACAGAACAGACCAAAACAACAAATAAAATCCTAATAATGTAAAACAGCAAACATTATACATGTAGATGTAGATAAATTGAAACAAAACAACAGCCGGTTCATCAAAATTCCCTTGAAATTTAAGTTGTTTCTTTTTTTAGACATATTTATATCAATTAAAGATAATCTAAACATTGCTAAACAAACAAGGAGGGGCAGCCTGTAACTATATGTTTGAAATGATCTATGAGCAATGTTGATCTTGAATTAGATTTTGAACTTTCAACAATATTTTTAAAACAATAAAAAAAGATGACATCTGTGTTTTACATGAGAGATTAAAATAGATTTGTTTTAGAAGTGTAACGGGAAAGCATGATTCTTGCCAAATCGCAGGTCTTCATCAGGACTTGAACCCCGGATCTGTGGCAGCGTGCTTACCAACTGAGCTAAAGAAGTGCTTCCTTAGCTCAACCAATTATGGCGGACTAAGAATCTAATGATTGTTCTAAGGGAAGCAATCCCGTCACACTTCCCCCACCTCAAGAATCATCATACCATTATGACTCTCACTCAAACATACCGGTATTATACCCTAGCTAGAATTCCTCCCTAACTACCATGGGTTTTAAAGTTGGGCGCCAATGTCACCAGAGAGCATGATTTTTCTTGCAAAATCGCATGTCTCCACTGGGATTTGAACCCAGGATCTCTGTGTTACAAGACAGTGCACTAAACGACTGAGCTAAAGAAATACTTCCTTAGCTCAACCGTTTACGGCTGACTAAATATCTTAACACATGTTCTTAGGGAAGCAAACCAGTCACAGATGCAACAAATACATGTAGAACGTGATAATCTGCCTCTTGTTGAAGACAGGTAGAACAAAGTCATTGAGCTTTTATATCACACTATTATTTTACTGTATGATGTGCCAACACATTAGGCTTAAAGATACTATTTGGCAACGGCTAAACAAAAAATTAATTTTTGAATGTATAATTATATGCGGTATGGTGGATTTTCTAGTGTATTGAAGACCCTTTGTGGGCCATTTGCCGTTTTCTTTACTAAGTTTTGTGTTCTAAGGGACCTAAAAAATGTTAGATTGGAGTCCTGGTCTCCTTATTAATTTCAAAACTCTAGCATGTAGTTTTCTTTCCAGACATAAAAATGTGTGGGTTTTTTTTCTGAAATAAAATTAAAAATATGAGAGATTGCACACTGTATTGTGTGTATACTATAACTTGAAAAAATACTTGTTAATATTCATATTGAATGAAAAGTTTAGAAATGGCATAATTAAAACTAAAAACAGAGCTCCAAATAAGCTGCGTATTTGCGTGATCACGCAATACAAATATTAGAAAACCCAATGCAATTGTCCAGTGCAGGGTTCAACAACCCAATTAATTCAACGGAAAACCCAATTATATGCCAAAACCATGAGTTTTCAACCCTTTTATTGACTACTGTTTGCGTTATTTACCCTTATCTGTGTAAAGTCGTCGCGTAAACTATTTTTATAATATTTATAATTGGAAATTTACTGTCGTTCTAAAAATAGATCCCTGCATCAAGTACCTGAAATGGGTCCCTGTTTGAGATTTCCCTTGCTCAATAGGTACACATGTTTTTGTAAACATTTCGATCTTCTCGGCATTTATCTAATTAGCGTGTTTCATGAGTCATATTTTTTTCGCACTGCTTGGAATTTATCATAACATACATTAAATTAAAACAAAAGTGAATGTCCGGTAAAAATATTGAATAGAAGCAAGTTTTCGGCTTCTTTTGAAAAGCTGAGGGAAAGTTATGATGATAACAAGACTCAGCCAGTGTTTTAAGGAAGCGTCCATCAAATACACGGGCGTGTGTGCGTACCATAACGAGAACATTGCTAATAAACACGGGGTTTCATCAAAATCGAAATCAGTTGAAAAAAATGAAAGGCCAAATCAATTATGAAATGATAAAGCATCAGAAACCAAAGGTTCTAAATAAAATACAACAAAACCCATATTTATGTCAATTGAATAAAACAAAAGCATTCAAGTATAATTAGAGTTTTTATACTATAATTTTATTCATTTTACGGTTGATTAATGAATACACATACCATGCACACAGGCACTGGTATCCGAATTTATTAAATTAAGGTATAAGACGAGTGCCTGTGAATACACATATCTGTTTTTGTGAGAAAATACAAAACTGGCAAAAGGTTTGAAACGGGACACAATTTAAACCTACAATTGCTCCTCAGTGAATAAACCAAATAAAACAGCTAGCAAATAACCCTAACCATAACCCCAAACCAAATAAAACAGTTGAACAAAGTAAGAAACATATTTAAGATGGGAAAAATGGGTTGATATTGCCTAAATATTCAATATTGTGTTGATGAAAAAAAACCAATTCATTAAGGAGCTTGGTGGTGAAAAACCCATTTTGATATTAACCTGAGGGGTGAATTGGAATTGATAATGCAATTAAAACACTTTACACCCAATTATATAAGAAAATGGTGGGTAAAAACCCCAATTTGTGAATTCTTATCTGGAGCTCTGTAAAAACAAAGTGTATAATTTGTTTCGTCAGGAATGTTAGTTTATTCATGTACGAAATGTTCATATCTTTATTTGAATACTTTACCATTGTAGAACAGCAGTATTTTGATGTAGAAAAACAACTAGTTAGCAGTAATAATAAACTAGAATCAGAAACTTCTACAAATGCAGAGCTTAAGGACACATTGGCACAGCTGGGTAAGTACAGTAAGGCTTAAATTAAAATATTGTTTGTTTGCAGTTTACCGACCGACCCTTGAAAATCTTCCCGACTGTGAAAATTTTATTGCTTAAAATTTGAAGAAATTTTTTTTAATACCTCTATTGACGCGATCCGGAACTTTGGGTCCTTTCCGGAAATGATTTAAAGTCTGGGTCAATTACGCATTTCAAGTTTGGTTTTTCTTAGCTTCCAGTCAAGCGTTCATGTGAGGGCTATTCCATTTAAACATAGATCAACCCCCAGGAAGGCACTATGACAATAGGGCAGCCACCCAGAGAAGCATTTTTACAAATTTTTAAGGATTGTCCTCATCAAAACTTTGAAAAGGGCACCCACCACTAGAAGTGATTTCAAAATGCCTTCCTGGGGGTTGATCTATGTTTAAATGGAATAGCCCTGACCATTTAATGATAAAGCACATGGAAATTGTTTTCAGGTATCCATGAAGTCACGGAGGAGTACTTTACGCTGTCGTCTCGTGTCAATTTTAAGACAAATAACAAACAAAAAAGTTTATTAGTAAACTGTTTATACAGATTCAGGCACATGTAATGATGTGTGATGATATCATTGACGATGATGCAGCGGATATTCATAACTGACACGATAACCATTCTGTCTCAAACAAATCGGGTTCAGAATCTGTGGAGCCTGACTTTATGGAACCAATTTCAGTGGTTAAATAATTCGACAGCAGCTTGAAGTATGGCTTATTTTCTACAAATGGTTGTGAAGACGACAAAGATGAAACCACTTCTCCGTGACTTAAATCTTCATGGATATCTGTAAACAAGCCTGTACGGAGGAAGGGCTCATTTGAAATGTTAATGGATATAGATCATGCCAAATCAATAAGAAGCAACCCTAACTACACAAAGATGTAGAGAAAATGAATGGTTAGCTTGAAAAATAAATAAATATACTCTTCGATTGCAATGAGTATGCTCCTTTAGGATAAGGGGGGCTGCCCCACTCATTGCAATTATTCTCTTTCTTACAATATTAAATATACCCAAACTGTGTGGCCTGTGTAAATTCAATTAAAACATGTCCTTAGGAGCTATGCTGCCAATTTTTTTTATGCATTAAAAACATTTCAGTACAGACCATTTACTTTTAATGGGGTGCTATGGATTTCACCCCAAACTTTAGATTTCTTTGGTTTTCATTTAAGCCTGGCAAAAATATAACCTTATCACATATAATTAAATATTGTTAGAAATATGAAAACAGTCGGATGTCTTAGTACTTTTTTTTCAATTGAGGAAGATTCAATGGTTATTTATTTTTTTTATTAAAAATACACTCTTTAATAATTGTCTTATAAATCTATAATATATACATTTTTCTGATGAAAATACTCTACTCATGAAAACATTCTAGTCAAGAAGCATACATGTCTGAATATATTTCTTTAAAACAGTTCTAGTCATAATGACATTCCATGTTTATAAGTGTTCCAGTATTTAATAATTATACCATATTTTATGTCATAAATTGGATAATGACACTATGTTAAAGTTTCAGTTTTGGTTAAAAAGTTTTTTATCTGAAAATGCCTGTTCATTTGATGTTGTTTTTCAGCATGTCCAGTGTTTGTTGTTTTAAAATGTTTTTGTTTTTCTTCACAAGAAACTTGGTTTAGTGTAACTGCTTGTTTAAACTGTATTTTGGCTGATAAAATAAAATATTTTTCCTACCTACCGACCCTTCAGTCTGAAGGTACAGTCGGAAAACTGCAAACAAACATATTTTTAAGGTTGGCCTAATAAACCACGGTTATACAGTAATAAAACAAAAGTTTTATTATAAGGATTCACAAGGGTTTAAATTGAATGGTTAAATCAATTTTATATGTAGTTATGGTAAAAACTATGTTTTTGTCTGCAGCGGAACATTAAAGTTGAACTATTGTATCATACAAAAATATAGATTGCTTGGAGAAACTATTTATTCTATGAAAATGCCAAATATATCTACATGTACATTTAATTTGATAGCTTTTAAACATCACAAGTAAGTTCTAACAGTATGTGCAGATCAGTAATACTAATATTCTTGCAATGATTATCAAGATTATAAGTATTCAGTTTATTTTTGTATGAAGTAAATTATAAATACTTTAATATGATAATAATTTTTGAGGGCTAATTTTGCCACCAGAACAAGCCACTATAACACCAGAGAGGATCTTGAACATTCTATAATGTGTGACTGTCTGAATATGAATGTATAATGACAAGCAATAATTGATTTTGTACAGTTCTTTTACATCAATACATTCATGTCATAAATCTAATTGTACCTCTAGATTATCATTTCTTATTGAAACAATTGTTTTGTGTGCTGAAATAATCAAGATGGATGTAAAATTCTAGAAACTTCTTTCTGAAACAACAAACTGTAACAAAATACATGATATAATATTGATAAAACATGCTTTCATGTACTGTTACAACACTGTCCCAGGTTAGGGGAGGGTTGGGATCCCACTAACATGTTTAACCCAGCCACATTCTGTAAACATGTGCCTGTCCCAAGTCAGGAGCCTGTAATTCAGTGGTTGTCATTTGTACATTAGGCTGTTAGTTTTCTAGTATGAACTGTTTTACATTTGTCATTTTGGGGCCTTTTATAGCTTACTATGCGGTATGGGCATTGCTCATTGTTTGAGCCATATGGTGACCTATAGATGTATATTTTTGTGTCATTTGGTCTCTTGTGGAGAGTTGTCTCCAGGGTTTCCGCTGGCGGTCGCCATTTTCGCAATTTGCGAAAAAATAATAATATTGGCGATTAAAATTCGTCTTTGGCGAAAGAAATATATCTAACGATTTATTTTCAGCCATCTTGTTTATTTACTTTTTTCGGGTTTCTCTGACTTTACCGATCAGACAATACTCGGAATTCACCTTGAACTCGTTAAGATTTTGACAGAAAATCAATAATCAGCTGATTGCATTCATAGCTATCGACATCAAAGGGCTAATTAATAAAGGTGTTAAGTGTATGATATGACAAAATGATATGGTTAAATGGCTTCTGTCACATGTCACAAAAGGGATTGTGTTATCCACTTTGCGACGCACGTGTTTGAAGCAGAATTTTTACGCTTCCTCTCCTTCTTTTACTGATAGTCCAGAAAAGAAATTTGTTGTTATGACGAAAAAATGTTCAAAACAAAGAAAGGTCTCTGATTTAAAACTTTATCATTTAACTTTCATATAGAATGATAGATCATTGATTTAGTGGGTACTTCAAAGTCTTTTCAGTGACACACGTGTTTCAAGCATATAGTTTTGCTTTTTAACGATGGTCTAGAAAAAAAAACTGTCGTTATGAAGAATTCTATTCAACAGGTTGGCTTGAGAGTAACCCTTTAAGGTTCCGCTAAAGTCAAAATTAACTTATTTTTCAAACCAAAATTCCGACTGATTTAAGAACTATATACCCATATTATATACATCAAAATTTGCGGAATTTAGTGGTGAATCACTTAATCATAAAACTTAAGCCAAAAAATGATTGTGTAGTAAGAACTTTGCAATTTTATCCATCATTGTTTTAAAAAAATCTGGACATTAACTGAGTTCTTTATTTCCCCTAAAAATGAAGCATTAGTATCCTTAAATCATTATCTAGGGCAAGCTAAGGCTTAATATTAAAAATAATGTATAATTAAATAGGTATAAATCTATAAAGCATGATAGGCAAATTCAAAATGAGAAGCCATTTTTTCCATGTGGGAACTACTTTCATAAAAAGTATGGAGGACCACACCTGTAAAGATATTGGACATAAACATACCATTTTCAACATACAGATAGCATGGCATTAAAATTAAAACAAATTCATTGCTAAAAATATTTATTATAATAAATTTCACTAAATTCAATAACAGGATGTAAAAATATATCATATATATCACAAGTAAAAAAAGGGGGGATTGACTAGCCATAAGGTAAATATTATGATAGATTAATTAAATACATCTATTCTGTGGTTCTCTCTTTTTTTCTTAAATAGAAAATTGAACATTGAGTTTTGGTCTCTACTTTTTCAGTTTCCTCTCCTGAATAAATAGAAGAACTAAAAAAAAAACATTACTATCTTTTCCTTCAATGAGTAAGAGCAAAACATAAATTAATTTTTTCAAATTACTTTTCAGTTTTCAGACCGATTTAAATTTTGTTTGCAAGGCTATATAGAAATATACCTATATATTTTTTGGAATCCTGGTTATCAAAACAGAAAGGAAAAAATATACATGATGAATGACATACAGATACAAGATTGTAATGAGAAGAAAAATTCAATCCAAGTAATATATAAAGTAAAAGCAGAAAAAATGCAATCTAACTCACAGTAATTCAGTATTATATTTTCATCATGCTCTGAATTTAAAAAAAACCCAAAAGTATCAAATCAATAACTTTACTTTCTTTCTCTTTCTCTAGAACCATTCTGAAAGTTTATATTTGAGTTTATAAAGTCAGCAGGTTTTAAAATTTGGACAATGAAAAAGAATGCATACAGGCTATTCCAGAAAAAAAAGTAGGGGGGGGGGGGGGGGTGGAAGGCACATTGTATATAATACATAGGTGATGGGTATCAGAGCAACTTTTCTCACTATAATGCACTATAATTCTCAATTACAATTGTCTGGGTGGTGGGTGCTGACAAAAACTGTCTTCCAACTCCCCCATACATTTTTTTCTGGAATAGCCCTAAGTATAATGTCAAAGTAATGTTGCATTTCTTTTGATGGTCAAAGTATAGAAAAAACTTGGCATACATGTACTACTTATGAATTCAAATGGAGCAGTATCAAATGAAATCAATCATACACATGTTTGAGTACAAAGGACCATGAAGTGAAATAAGAATTGAAAAGTTGTGACTTTGAATATCAACCAACCATTATACAGCACACGTTGATGACTAATACTTCATATAGCTAAGGTTGTTTACAAGGTAATAGAAAACTCAATATATACACAGTTTTTAGTGTTCACAATATTCAAAAATTTGCTGTAATTATAAAAGCAACAAATCTTAGAATTACACAACTTATATCAGTAATTTTCTGTTTTTCTTCATCTAGATTGATGTGCTGTCTCTTAGACTTTCAGACATGTTTACTGTTCATTTTTCTAGTAAAATATCCTGATCTATAGTAAATCTTTACATGGAATAACCACAATGTTGTTGTCTCTTTTCTATTCTGAGCATGAAAAATTCTCTGAAACAGAAAGTAAAGCAGCTGTAGTGAATAATTTCAGTGTAAAACAGTACTTTCTTATCACAAACAATTTAGCTTATAATTTTTTTAAACATTAGTATCTTTATAAGTACATTTTGTACATGTATTTAAATTTAAAAAGCTGTGATTGGTTTACTTATATATATGGTATGGGCAATATGTAATATTTTTTAAATAAAAAACCAACAAAGTACATGTATAATAATAACAATACCAAAAAATGTATATGTTTGTTTTACTTAAATACGTTTTTCTGATTGGCTTACTGCACATCACATGGTATTCCTTAAGCAATTGCATTACTCTATAAAACTTTTCATTCATGATAACACGAGGTCCCACAAAAAGTGCACAGGTGAATTAAAAAAATGATAAAAATGTGTTTTCATGATTCTAGGTAAAAAAATGTAGCTATAAGTATTGAATGCTTCTTTTTGTAACTTCATAGGTTTGTTAAAGCGTTGACCATGTGCACATTTTTAGAATGAAGCGTGGAACTTCCGTGCTTCATACAAAATGTACTTCGGTCAACACTTCTACACCCTAATGAAGTTACAAAAAGAAGAATTCAATTCTTAAATAAAGCATCTTAGCTTGTTTGCAAGGAAAATAAAAAACTGTTCCAATTATTCAAGAGACATTTGATTTTTGTTTAGCAAGCATCAAGAATCTAACAGCTTGTACAAAAAGACTCCTTTATATTCAAAAGAGAACTTTCATGTATAAACTTACATCTTTGAACCCTAATCCATTCATCAAATCAATGAGCAACTACACTGTATCAACTGCTCATTAAAGTATATATTGTTATAACATTAACATGTTATGAATTTTAAGAGGAAAAAAGAAAGAAGTAATTATTATCAAACTGTGAACAATAATCCAAATGAGGTACATGTATAATTGTCCCAAAGCGATATAGATTTTATATAAAATTAGCAGTGCAAAACAATATCAGCTGAAGTGAAGAGATGTATTGAAATGGCCATAATTTTGGTTGATTTGTTACTACATTTCTTCATCATGTTTATTAGAAAGTTTTCAAGAAACTTCTCTGGTTTAGTTTGTAAAAAACATGTTTTTATAATTTTATAATTTATAAAAGAACTATCTCTAGATGGTTTTTTTTTCAAATATTTTCACTTTTGAATCAAAAATATCTACTTATACATATAGCTACTGTGGTCATATGGTTACATGCATATATCCAAAATAAACAATTTTATTATTTTTTTACCCATACATGCCATACCTGCTTTGTAGACAAATTCTTTATATTCTATAACTAATACTGTAAACACCAATAATACACCAAAACATCACTTAGCAGCAACAATTAGCCTCAATTGCTAATAAATATGTCAACCATTTACTCTTAACAACTCATTTGAGGCACAAGGTATAAAGTAGGGTATTACCTGAAAAGAGAAAGGTGTATATACAATGAAAAACAATGTATGGCAGTTCATACCTGTAGTAAAGAAGGCATGTTCTTTATTAAACATTGTAAATTTGGTATGTGAAATAACTTTAGCACATGCTTCAAGTGAAAAATCAGACATGGCTGGGAATTTCATGATATATACTACAACTGTACATTCTGTACTAGTATTAAAAAATACAACTGGCACCATAATTTGTTTTGCTCTATCTGTACATGTAACTCGGTTTTGACAGACTTTCACCGAAAGAGTAATACATGTAAATCAGACCTATTTAACTTAATGGTATGTCAGGGTTATCAGCTGTTCATAATTAATCTAATAAAGGTACTCAATCATGTCAATATTTTACAGTTAATCATCTACATGTATATGGCTTTGTTAATATTAAATTTATTGTTCTTCACAACTGGTCCTGTCTTCAGGACCTGAACTTTTAATAGATTTATCAGCTGAGCAAAATGAAGCAGGACAAGCTCAATCTTCTGGAGGACCAGATGTCACCCCTGGTTTTTATTGTTTGTATTGACCAAGCTTTAGTTTTGAGTGCTAATTTTTCAATCTGTTTCTAGTTTGTGCTTGTATCTTCTTACTCCCCTTTGCCATCCTTTTGAGACTGTTACTTTTTAAGACTTATGACACTGTTCTGTTACATATACATTTGTTTGTATGTTGTATCTTTGGATTTTACTTACAGGCATACATATGTGTGCTTATTCCACTGAATCTATTTTGAAATGAACAATTGATATTTTATCTTGTGTGTTCTATGTTGTGATGTTACATGTATGCTATTGTTTCAGAAAAAGGGAGAAGGTTTGGATCCATTAAAAGGTTTAATCCTGCTGCAAATGTTTGCACCTATCCTAAGTCAGGAATCTGATGTACAGTAGATGTCGTTTGTTTATGTAATATATACATGTTTCTCATTTCTCGTTTTTTTTTTAATATAAATTAGACCATTGGTTTTCCTGTTTGAATGGTTTTACACTAGTAATTTTGGGGCCCTTTATAGCTTGTTGTTCCGTGTGAGCCAAGGCTCCATGTTGAAGGCCGTACATTGACCTATAATGGTTTACTTTTTTTTTTTTGATTGTTATTTGGATGGAGAGTTGTCTCATTGGCACTCACACCACATCTTCCTATATCTATGAATATTCTTAAAAAGGAAATTCTGTTTTATCATGATTAAAAATATGTGCAAATGTAGCTCTTTGTCATGTCGACCAGATGTAGCTACTCCATGTACTTACAATTTTGTAATTACCTTTAATTTTAACTGTAAACTTTTGTAATGAGAATCAATTTAGTTATTTACACATGTCTTTTTGCTGGCTCTTTTGCTGGTTTTTCTAGACGACTGCTGTTTAGCTTTAGATACAGATGATACGAACTGAAAAATCAATGATCAAAATTAACTCAACAAAAAGTTGAAAAACAGTATAAAATAAGAGTAACAATTCAGTGAACTTTATTATTGTCATGATCATGATAATGACTAGGTTATTCATGGTCAATAACTCTCTATATGTGTAGTTGTTAGTATTAGAAGTATGACAGTCAGACTACATGTGACATATGTATATATAAAATTTCTTAGACTGAGAGCTACATTTTCAGGATTCTTCAATGGTAATATTCATATACCATGTATACAGGAAAATGTTTACATCAGCTGTACATGTATCTTTATAGTTAACTGCATAGTTAACTTACCTATGAGTCTGCATTAACAAAAATAATTTATTAATCTGGAAACTAAATTATAAATATCAAAACTTGTCCCTATATGTATATAAATTACAATGTATGTCTATATAAAATTTTCTACATTTTTACTTTTCTGAAACAGTATTTACTGACATTGGACTATTAGCTAACAATGCAGATTAACCTTCCATGTAATACATGTATATGCTTTACTTTGAAAAATCCACAAATGTTGAATTTGAAAATCTGTATTGTGTTAAATTTCAATTCCCAATCTATACAAGGGCCTGGAAAAAGCAGTGACAGCTTTGCTCAATGTTGAAAGCTGTATGGTGACCTTTTATCAAATAAATTGATAATTCTGTGTCATATGGTTTCTGATGAAGAATGGTCACGCTATCAATCATACCACATCTTCTTAATTTATCTGTTCTAAATATACATTTTAATGCTACTTTATCTCTGGAACTTACCCAAACTCCCGGTTCTCTAATGCCAGGGCTCTTCCCTTCTCTAGGACAAGCAAGTTCTGGTAGAATAGCAGAATGGTAGAAGGCGGTTAATTTTGGTAACATAACATTGTTCCATAAATTGAGGTCACGTTGGATTCTCTGAATAAATAACTGATAGGGATTTATTGTGCGTACAACAAAGTCATGAAAGTCTAGCCAGTGAAAATTTCCAACATTTAACAATCCTTGACACTGATAATAATAGTCATGATTTTGTTTCAGAAATAATTTATCTTGGCGTATCTCTAAACAAAAGTTTTTATTTGCCGCAGCTTGAAATAAATTTATAGGTTTTGAGTGGACAAGATTTTTCACTTCCAATAATCCCTTTTCGCCATTACCAACAATAACAATGCCATCAGGGCTACCAGCAAGAAACTTATGTTCATTATTGATAATTAGACCACTTGATTCTACCGTTAAAATAACATTTTCTTCTGCTTTCTTCAGTCTATATTCCTCGATAGTACTACGTTCGTGCAGAAGTCCATTTTTTGTGTGAAATGTTCCTCGAAACTTTGAGTACAACAAGTTTTTAACTAAATTCTTTACCAATATAGATGGTCTTCTTCGAATGATTTTTCCAAAATTTGAACATGTTATGCGTTTTTTCCTTTCAGAATGCCAGTTATCAGATTGAGATTGTTTAATTGTTGCAGTTGCTATTTCTTTGATTTTAATTTCAGAAATATTAATGTGTTTTTTAAGAAAGTCACTTTGCAGTACAGCTAGATCTGTAACAGGAATATCCTCTGTTACATCAATAGCCTCTGGTCCATAAGATCTTCTAGCCTTTTTGGAACAACTAATCGTTAATGATCTCATCTTTCTCTTCCAACGCTTTTGGTGTGTATCGTATTTAGCCTTATATCTAGTGCTGTTGGCTAGCCTTATATTACTACGCTCAAAATGTCGTGTGAAAAAAAATCCTGGTTGGGTAGCTGTTGTTTTTTGCCATACTTTAGGAGACCACTCTGGTCCAAAGTTCATTCGCAATCCTCCACCAAAGCACCTCCCATGCCATGAACCTCTATTGCATAAGTTATATAACTTTCCGCCGTCAAATTTACACCGTATGTGCATCCAAGATTCTGCCAGATTGGTTGTGTTGTTACCCAACAATCGATCAGCCTTTTCACTAATTTCGAGACAACAAAGTGCAGACATCTTGGATAATGTACTGTTCAACATCACTGTAATTTATGTGAGTACCTTTACGTGTCTCCTCTTGTGCCTCAATGGATGTTCCCTCTGTCCACAGTTTTACTTGGTCTTCAAATATATCTGAACTTTCATCTGGATCTTGCAGAGAAGTCAGTATACTGTCATTTAAGGTTGTGCTGGATGATAACTTTGCTTTGCAAAAATCTGAACAATTACTGTGTTTTCCAAACACATGGTGGACTGAATTTATTATATCATGACGAAGATTTCTTACTGCTTCAGTTTTTTCTACACCCTTTTCTTTCACCTCCTTTGCTCTCATTCTGATTGCGCATCTTACAGCACTAACTAACCTACAATACATAATATGGCAGGATTAATATTAGTGGAAACAATGTATTTGATCTGTTAATTAGAATTTCCCAATGAATAATGTACTGATGACACATTTAATATATCATAAATTTAATTATAATGAGCTGGTATCCATATGGTATAAAAAAAATAATCATGCAAGCACCCATATTCAACCCATATTGAACGACAAAATTATTTCATTTACTTAAATTACTCTTACTTATGGATTTTGACATACTATGAATGACAACATTATTTCATTCAATAAAATAGTTTTAATTTCTGTTGAGTGTATTTTTTATTTTATACATTTGACGTGATACTGTACGTATGTATCCCGTCATACTTTGAACCACACCTTATTTATTTATTATTATTACATTTACTGTTGAGTCTGTTGTTTGTTATATCAACTTTACGTGACTATGCATGTATGTATACCTTCATACTTTGAACGACAAAATTATTTTTATGTCTACCTGTGCGAATTTCAAACGCGCAATTTTACACCAGCAATGAAAACCATTTATTCTTTACGGGTAGACTTTATATAGATAAATTAAGCGGTATAAGAAAAGCATAATTAGTATAATACATTTGATGTATGCCTTTTTGTGCTTCTTTGTTACATTTGTTGTTTTTATAGTGATGCAAGTATGTTTGTTTTGTTCATACTTTTAACGACATAATTATTTTTATGTCTACCTGTAGGAATTTCAAACGCGCAATTTTACACCAGCAATGAAAACCTTCTTTCCTTTACGGGTAGACTTTTTATATACATAAATTAATTGGTACAAGAAAAGCAAAATGAGTATGTTAAATTTGATGTATGCCTTTTTGTGATTCTTCGTTACATTTGTTGTTTGTATAGTGATATTAAGATAATAACACAATATTGACTGCTGTACCAATATTTTTGACATTTTTACTCTTTGAGTATGTTTGTTTTGTTCATACATCATTGACAATGTAATGGAATTTGATGCGACTGTCATACAAGTGAGAGGTTTAGCTAGCTACAAAACCAGGTTCAATCCACCATTTTTTACATTAGAAAATGCCTGTACCAAGTCAGGAATATGACAGTTGTTATCCATTCGTTTGATGTGTTTGGACTTTTGATTTTGCCTTTTGATTTTGGATTTTCCTTTTTGAATTTTCCTCGGAGTTCGGTATTTTTGTGTTTTTACTTTTTATTCAAACAACTCCATTGATGGTTCCTTCACGAATCTCTTATTCACTATATATAGATAGCAGTAGAAAGAATATAATGTACTTGTACTTCATTCTGTGAGGTATTATAATAATAAAAGAGAGTGTGTTTTATTATGTTTAAAAGCAATCTTCACAGTATCATGAGTATGGTGTGTGGTTATATATATATATTTAAATTTGAATTTGTTAAACAAATCATGCACAAACAAAAAAATACATTCAATTATTTTAAACTAAAGTTATTATCAGGAAACCAATGTGTTTTTCAGATAATGCCGAGGACGAAGATGATTACAATGATTACTTGGAAAATTGTAATCAACTACAGCTGATTAACAATTACAATTACCCCAAGTCTGGACCACACCATACCATCCAAAATAAATTTTTTCTCTTGTATATAAAACAACTCATTAAGATTAAGCATGAAATGTAATTCAGTGCCTAATTCTTGGTGAATGTTATCCTGCTTACTCTCATATATACATCTATGCATGCAATACTAAATCAGGACTATATATCTCATACACGTACAAATATTGAAGTAATTGCAAGTTCAGACTTTAAACTTGACCCAAGTCAGAAGACCTTAATATTTAGCATGTTTAGCTATATATATATATATATATAGGTTAGTGACCTAATTTCGGGTTAGAAGGTTGCATATATTTTATGTCAGATAAATCAGCATGCATGAGTAAATAATTTTGTGTTAAAGTAACTGAATTTTGACCTCAGACCTAAAACTAAGCAAATGTGGGAGCTGAGGATTAAGGTAATTTGTAGTAGAATATACTTTAAAAATCTCTCTTCCTCAATCAACAACAACAGCTATAAACATGTGAAGGAATATATTATAGGGTAGGCCACAATCTGTATGTATGTTCCTGTCCCCGGTCAACTGTAATTCTGTTTTTGTTGTTTATTGCTGTGTTACATATTTGCTTTATGTAAGTTTTTTTACATAAATAACTAAGGCAGTTGATTTTTGTTTGAATTGATATAAAGTTGTTATTTCAAGGTCTTTACTAAGTACAAATGTAACTTTGTTGTATGGGCATTGCTCATAATTGAAGGTCATACAGTAAACTATAGTTTTTAATTCCTGTGTCATTTGGTCTATTGTGCAGCGTCATAAGTCTCATTGGTCATGTTAGCAATCATACATCTTCTTTTTTATAAGTGTATATCATGTAAATTGAACATTATCAATATAAACTGTGAATTTGTTCATGACCAGAGAGAAAAAAAAATTTTGCTCCCTGTTCATACATTTTTTTACATATATTCATATGTTTATTTTTTTAATACTAAAGAGCATTTGTAATTTGTTGATATTTCAGTGACTAACCTTATTCTAACATTCTTTGTCAAATTATGTCTTCCCTTGTAAATAGGGTTATCTGCAACCAGTTTCTCCAGATTAGACCTATAACACTTGCAAATGTGATTTGCACATTCTTCTTTGGTGACATATCTACCCCATACTGGAACTTGCTCACGGATGTTTGAAAAAACAGAGGAATCTCCATCTCCTGAAAAATATAATACATTCTAATTATCATTCACCTAATTTGAGTATTTAGTGAAAGAATCAAAGCAAAATGTATTACACAAAATATACAATATTGATTAACACTGCATCAGAAAATAGTACTCTGACCTTAGTATTTTTGTTACATGTACCACCAAATTTTTTCTCTCTTCACTTTTGTTTTCTATCTAATATATTTTCCTTCAATTATTTGAAATGTCCAAATATTTTCAATATAGGATAACAGCCAAATACATTTTGTTTTAAGCTACATGTAGTATGACCGTAAGACCATGACATACTGTGCGGATGGGTACATGTATATGTTTTCCTGATAATGGTATTTGTAGAAAATTTTTAATTTCCTTGCCCCAAGGCTAATTCAATGTTGATGATGTTGAAGAGGAAACCAGAATTCTCATGATCAGTAATTGAATAAGTTATCTGCTTTTTTGCAGTAAAGATATTATGAAGAAAGATCTAAAACATGGGAATCCCTGTTTATAGCTTACAAATGTACAAAAAATGTATACAATATATTGTGGTATAACATGTATAATAATAGTATACATATTTTTTATAACAAATTTTTCATACACGTAAATAATTCTAGTCACTGTGGTTTGCTTCATATCAATTTCAGTAATTTTTTTTTTTATTGTAACAAGACTGTTCAATATGTACATTAATAAGAGAGTTTTATAATCCATCATAAATCAGTTGTACAAATTGAAAGGTGTATTCCTAAACACTCTTTTAATGTGATTGATAAAAAATTGGATACAAAATATATAGTAAAAACATGATAAATTTCTGCCATCAAAAATTGGTTGACAATGTATAAGTCAGATAATTTATATTAAAAATTTTTTTACAGTTGTAATTCATAACACACCTAATAGTCCTTAGGGCGTCAGGATTGACCAAAGAAAGACCTATTTACAAAAAGTCTTTCATTGGATCAATCATGACCCCATTTAGTGAGTTATACAAATAGAAATGCCAGTTGTCATGGTTGTTCAAAACCTGGTTAAAAGGTTTTTTATGTTGTTGTTTTTTTTACTGTTCCTTAGTACAAATATGTAGTACATGTATATATGTATTTAGGCCATAATAAATAATAGGTTTGTTTGCCCAAACGCTACCTACCCAGAAAAAAGCTGCCTACTCAGATTCTTTTATTATCCTGATTTGAAATCTGATACTACAATTTCTTTTTTTTGAAAAAAAAAAGAAATTGCCTACCTACCTACCCACTGTCTCAACCTTGGGTAGGGTTTGGGCAAACCAAAATATTTTTAATTGTGGCCTTATAGATCTTATTTGCACTTGCACTTACCAATAACCCTCATATAACGCAAACCATGTTTGCTTTCAGCCTGTTTAAATCCCTCAATAATAATGTCTGATTCCATCGACTGGCTATCATGATTCCAGTTTTTAAAGCAAGAATGTGGCTTAACAGATTCTTGTCTACTTTCAGCTGAATTGCAGATATAACAATACCTGTTACGCACACCAATATGCAATAGTTTTTTTTGTCTCTTTCCCTATTATGATAGCCACACCCCCAAGCGCATTATAACTGTGTTTGTGAGTTCTCTTGGACCATCCTCCATCCATAATCACAGTAATTGATGGTATCTCATTGTGAAAATCACCTTTCTCAATAGCTATTTGGCGCTCTTCTTGACCAGCTTCTAACATACTCTGGTCAAGAATACTACTCCACCACTTTCCTATATCATGTTCAATGGCTGAAAATGTTGGTTGTGAAATACCAGGTGAATTAAGTGTACTCAAAATTTCATTCAAATGGGAAGGACCATTTCCAGTGGCAATACTCCCCCAAACAGCTCTAACATTGACATCATATCTCCTGCTTTCTGGTAGTTTAGGACTTGTTTCAAAATTAAATTTCTTATTGCAACCCTTACACTGCACAGATAAAACACTTGCTAAACCTAGAGATCTAATTTCAGTCTGCAAACTCAATGGAGATTCACCAATTGAAGCTAATTGTATGGCCTTCAAACACTGACATGCATGCATTGTGATGGAAGTTACATGTGATTGCAAGCATTCTAGATTAACAATACGATATCCATTTTCACTTGTGTCCAACACCTTTCTAATTTTAAGTTTAATAGGTGGCCTAACAGTACAACCAGTGTCATCAAAGAGTGTATGTTATATAAAAACAGGCTTCTTATCAATTGTCTTCTTTGAAACAGTTTTCTTAATTCTCTTGACACATAAAGAAATATTTCTAGACTTTGAAGATGTGATACGCTTAACAATCTTGTATTTTGGTCTTCCTGTATATCTATCACTGCGTAACCGCTTATAAATGCCTACAGATTTTCCAAATATTCTCGAAGATTTCTTTTTACTACCCATACTGAAGTTTCACATGTGCATGTATAACTTTAATCAAGTGGAGACAATTCAAATTATCTCCCTTCGATTTTTATATGGATAATATAGAGGATTTCACTTGGGGCCCTCCATATAATTTCGTGTTGGAAACATAGGGTTTTAATTACTATTTTTTAGTAACTGTATACACAAATAACTATTATTTAGGTTGTTTATCATCTCATTTTCGTTGAATAGTAAAAATAATGTAGTTTGGAAAAAAAAAAATTCAAAACATTACCTCATGGCTGACACGACAGATCAGTTAAATTATTTGGTTTTAATCGTCAGATCTTGTTGCGATCTTTGATACAACATAATTTAAGGGTTAGAACCAACTTGATTGACAAGTATGTGTTTGTATTACCTGTAAAAATATGTATTTCTTCTGATAATTGGTCTGTTTACGTCTTCGCGGTCAAAGATCAGCTGATTAACTTAAAACCGGAAATCGTTGCATCGAAAGTTATCGGTAGCAAAAGTAACAAACAAAGATGTTTCATGAACGGAAAATATTCCCCAAAACATTGAAAACTATTTGTTGATTAAAATAAACTGAAAATAAAAAAAAAAACTACCAATGTTCAAGTAAAACAAAAATACGAAAGTGCGCAATAATCTACTTTCACTTTCACTTTCCACCAGCATCAAAAACAGATAACAGTGGTCAGAATAAATCTCAAATATGTCCTCACGCTACCCAAAAAGTGCACTTATTAAATGCTGGTCGATGGTTACATATCACATGTGTATTTAACAACAAAGGAAAATAATAATTTCTTATTCGATCTCTCGTATGCAAACGAAATTGTAGCATACCGTGATCTTCCAAAATGGCGTGGTCAACAACAGCGAGACACGAAGGGAAAATCAACACATCTCTTAAAATTCGCATGTTTAGTTAAAAAGAGTTTCCGCTTGCCCTCAATAGAAAACTTGAGAAACACCATATGCGTATTATATAATGTAAAGTCATTCTGGTAAAGGTGTGCATTTTTTGGAAATTTTACATTTTATTTTCAAATAAAATCGAAGCTAACACTACTTCTATAAGTAGCCACAATTCATAAACACGACAGACAGAAAGCCTGTTTAAACTTTTGAAAGTATGAAAAATTTCTAGGTCATATTCCTCATACTTAAGGAATGATTGCTTGGTGTTTGTCCCTCTATTTTTTACTGAAATTTGACTTAAGCGGAACCTTAATGTAATCATGGTAATGACTACACCTTACACGAGCTATAAATTCCAAGTGATAAGATGCTGAGTTTTGTTGTAAAAACCAATTCTTATTTAGAGGGGCTGGAAAAAAGGAAAATTTAAAAAAGAAAAATATATTTGTATTACTTAGCGAAAAAAATATTAAAGTGGCGAAAAATATATTGTTTTGGCGAAAGAGGTGGCGAAAAAAATAGTTGACCATGGGGAAACCCTGGTTGTCTCATTGGCAATCATTCCACATCTTCTTTTTTTATTTCATGTATATAATACAATACATTATTAAGAAATTGAATTGAAATGATGATATGAATTGTTGTACAGAGAAAATACACCATATGATGTTTTACAAAGAAAGCAACTTAAAAAAATGTATGTTTATGTCAATTCTTTACACAGAACAAAAATACAAAGAAGTATCAGAGAAATTCACAGAGCTTGGAGATACACAAGAAGGAAGCCTCACATCACAGGTAAATATGAAGATGGCAAAAAAATCAGTTATTCTTGATCCAGATCTGTATTATGGTTTTGTTTTAACTTGATTTTAAAAATATTTTCTAATTTTTTTAGATTCTTTGATCATGTTGGATGTTTTCCTTCAAATTAAAACGTGAATAAAAATGTTTTTAAAAAAAAAGTTTTCTTAAAAAAATAGCATTTCATGCTTACAACATGTACAATATTGTTCAGAATTACCACAAGTACTTTTGTGTATATTTTTCTAGACATTTTTTTTCATTTATAAGCTTTCTTTGAAACACTGATAGCATATAATCAACAATATATTCTGACATAAATAAAAAAAGAAATTTGTCATGTGTTATACATATGTTCATATTTTAATTAGTTGCAACTTACAAGATCCAATGAACAGCTTGAAGCAGAGAAAAGAGATCTTACTGTGTTATTGGAGAAAAAGAATAAAGAATTAGACCGATTAAATGGTATATCAATTTTATACATTTATCAAGATAGCTATATATGAAATTCATACACTATTCGATGATAATCATAGATTATTGTTGATCATCTAAACGAGATTCATATTCTCGCTTGAGCCTGGACGGTCAAGGTGAGAAAGGCACAATCGAGTTGAGATTATCAATGATAACCTGTTTATCGCTATTTTTCCTATGACAATGTTGTCAATTTCATTACCAATGCCACGTGCCTGCTTAGTTTCTAGCGATAATTTTCTATCTCAAGTGAGTAGCATGAAATGAAAATTATCACCAAAAAATCAAAGGAAAAATGCACAAAATAGCGATAATAAGATAATGTGTCAGATTTTTTCAAATGATGTTACATAATTGGATACATTAAATGTTGTGTCAAATGGACACACTTACCATACATGCCATATCAAATTAGTATTCTGATAATCCAATGTCATCTAGCACAAATTAGAAATAAAGCAATGTTATATGTATTATAATGGTATTATTAAGTATGACATTATTTTGTAGATGAATGGAAAGATTTCACAGAGAAGTTGTCAAAGGCTAACACAGCCAAGTTTGAAGCACAAGCCAAGTTATCAGACATGCAAAGTAGTATGGTTACCATAGAGGTAAACATAGAGAGAAAAAATATTTTTATGACACCCATAAGAACATGCATATAGGTTTCATTTTGTATGGATAGGACAATTTATAAAACATGGGATCCAAATGGAGCTACATTGCTGAGTTTTAAGAAATAATTCAAAGTTGAAGTAAAATGAATTATTAATAATGAATATCAAATGTTAATTTTAAGCTTTTCTGAAAGAACTGTGGCACAATTGAATTAACATATAATGATACAAAAGAAAATCTGATATTTTGGGGATAGTAGGTTGAAATTAATGCATAGTAATGAAGGGAAAATACAACATAATCTTATTGTAACGTAAATAAATAATTTCTCCATCCTTTTGTGAGGACATTTACTGCTCCAATACGTATTTCTGTTAACACAAATTGTAACTGTTTTATATAAAATAAGGTTAATCATAAATAGAAAAGATGATGTATGATATACATCAATATTAAAGACAGATGCAGTCCACCAAAAGACATATTAAAGTCAACATACACTCTATAACCATAGGCTAAGTTCTAAATCACCCCTGAAAATCAGTCTAGAAAAACTTCAAATGCAGAATTTAAAAAAGATCTACCATCAATGCAAAATTCTTTAAATGACAAGATCCATTATTGCTTAATGATTTACTTGAAAGCAAATTTTTTTAAGGAAAAGAAACGACTCCATGTCAGAAAATAGTTCTTGTTTAGAATTTATTTTTTTCACAATATTTAAAGAAAAACTGTTTTTTCAATTGTTATGTTTTTAAAATAAAAAATGGAAACATTAAATGAGACATCATTCTCCAATTTGTTATATTTTATTATTTTAATTTTTTTTAATCAAATTTAAACAATAAATTATGATCAATATGGTGATGAGAGTTGTGACTCAACTAGAACTTACTTTGTGACCAGAAGTTAGTTTTGTCAGGAAAACAAAGAAAAGAAAGACGAGTGAAGAAAAGGAGATGTACAATACAAGAGAATGAAACAACAAGCAGAATACATTCAAACAATGTTTTCTTTTTATTATTTTGCTAGTTTCAATCAAAAAGATTACAACAAGAAAATGAACAGATGAAAGGACAGATTGATTGGTTAAATAAGGAACTTGGTGAAAAAACAAAGGAATTAATGAATAACAGAAAAGAACAGGTATTTAGATATGTGGCATACTTTTGTGCTTGGATTGTAACACTAGTGTTTTATCAGTAATTCATCAGCAGTTAAGTACATGCAGAAGTTTTTAAAATTGAATTTAGTTCAACAACAGTAAATATTTTCAACATATAAACTTGTATATCTCAGTCATAAGAAACATAGACTCCTTTAAAGATTTATATTATCTTCAAAGTTTGAACAACTGGGCACTATATATTTGAATGAATTTTGGATTTGATATATTGGTCAATGATCTTTGATCTCTGCTATTATTGTATTTTTGCACCTATGACAATTAAACACTTATTCCAGAGTGAACCATATGTTTTATTTTGAAAGAAAATATTACCAATAATTTAGTATAACTAAATGCCCTTTATTTCAGTCAAGTAAATTGATAGATCTACAGACACAGTTAGAGGAGAAGACAGAAGAATTAAGACAGTTAACCAATTCTATGGAAACTCTAAGGAAAACCAACAGTGATCAGGCTCAGAGGATAGATAAACTCATTCAGAAGTCTAAAGATGTGTGTGATTCACAGATACAGAGTGAAGAACAGTTTAGACAGGAGCTGGAGGCCAAGTCAAAACTGTCAGAACTTTACAGGGTAATTTTCATAAAATTATTTTGTGACAAAAATTAATTCTGTCACATTAAATGATAATCAAGTGTGTTATCATTCTGATAACTATTGTGCTACCTAAAGAAATAACTGGATTTTAATATGTGTACATGTAGTCATATAGCTAGACTAAAAAAATGATTTACATTGAATGTTTTCTTTTTTTTAGACTTCGGCAGAAGAAGCTGAAGAAAAAATAAAGGAATTAAGTAGAGCTGTAGATGAACTACAGAAATTACTAAGAGATTCTGCAAATGGTATGCTACATTTCTTTATTTTCTCCATGATCAGTTTATAGAGTTTCAACTCTAGGTGTTAACTTAATAATCACTCCTGCACCTAGATACTGTTTTTGATATCTCATTAAAACCATATAAAAGATTTTACTGTGTGTATATTTGACTAGAAAAGAATGCTACCATAACTTTTGTTATTTAATTATAAGAGCAATCAATGAATGGTACATAAAATGATAACTTAATACAAAAAGTAACTAAAAATTTTGTGAATATTACAAGAAAATATGTGTACTTGTGTTCATGTAGTTACATGAAAAAAGAAATTTACACTGCACACCTACTTTCAGTTTTGTCAGGGAAGGAATTATGGTAAAATGTATATTTATGTTTTCTAAATTTATTAACATTGTCATAATTTCATTACTTATCCCATGACATTGTCATAATTTCATTACTTATCCCATTATGTGCAATATGGTGGTATTTATCAATGATATTGTTACTCCATGTTTAATATGTTAGTTTGACTCCACTAGAATTTATATGTCATATTCTGTTTTGTCAGATCATACTAATATGGAAAAAGAAAAAGATAATGAGATTGAAAAACTTAACAAAGAAATTGAGGATCGAGGTAAATTTAGCTTAACTTGAAGAGAAGAAAAGAAAGTACACTATGGAACTGCTTTAAATTATTGAAAAAAAAAATTGTTAGTTTTTGGTAAAAAATTTCAAGACTTCACATTTACTGCGATAAAGTATAATTGACAATCCTATTAAAGAAGGAGAATTCTTATTTTGCAATCATGGCCCTACTGAAGGACATGAACATTTTAAAGAACACCATCAATATTTAATATTGAATAACATAGATTTATATCAATTTAGTAGACACTATCAAAGCTCTGACATATATGTAGATATAGAAAAGAGATAAGGATACGATAAAATACTAGGCAAGTGTTGATAAAATTTGTTTCAATAAATATGAATGACTGTATTTACATTAAAATTATACAATAAATATAAGAATTGTTACTGAAGCAGACTAGCATAGATGAAATCCTCCTCACATCAACAAAGTAAGAAGCATCAATTTGCAATGTATCAAACAAATTTATCCTATTTATTTACCATGTAGAGAGTGGAATCAGGCTGTTAAAGCAAGAGTTGGTGAATGCTAATGACCTTATTGATGCAGCAAGGAAGAAAAGTAAGTGTAATAGTGGAACAAGCATTTTTTTTTTTTACTTTGTTATGATTACTTTATGAATACTGTTATTCATTATAATTAGTTGAATACCATTTTTTGTGGGTTTTAGTGTGTACATGTGAACCATGAATTCAAATGTTCAACGAATATCATATTTTCAATAGGCTTTATATACAGAGATTGTCAAAACCTCAAAATCAAATATCCACGAATATGTAACATTTCAGCAATCAACGAAAATTGATACCCACAAAAAAAAAATGAATCCACATTATATTGTTTAAAATGATGTAAAACATATTTTTTATTTAATGATGTATGTAAAATTTAAAACTATAAGGAACATGATATTCCTTTCATTTTACTTATCCAATCTTTTCACTGCAATACTGGTACTCAATTTTTAAATTTACTTGTATTTTATTATTTCTGCACTGTTGTTGAACCATGTAATTATTTTATCAGATGCCACCGACCAGCAAGTGGACTCCATGTTTCCATCAGCGGCTGCCACCAGTAAATATTTAAAATCTGGCATGACATTAACACAGGTAAGATATACAATGTACACATAGCTGATCTCATTACAATTTTCAGGAAGCTGGTACCTTACTCCTAAGATAAACATATAGTTGTCTCATTACAGAAAGGGATATAACTTGTAGGTCCCATTACACAAGTTTGATCTGTAGGAGTTACAGATTTCTTAATAATACATTAGGGTTTGTTTTGGATGATTTTGTATATCCGACATAAGTGGTTGTATTATGAGTTTGTAAAAAATTGATTCCTTCTTATGATGTTGACTAGAAAAAAAAATAATCACATCAGTGAGGTACTAACATACCACAGGTGGTACAAGTTGTAATTGAAATAACAGTCCTCACTAGAGTGTAGAATATCCAAGTTAAAAATCTTGACAAGTATTATCTAAGTATTAAACATTTTATATTCCAGATATACAATGCTTTTGTGAATGTATCTGATGAGCTTATGTTAGAGAAAGAAGAAAACAAGAGACTGCAGCAATACCTGGATGATATACTTCATGTAAGTCAATTTTTTCTTTTCAAACATTTTTAAGATACAAGTGAATGCTTTTATTAAAAATTTATTTCCACCCTAAAGTTTAGTCTAGTTCTAGTGTTATAGTAATTAAATGATAGGTGGTCATTGACTAGAATAGAGAGGTCAAATAATCACAGTTGAAGCTATCCACATGGTTTTCAAGAATAAGCATAAAACTCACATCAAACAGACAGCTTGAAAAGGTTTCATAATGTCACTTTGAAAGACCACTTGAACTTGGAGTAAGATCCAACAGTAAGTAAATACCAAAAGATAAAACATATAGGTCAAACCAATGCACTGTTTCTGTCTTTGGGGGGTCAGTATGCACAGTATGATATTCTTACAAGAATGACAAGTATGGCTATCATTCCCATTTGACATACCTTGATTTGGTACAAGGTGGAAATGCATTATTACAGATTGTTTCATTTTTATTAAGTTCACTAGTCTTTAGTGATCCATGTAAAACATTAGTGTCTGTGTAGTAAAAATTCAGAATTTGATGCTTATCTTTTGTACAGGAAATAGAAGAAAAGGCACCTGTCCTAAAGAAGCAAAAAGAGGATTATGTACAGGCTTTACAGAATATTGATCAGTTGACCAAACAGTTGGATAGTTCATTATTGGTATGTACAGTTAGCTAGTTCATTATTGGTATGTATATTGGTCAGGTTCATTTATAAATGTCAACAATAGCCATTCTCAGCATTAAATTTTGAGTGTTTGAAAAAGTGCTTACATAATAAATTTTTCTGTAGGCTTCATTTAAGGGAAACATGCATTTGATTCTGAATAGGTTAATTAATGAGATTGAATTCAACACTTGTTTAAAATTTAAAAAAATATTTATAGCACGAATCTTATACTTTTCTGCAGGAAAATCAGAATTTGAGATCAGAGGCAGATGAGAGCATCAGGAAATTTAATCACATGCAGAGAGAAAATCATAAATATCAACAACAAATGCTAGATCTGTCACATCAGGTAGGCTGTGTACCATAAATCACAAATATCAACAACAAATGTTAGATCTATCACATCAGGTAGGCTATGTACCATAAATCACAAATATCAACAACAAATGTCAGATCTATCACATCAGGTAGGCTACCATAAATCACAAATATCAACAACAAATGTCAGACCTATCACATCAGGTAGGCTATGTACCATAAATCACAAATATCGGCAACAAATGTTAGATCTATCACATCAGGTAGGCTGTGTACCTTAAATCACAAATATCAACAACAAATGTTAGATCTATCACATCAGGTAGGCTGTGTACCATAAATCACAAATATCCAACAACAAATGTTAGACCTATCACATCAGGTAGGCTGTGTACCTTAAATCACAAATATCAACAACAAAAGTTAGATCTATCACATCAGGTAGGCTGTGTACCTTAAATCACAAATATCAACAACAAAAGTTAGATCTATCACATCAGGTAGGCTGTGTACCTTAAATCACAAATATCAACAACAAAAGTTAGATCTATCACATCAGGTAGGCTGTGTACCTTAAATCACAAATATCAACAACAAATGTTAGATCTATCACATCAGGTAGGCTGTGTACCATAAATCACAAATATCCAACAACAATTGTTAGACCTATCACATCAGGTAGGCTTTGTACCTTAAATCACAAATATCAACAACAAAAGTTAGATCTATCACATCAGGTAGGCTGTGTACCTTAAATCACAAATATCAACAACAAATGTTAGACCTATCACATCAGGTAGGCTATGTACCATAAATCACAAATATCAACAACAAATGTAAGATCTATCACATCAGGTAGGCTGCGTACCTTAAATCACAAATATCAACAACAAATGTCAGACCTATCACATCAGGTAGGCTATGTACCATAAATCACAAATATCAACAACAAATGTAAGATCTATCACATCAGGTAGGCTGTGTACCTTAAATCACAAATATCAACAACAAATGTTAGACCTATCACATCAGGTAGGCTATGTACCATAAATCACAAATATCAACAACAAATGTTAGATCTATCACATCAGGTAGGCTTTGTACCATAAATCACAAATATCAACAACAAATGTTAGATCTATCACATCAGGTATGCTACCATAAATCACAAATATCAACAACAAATGTTAGATCTATCACATCAGGTAGGCTATGTACCATAAATCACAAATATCAACAACAAATGTTAGATCTATCACATCAGGTAGGCTATGTACCATAAATCACAAATATCAACAACAAATGTTAGATCTATCACATCAGGTAGGCTTTGTACCATAAATCAAAAATATCAACAACAAATGATAGATATATCACATCAGGTAGGCTTTGTACCATAAATCACAAATATCAACAACAAATGTAAGATCTATCACATCAGGTAGGCTATGTACCATAAATCACAAATATCCAACAAATGTTAGACCTATCACATCAGGTAGGCTATGTACCATAAATCACAAATACCAACAACAAATGTTAGATCTGTCATATCATGTAGGCTATGTACCATAAATCACAAATATCAACAACAAATGTAAGATCTATCACATCAGGTAGGCTTTGTACCATAAATCACAAATACCAACAACAAATGTTAGATCTATCACATCAGCTAGGCTTTGTACCATAAATCACAAATATCAACAACATATGTTAGATCTATCACATCAGGTAGGCTGTGTACCATAAATCACAAATATCAAAAACAAATGTTAGATCTATCACATCAGGTAGGCTGTGTACCATAAATCACAAATATCAACAACAAAAGTTAGATCTATCACATCAGGTAGGCTTTGTACCTTAAATCACAAATATCAACAACAAATGTTAGACCTATCACATCAGGTAGGCTGTGTACCATAAATCACAAATATCAACAACAAATGTTAGATCTATCACATCAGGTAGGCTGTGTACCATAAATCACAAATATCAACAACAAATGTTAGATCTATCACATCAGGTAGGCTGTGTACCATAAATCACAAATATCAACAACAAATGTAAGATCTATCACATCAGGTAGGCTGTGTACCTTAAATCACAAATATCAACAACAAATGTCAGACCTATCACATCAGGTAGGCTATGTTCCATAAATCACAAATATCAACAACAAATGTTAGATCTATCTCATCAGTTAGGCTATGTACCATAAATCACAAATATCAACAACAAATGTTAGATCTATCACATCAGCTAGGCTATGTACCATAAATCACAAATATCAACAACAAATGTTAGACCTATCACATCAGGTAGGCTGTGTACCTTAAATCACAAATATCAACAACAAATGTTAGACCTATCACATCAGGTAGGCTATGTTCCATAAATCACAAATATCAACAACAAATGTTAGATCTATCTCATCAGCTAGGCTATGTACCATAAATCACAAATATCGAAAACAAATGTTAGATCTATCACATCAGGTAGGCTATGTACCATAAATCACAAATATCAACAACAAATGTTAGATCTATCACATCAGGTAGGCTTTGTACCATAAATCACAAATATCAACAACAAATGTTAGATCTATCACATCAGGTAGGCTTTGTACCATAAATCACAAATATCAACAACAAATGTCAGACCTATCACATCAGGTATGCTACCATAAATCACAAATATCAACAACAAATGTTAGATCTATCACATCAGGTAGGCTATGTACCATAAATCACAAATATCAACAACAAATGTTAGATCTATCACATCAGGTAGGCTATGTACCATAAATCACAAATATCAACGACAAATGTTAGATCTATCACATCAGGTAGGCTTTGTACCATAAATCACAAATATCAACAACAAATGATAGATCTATCACATCAGGTAGGCTTTGTACCATAAATCACAAATATCAACAACAAATGTAAGATCTATCACATCAGGTAGGCTATGTACCATAAATCACAAATATCCAACAAATGTTAGACCTATCACATCAGGTAGGCTATGTACCATAAATCACAAATACCAACAACAAATGTTAGATCTGTCATATCAGGTAGGCTATGTACCATAAATCACAAATATCAACAACAAATGTAAGATCTATCACATCAGGTAGGCTGTGTACCATAAATCACAAATATCCAACAACAAATGTTAGACCTATCACATCAGGTAGGCTATGTACCATAAATCACAAATATCCAACAACAAATGTTAGATCTATCACATCAGGTAGGCTATGTACCATAAATCACAAATACCAACAACAAATGTTAGATCTATCACATCAGCTAGGCTTTGTACCATAAATCACAAATATCAACAACAAATGTTAGATCTATCACATCAGGTAGGCTGTGTACCATAAATCACAAATATCAAAAACAAATGTTAGATCTATCACATCAGGTAGGCTGTGTACCATAAATCACAAATATCAACAACAAAAGTTAGATCTATCACATCAGGTAGGCTTTGTACCTTAAATCACAAATATCAACAACAAATGTTAGACCTATCACATCAGGTAGGCTGTGTACCATAAATCACAAATATCAAAAACAAATGTTAGATCTATCACATCAGGTAGGCTGTGTACCATAAATCACAAATATCAACAACAAATGTTAGATCTATCACATCAGGTAGGCTGTGTACCATAAATCACAAATATCAACAACAAATGTTAGACCTATCACATCAGGTAGGCTGTGTACCATAAATCACAAATATCAAAAACAAATGTTAGATCTATCACATCAGGTAGGCTGTGTACCATAAATCACAAATATCAACAACAAATGTTAGATCTATCACATCAGGTAGGCTGTGTACCATAAATCACAAATATCAAAAACAAATGTTAGATCTATCACATCAGGTAGGCTGTGTACCATAAATCACAAATAGCAACAACAAAAGTTAGATCTATCACATCAGGTAGGCTTTGTACCTTAAATCACAAATATCAACAACAAATGTTAGACCTATCACATCAGGTAGGCTGTGTACCATAAATCACAAATATCAAAAACAAATGTTAGACCTATCACATCAGGTAGGCTGTGTACCATAAATCACAAATAGCAACAACAAATGTTAGATCTATCACATCAGGTAGGCTACCATACATCACAAATATCAACAACAAATGTTAGACCTATCACATCAGGTAGGCTTTGTACCTTAAATCACAAATATCAAAAACAAATGTTAGACCTATCACATCAGGTAGGCTATGTACCATAAATCAGAAATATCAACAACAAATGTTAGACCTATCACATCAGGTAGGCTGTGTACCATAAATCACAAATATCAACAACAAATGTTAGACCTATCACATCAGGTATGCTGTGTACCATAAATCACAAATATCAAAAACAAATGTTAGATCTATCACATCAGGTAGGCTGTGTACCATAAATCACAAATATCAACAACAAATGTTAGATCTATCACATCAGGTAGGCTATGTACCATAAATCACAATATATCCTTGAAGGCTGTTTATAAAAACAGAGTTTTTAGTCTTATGAAGAATTCTGTCATGCGATATACAGTGAAACCTGTCCAAACCGAACACCCACGGGACTTTGCGTTTTGTTCGGTTTTCACAGGTGTTCGGATTATAGAGGTAAACGGATGTCGACACCAAAATAATTTTGGCATTTACTGACAAAGGATAAAAGGTGACACAACAGACGACAGTTTATTTTTGTGTTGATTTAGATGTAAATTTAAAAATAAAAGAAGATGAAGATAGACGTTTTGATACATTTTTGTTTATAAATCAAACGCCACTCCGTCAATCACGCTCGTCGGGGAGCGAATTTGCATTTTATAACTATGTCCTCAACCGTTAAGTCACTGACCAATTCAGACTCACAGTCACTGTCAAATGAAGAGTCCTTAGTTGAATCGGGAACGTCATTGTTCACACGAGTTCTCGGACTAAACTGATCACCGGCTGATTGATACTTCAAAACACAAAAACAGTGAAACAACAGCAGGGATCCAGTTTATTCTTGGACTTTATCGTTGCTAAATAGCTAACGGAAGTCCTCGGGAGCATTCGAATCAAATATATAGGGCATCTAAAGGGAATTCAGCAATCGAAATCAATTTACCTTGTTGTGTTGCACGACTTTTTAATCCAGTGAAGGGCTTTAAAACTATTATTTAATTAAACAGTTTAGTTACAGAATGGCAGTTACGATTTTGTGGCCGTAATTATTGGAGTAAGGTGCATTTAATTGATCCGAGGGAAAGTTCCATTCTTGTCATTATCGGCGGTGGGGGTACAGCTGGTCAATTTTTTATCGTTTCTTTACAAAACAATCATTTTATACATGGACACATACATGCTAATTAGTTTGTAATTACAACTCACATGTAAGTTCATTAAACCTCAAATACCCTCAGGGATACTCTGCCATCCTGTGTTTGTTTATTTAAATCATGCAAATCATTATAATATTTTATTGTTTTGATTGCTATCGATCGATATTGACAGGTAATTTTTAGATAAAAATTTACTAACGAGCCATCAAAAGGCGTTCGGTATTCGGTGTTGACAGGGTTCGGTTATTTCAGGTTAGATTAACTTTAAATGATAGGGAAATTTTGTGGGACTTTGAAAATTGTTCGGTTTACACTGAAATTCGGTTTTATCAGGGTTCGGTTTACCCAGGTTTCACTGTACTATAATACCTCAAAATGATTGTTTGTAATAAATTCTTTCTCGTCAATCAGTTGTGCTTGAAAAGTTTGAATTATTAAACATTTATACATTTTCAGGGCCTTGCTAAATGGCAAACACCCTATAGTAATCAGTCTGTCCGTCTGTGGGTAACAAATTATGTCTGCTCTATATCTAGAGAACCGTTATGATTTCAAAGTTTATACTTGACATATATATTAACCAACACCAGAGGGTGTGTCAAAATTTATGAATAACTTCTGAGGTCAAAGGTCAAGGTCAAAATCTTGTTCAGTTGACAACCCCATGTCCTAAAGTATAGAAAGTGTCTACTTTATATCTCTAGAACCATTATGATTTCATGTCCTCTGTTAAAGGTACAAATTATTTACCACACGTTATTCACATCAGGGCCCAAAGAGATGACTCACATCTCAATTTTGTCTAGTTTTGTTAGTTTTAGTCAAATTTAACAGTTTCTTTTGTCTGTTTATGATACAATGACAATAATCATTTATTTACACATAGGTTCAGTTCTTAGTAAAAGAGATAGAGGAAGTCAAAACTGGAAGAATTGTAAGGTCAGAGGATGCCAATGTATCATCATCAGAAATCAGTAGTTCATGTGAAGCAATATCATCTAAACTTGTCACTTTTAGGTGAGTAAGAAAACTTGTCAGTTCATCAGATACAATAGTATCTACCTAGTTACATTTGGATCAATAGTAGAACATGTCAATTCAGCATGCTATTTCATTTGAAACTAGATACTAGATTGAAGATCACATTTTTTATATTGCATCAGCAAAAAGAAATTGTCAGTTCATCTATGTTGTACCATCCAAATTATTCACATGTAGGCCATTGATTATAGAATAACTAATTGAAGATTCCAAATATAGAAAAATATTCAACAACTGGCAGAATAACACATTAATTAATTTAATCTTTCAACAATTCACATAGTGCTAGAGTTAATTGTCTGTATTTTTCAGTCCAAATATTTTTGCCTACTTGAATTCTTCAATAATTTATACTTTCATTACATTGACCATGGGCTGTCGAAAAAAAACGAGGACCATGTTTTTCTACACATTCCCAATATTTGTTTTGATGCAGCTTTAATGTTTCAACAACAAACACTGTTGTAGAATGTCAGAGGAGTTGAAATATGTTTTTTTTTTAATTAAGTGGAATAACACTATTTCATTACAACCAATGTAACAAAATAATCAATTCAACACATTTTAATTTTTTTCATTTATAGATTGTTTTATCATGCAGGGCTACAAAACTGTAGTTATGTCTTAATTCACTCCAAAGATGTGTTACCCTCTCTCTCTTTCTCTGACATCATACATTTCAGCTATAATAGCTTATTTAGCAGAAAGTTGAGATTTTGTTTGTTTGAATAAATGTACCACCCTGACAGTGATATGAATTTTATAATAAATGAATATTCTATTAATATAATTTTATTATGTTTGTATACATGTCTACAGGGACATAGAAGATCTACAGAGACAAAATCAGAGACTTATAGCTGTGATACGAGAACTGAGTGAAAAGAAAGAAGAAGAAGAAAAATTAGCCACAGAATCTAAGTAAATTATATGTTGTTCTTTGTATTACACAGTTTATTAATTGAAGGCCGTTATATGTTTGGTTTTATTCAAGAGAAGGCCTCACTGATATATTTCACTTAGATTTTTTTTAATTTGGAATATTTGGCCAAATATAAGCTAGTTTCATGTTTGGTTTTGCATTTGCATAAGAAGAAATGTTGAAAAGTATTAGATTTATATTATATAGTTCATTAATCTAAAATATTATGCAAAGTTTCCATTTGATAGCTTCATGTTTTATAAAAATCAGTTTTCTCCAGTTTCTACAAATTCCTTTTTTTAAATTGCAGAACAAAGGAACTAAAAGATCAGCTTTATATTGCACACAATGAATTGAAAGAGCTAAAGATGGCTAGAGATAGACAGCAAGAGATGGTAAGTCATTATTAACTTTACAAAAAAGATTTGTTAAAAATATGTTGAGGTCTCAGTTATGGATTGAAATAGCAATACACAAAAGCAAAATCAATACACCTTATCACTATTTAGTCCATTCCTGGAAAAACAGTCATTTATACAACTTCACACGTGCTGAAAATGGAGGTCATCAGCAGTGAGCTGAGGGAGGAAAAACTTTAAAAAGTGATCATCAAGAAACTTTGATATAGTATGATCCACTTTTTTCGTAATTAAAATTTGAAGGAAAAAAATATTTTGTTTGAAGTATTTACGGTAGTTTAAACAGGTCTCATTAAAAAGTATCATGCATGGTGAATTGTTTAAACAGGGTCCCTGATAGCTTCAACTGGATGAAAGAGTTGTGTAATTTTAGAACTTATCCGGAATGGAATAAATAGTGATTAGGTGTATTATGTCCATTACATTAATGCATGTCGTTGTAGGTGTCTGTTAAATATTAAACAATAGCATTCAAATCAACAACAAAAATATGACTATTATTGATATTTTGAACATTTTTTCTAGTAAATTGTTAAAATAAATGTAAATTTCCATCTTATTTTTTAATAGGTTGAAGCTATTGTGAATCAGAGAGATATGTACAAAGTTCTAGCACAAGAGACTGCGGTGAGTTAATACTAATGCGTATATGTGGGGTATTTCTGTACATTATTATAGTTTACAAGATTCTAATATGATTTTGTTTCTTTTTTCATATTCATTGCTAGTTTTCCATCATTTTTTTTAAGTTAAAAAAAAAAAGTCTTTTTTTGGAGTCCATGAACATTGGGTTGATTCTTTTTGGGTCAACGTATAAGATAGTTTTATTTAAAGAAGATCCATGTTAATCTTTGATGGAAACATTTACTACTAATTTAAATATTTGTTGAAATAAAAATCATACACAATGTGTGCAAATTTGAAATTGGAATGTTGTTATAGAAACAGTGCCATCTTTCTATGACTACACCTATGAAATATTATTATAGGGAACATTGCCACATTCCTTCATGAACACACCAAAGCCCAGTAGAAGTGTCAGTGCTAGTCTTCAGAGTCCTGTAACATCAATGAGGAGTCCAGGTCTAGATAAAACTATGGAAGAAACCAAGGTTGCATTGAAACAGATGACTGAAGATTTCAGTACTTATAAAAAAGAAAGAAGTGAA
This sequence comes from Mytilus trossulus, assembly GCF_036588685.1. Lineage (NCBI taxonomy): Eukaryota > Metazoa > Mollusca > Bivalvia > Mytilida > Mytilidae > Mytilus > Mytilus trossulus. Next base: position 99,901,452 of record NC_086373.1, read on the forward strand.
AATGAAAGGTGGATTACATTAACTACAGTAAATTCATAAATTGTTGCAAAAAATGTGACAGGATTATAATTGCAATGATTTAAACTCAGCAATCAAATGTTGTCCATGCATTAACTCATGAACCATTCAACCAAAGCTTTTCAAATTTTAATATGTTGTTACTGACCACTAAATGAAGGTCAAGTTCATTAATGGTGATTTTGACTTTTACCGTTCAGTAGTTATGGTTCTTGAAAGATTGAAAAAATGGCGTTTCCAGTCGTGTCCGTGCATTTACGCATGAACTGTTCTACCAAAGCTTCCCAAATTTGAATATGTTGTTACTGGTGACAAAATGGAGGTCAAGTTCAATAATGACGATTTTGACTTTTACCGTTCAGGAGTAATGGTTCTTGAAAGATTGAAAAATGGTGTTTCCAGTCGTGTCCGTGCATTTTCTCATGAACCATTCAACCAAAGCTTTTCAAATTCTAATAGGTTGTTACTGATGACAAAATAGAGGTCAAGTTCAATAATGATGATTTTGACTTTTACCATTCAGAAGTTATGGTTCTTGGAAGATCGTAAAATGGTGTTTCCATTCACGTTGTTGCATTTACTCACGAACCATTCAATCTAAGCATTTTAAATTTTAATATGTTAATACTGATGACAAAATAGAGGTCAAATTTGATATTGACGATTTTCACTTTCACCAATCATCAGTAATGGTTCTTGTGATATTGCCAGGACACAAATAAATGTTAATAAATCCGGTTTGCTGTCGTTGTGACAGCCTCTTGTTTTTATTAAGTTCACTAGTCTTTAGTGATCCATGTAAAACATATGTCGTTGTGACAGCCTCTTGTTTAAAAATTAAAATAGCATTTTAGTCTAGAATGACATAATCGAAATAATAAATGTATGCAATAATTTGGAATTTACAGCATGTTAGAGTATAAAATAAAATTCTTGAGCATGTATATAACTAAAAAAATAAGGAAAAATCTTGAGCATGTAAATACCCCAAAAAATTATCAGAGCAATTAGTGAAATTGACAGATTGCAATTCACGTTGTTTTTACTTGACACTTATTTAACAAGATATCTTTACTTGTTTACAGAATGTTAAATGAGCAGATAGATAAAACAAGACAGAATCAAGCGGATACCAGAGTACAGAATGCTAAATTAGCATCACAGGTAAAAATACTTAAATAAAAAACTGAAATATCAACAATTATTCATAAGGTTTTTGTGGATAACCATATGTTCTTTCTCTTCCTCTAGGTATATTCTTATGATAAGCATTGAATTTTAAACATTTTTTTTAAAGATTTTTAAAGTCAAGTCTGTTACAGGTATGGAAAAATGGTAATTAGCTTTAATTTGTTACATTTTGCAGTGCAATCGCATTTAATCAGTAATTGTGCTATTTCTGAAAACGAGTAATTGTTATGTAAGTGATTACAATGCACAAAAATGAAACTAGTACAATCATGATTAATTTCAGACTGTTATAATAATGTTTTAACTGAATATCATTTATTTTTTACAGTTAGATTTCCAGGCTGAGAGATACAAAGTTTTACTTAGTAATAATGAAGGTTATAAAAAAGAAATTGCCTCCCTTAGAGAAAAAGTACAGAAATATTCTACATCTGTAGCCAAGCATGAACAGACAGTCAATACACTTAGACAGGTGAGTATCATGTAACATTTATGCAGTAAAGCTTGATGTGTTTCTGTATCTTATATGAATATCAATACAGCTGAATAAAATTATTTTTGACATGAGAGTGTATGGACGTCTTAAAAGGGGAATTTCAAAATATTTCTTATAATATGCATTTCTAAAGTTATTGTGCAGCTGTTACATTACTTCAGTGTGTAATTAGAGTTTGCTTTTTTGTTCCGGCAAACCATGAATTACTTATTAGCCGTCATAAATATATAAAAAACAATAGCTAGAAAACATCAGAAAAGACATTTACAGTTAATATTCTTATTAGTATTTCAGGGTCAGCATTGTAAAAACTCTGACTTTTCTTTCATCTTGCAGTAAGCATTGAGGTTGGAGATCGATATGAAGAATTAGCTACAAACTATTTGTTCCTTTAAAACATGTATGAATAATAAAAAATGTTAGGTTTTTAAAATGACATAGCAACCAAACTTCCCTTATCAGAAATTTAAAAGTCACTCCAAGGTCAACAAGTGACAATTGTTAAGCCCTCAATAGCGTGAGTTATTTAAATGTATGGTAGAGCAGTTTAGCATAGCAGGATGCATATGTTTTTTACAGTTTACACCGAACAGAAATGTTACTTATCTCTAAGAGTGTACACTTTATAATTTAGGATGCAATGTCATCACAAGAAAATCTTGCTAGAGCTCAGGCTCAGGCGCAGAACTTCAAAATGGAGAAAGAACTTCTAAAGAGTTCAGAAGGAAGATTACTTCAGGAAATAGAGAGTCATAGAAGAGAGAGGCAATCACAGAGCATGTTAATGGCAAACTTAGAGGCTATAAAGGTAAGAATCAAATGATATGTTAAGGGCAAACTTAGAGGCTATTAAGGTAAGAATCAAATGATATGTTAAGGGCAAACTTAGAGGCTATAAAGGTAAGAATCAAACGATATGTTAAGGGCAAACTTAGAGGCTATTAAAGTAAGAATCAAATGATATGTTAAGGACAAACTTAGAGGCTATTAAGGTAAGAATCAAATGATATGTTAAGGGCAAACTTAGAGGCTATTAAGGTAGGAATCAAATGATATGTTAAGGGCAAACTTAGAGGCTATCAAGGTAAGAATTAAAAGAGTTTGTCATCCAATTACATATTCAATCACAGCATTATTATTCTGCAAATATGTTTTTTGCATTATACTTCCTGCAAATATTTTTTTTAAGGTGTTATCTGGTATATCGGGAGCAGGTTGTAATCTTGTATGGACCAATTTCAGACTTGACAGGCAAAGATGTTTTCAGTTTAAATGTATAAATTGAAAAATGCAACTTGAATAAAGTTGGCGCATTAGCAATCTGGAAGGCTAAACCTTCCTGTGTAAACTCAATTTCAGGCATGTGTGATGTAGGATGATCTCGTCCATTGAAATAAACATTGTGTCCTCATTGTATTCATAGCTCTTTTTTCAGTACAATTCCTTCTGTCCCTTTTTTACTTTATTGTTATTAAAAAAAATCAATAGCACTTCAGGATGCAATACTATTAAAATTGAGAATGGAAATGGGGAATGTGTCAAAGAGACAACAACCCGACCATAGAAAAAACAACAGCAGAAGGTCACCAACAGGTCTTCAATGTAGCGAGAAATTCCCACACCCGGAGGTGTCCTACAGCTGGCCCCTAAACTATATGTATTTTTTTCATTCTTTATAGAATAATTTAGAAAGGTCAGAGTTTGATACAAAGACGAGATACAGTAATAAGATAGAATCACTAGAGATGGAAGTCAATACATTGAAGAGAAAGTTAAAAGCTGAAGAAGATGAACATAGAGCACTTAATACTCTGTGGGAGGTATGTAACTTTTTGTGCTAGTCAAACACATATGTATGGTCATTTATGTTGTTGTTCTTTGTCCTTTTAGATCCATGCATGTCTAAACATAACACAAAGTCTGCTTTTACAGATTTTTATAAAATTTTACTTTATGATTAGCTCAACGAAGAATAAATTGAGGATGAGAGCTCCACTGTTACTGCTTAATATTTATTCTTTTATCTTTTATGTTTTAAATGATCTTTTATTAACCCTTTCGCCGATGAGTCCCGGTTTACCGGGATTCACGCTTCAGACAGCTGACGATGAGTCCCGTTTTACTGGGATCGGAATACCTCTTTTATGTTTCCCGCTTAAAACAGTGCAAACATGAGTTATCTTTCTTTGATGAATACACGGATGAAAGTGTAAACATGGCGCTTCCATTTGTTAAAAACTGTGCCAAAATCAGAGGAAATTTACGGAATTTACGAGAATTTGAAATGAGGGAACTTTTTTTTGAAAGAATATGGAAGAATTGAAGCCAAACAAGTATACTTTTTTGACATAAAATGTCGTTTTATGTACAAAACACTTGGAATGGACATCGTTCAGTGTGAGGAATTTGTACAGCCTCATATTTTTTCAAAATTTTGCCGTTCTGGCTTAAAAAATTACGATGTGGGGTCAAAGAGCAGAATTTTGAGAATTTCACCAAAATAATGCTGAAAATTAGAAAATTAAAATATTTTATGAACAAAAAATTATCAAAACATGATGTTAGTGAATGAAATAAATACACAAATAACTACAAACAAGTTTTTATTGGCATTTATTTTTACGATCTCCCACTTGAGTAATAGAAGCCAGGGAAGCCATCGTCTCAGAGTAGCTTTGGTCGGGGCAGCAATCGGTGAAAGGGTTAAAGACCAAAAAAAAGAATTTTACAGAACGATGATTCTGTTCAATTGCTTAGTTGAATAAAAGATTTTTCACTTTTCTTTGCTCCTGATTTACAGTTTCAGCTAGGGTATTTGTTTTAAATAAACATTATACAGCCACCAAATTTGACAAAATTAAAGTAAAACGCTACAATATATTCTTAACAAAAAATCGTAATGTTAGACTGGTGTGTCAAACTTAATTCTAGTAAATTGATTAAAAGAAGTTAATTATTTTGCTTTCTAGAAACAGACAAAGAGTTTGAGGTCACAGTTAGAACAGACATTAAAGGAACAGGAAAGTTACAAAAGTAAATGTACAGCTTTGGAGAAAGAAAAGCAACAACTTAAACAGCAGGTTTGTGGTAGATTTTTCATGTTCATGTGTAAGATTTATATTTGTTAGTAAAACAAATACATACTCTGATAGAAAACTTTTCCCAAATTGAAATACCTATGTGTAGTAAACACATATATACAGATGTTTAAACATGTTAAAGGAAGATAAGTAAAGGCTTACTAAAACAAAAGCAAACAAAAATCTGAAAAATTTATAAAAATCTTAAAGCTGATTCAACAGAGAATCACATTATCCCAAATATGATTGAGTTAAAAAAAATTATACCAATTTTAAAATTAATATTTGGTGACAAATATTGTATGGTGGACATTTGCTGTTGGTAAAATTGATAATAGGATTGAAGTATTCAACTACTGAAGGTATTGATTCAATAGTTTGATGTGTAGCAAATTGAATATCCTCATTCCAAATAATTATAGCAGACATTGCTAAACTGATGGATGATAATTAATATGTGGAGTCACAAATAATTGATTGTTGATGAAATCTACCCATGAATTTGTTTCCTGTACCTTTTATGTTACATATTTACAGACTGTAGATTTGGAATACAAATTGAAAACAGCTGAGCAGACCCTAGCCAATCGTGGCACTGTAGCAGGTAAGAAATAACTCATGAAAAATAGTTACTTTCTAGTATTGGAATAGCCTTCTTTATTGCGACCTATATTTTAAGTTATGTCCATTGATACAGTTGGAATACAGTCTCTTGTGTATTTTTACATGATAAATTAAATTTGTTTTCATTCAAAGCATTTTTAAAAAGTTTTTATTATCTTTAATTTCAGTGTTTTTTAAGACTTGAAGAGTGTGTACTGATCAAAACTTTTTTTAATCTAAGCTGGACATTAAGCATGAAAGTTGAAAATAGTCCGATAATCACTTAACATTATTAAAGTATGTCACTGAAGAATGCAATTGTTTTTTCTTGTGATTACATGAAAGGCCTTGAATTAAATGCTATCATCCTGCAGTTTTATACTGCTGTGCCAAATCTCCGTTGTGTATGCTTTTCCTTATTTTACATCTTATTGAAGACATCTATTTGTTATAGGAATGCCTGCAATACCATCTTTGGAGTCAAGTACTGCAGACCAGGAAACTATTAAAGACCTTAGATTGACCATTGAACAATCTAACCAGGAAATCAAAAGTATGTTTTAACCTTTATATTATCCCTGAATAACAAGCATATCAAACTTCTATCAGTTTAAAAAAACACTGCTCATTTACAAATGTTAAAACATATTCACAGCATTTATAGTTTTATAATTTGATTCAAAATTTGTGCTTATAATCCGATTTTGGCTCAACCAAAAGAGAAAAAATGAATAAGGTACAACAACAAAAAGTAACACACAGTAAACATGAAAAAATAAATTGTATCGCTAACACTGTGTGTGAACGGAACTGTACGCTTTTCTTCAAATTTGGTCATTCGGAAGACTGTCAAGCGGTGCTTGACATTTGCAAAATAACAAGTTGCTTGATGGAAACTTTGACGAACTCATATGTTCCTATATAACGTTTCTGCTTCAAGTTTTGATAGCTCAAACATTCTTTATGTAAATATGAACCAATGAAATAATAAGAAACATATATGCATCCAAACGTTTTCCTTAAAATGGTGGAGCTCCGTGTAAAACGATCAAAATTGTCACACAACAGCGATCAAAAATGTCAAATAAACATCGAAAAATCAATGTTTGCTACCTGAATTTTCACATGTAACTTTATTGATATATAGTCTTACCTGTCTGACAGTTTCAAAGCCATTGTCCCAGTAGAAATCTAAATATATTCATTTTCTTCATGTCGGATATTTTTATTGACTGTACAGTCTCCCGAATGACCAAATTAAAAGGAAACCGTACAGTTCCGTTCCCACACTGTGGCTATGGCTATATTTTTGAAATTATATGAATAATATTTTCAGACTTACAAGATCAGTTACAACATATCAGAGAACAAAAACAACAGTATATGTCTATATCTGAAGGCCTACAGAAAACTGTGGCAGAACATACTGATGTAAGTTTGTAATACGTTTATATCAGAAGGACTACAGAAAGCTGTGGCAATACATACAATGAAAGTTTGTAGATGCCATCCTCTAATGAACACATTGGTCTGATCATTTCTCTTGACATACACTTGTACATGCTTTAGATTGGGTGTATGCAATGTTTCTCAACAGCCTTGGTTAAAGTTGAGTTTTGAACTTTTAAGCCTTGATTTTAATGCTTATGCATGCACTTTAAGCGATCTGTTTTATATATATCTAGGATTTATAGTGAATAGGACTCATACAAACAAATTCTCCAAATTGATAAACTAGTTTGATGCCCAAATGACAAGAGTTTTGTTTGAAAACTTCCCCGATTTTAATCTATATGTTATTAATTATTTGCAGGTTGCCAAAGAGTTTGAACAAAGTCGTCAACAAATTATGGAAGGTATGTTTTTAAAATTGTTATACGAAGATGACTGATGTACCCATATTTTAACTATTTTATTTATTGTGTCTGTTTAGTTAACGCATAAATGTAAATATAACGGAATTTGATGAGACTGTCATCAAAGTAAGAGGGTTAGCGCTATAAACCCAGGTTTAATCCAAGTCAGGAATATGACAGTTCTTGTCCTTTTTTTGATGCGTTTTGATATTAGATTTTGCCATGTGATTATGGACTTTCCGAATTGATTTTCCTCTAAGTTCAGTATTTTTGTGATTTTACTTTTTGTAATGAAATGCAGTACACACATTAATTACAAAATAAACAAAGACTATTTTATTACGAAGTGTTTATGAATATGAAAAAAAATATGTATGTCAATGTATATTGATAGCAACATTTATTCTTTTTAAAAAACTGTCGACAAATGAAGATATTTTCAGTATTTGTTTTATAACTTTACCTGGTTGTCAAGGGTATTCCTATCTGTACTTTATACTAACAGAGATGCAGAGGGCTAAGCAATTAGCTGAAAGATTGCAGAAGGAGAAACAGCAATTAATGAATGAAAATATCAGATTATCGGAGGACAGCCATACTCAGGTAGGCAACAATTTATTTTTTCATCATAAAATATCTCAAAGTTGAGTTTGTAAAAATTTTATTTGGAAAGGTTTTTTTAATTATTTATTTTGGAGGGCCCTTTTTTTTTTATAAAGAAAGGAGTAAGTTCGGTAAGAGCCATATTTGGCCCCAATTATAAAATCAAAGTTACAAGACAATAAATGTTTTAAGTTGCCTTAAAGACATTCTAGAAAGTTAAACAGAACTGTTTTTGTCAAAGTTTAATTCTAACACGTTGATTTTTACATCCAAAAAAGGTCAATATAAGGGATTTTGGTGAAATTTGACAAAATCAGCTAGATTTCAACCAAATAAAGGACCAGGAAACATAGAGCGCAGGCGTCGACAAGCTTAAGATTCAAATAAGACATGTGAAATGTCTTCACAAACATTATTTTAAAAGATCTTTGTTGTCCACATGTTTCCTGTCCAATAATCTATGGAAATTTACCCATTTTCATTGATTTTTTTGAGAAAAATCAATATGTTTTTTTCGTGAAAAATCAATATGAGTACAACTTGTGACGTCATAATGAAACGCAGAAACGTAAAATTTTCAACAAAATGGTTTATATCCTAGACAGTCAATGTATTAGCTATAATTTATCGTGATATTGGTCGATAAATCTGAATTTGAAATTTACGCTAAAATAAGGGGCCATTTTAGTACCTTATCGAACATACTCCTTTAATTTCGTAACTACTAGTGTGGATGAAAAAAAGTCTGTGTATAAAAGGATTACCTTAAAGAACAACAGATAAATATGATGATACAGTTCATAATTTGTGTAATGTGTACCACAAAATAAAGATGTACAGTGATTTATGTGAACTTTAATGTCACCTAGCTCAGCCTCTTTTCGACATTTTGTGGGTGATAATACAATTAGAAAAAGCCATATAATAAATTGTTGAAATCTTTGTCTAGAATGCTGACATAAGAAAGAAATTAGATGAGACACAGATTGAGTTACAGGAAGCCGTAGAAAGGAGAGAAGTGGCCATTTGTAATGAGATGGTTGCTGTGGAAGAAAGTTCTGTACAGAGTAAATTAGCTGCTGAGGTGATTAATTATCCCTAAATATTGATAACATATGCACAATCTCTTATCACTTTATAATATCACAAAAGAATGAAAAGAACAGATCTTTGAAAACTACTTAAAATTTTAACTGGTTAATCTATCTTATATCTAGCTATAAGTAAGACCATTAGGATACAAAAAATCAATGAATCAATGCAAACATAAAAAATCTACAAGGTATATAAAAAGATACTGATAGAGAATTTTTTGCCATACACTGCCTTAGCATAAAAAGGATAAAAAGTGGTAAGTTATTTGAGAATGCAATATATATAGTTTATTTTATATGTTCTTCATGATGGTCCTTGTATCATCTAGAAGTAGCATATCAGACCAAGTGCAGGGCCTTGGTGACCAACTGGTCTAAGTAGTTACTTCTATAATCACTAGCCAGCCAACACTGAGGTTGTGAGTTAGAACCCCACTCGTGCAGGTGCACTTGACTCCAATCTTAATTGACTAGGATTGTCAGTTTTCCTATCAAAGGTCGGTGGTTTTCTCTGTGCACTCTGGCTTCCTACATCTACACCACAAAATAACCTAATTGCGGTGCTAAAAAGTGGCGTTAAAACACCCAAAAGAAAAAAAGAAAATGCTATGCCTGAGGTCTTATATAAGCTGCGGAATGATACTGTAATAGTCAACAAATCGTATATTTTATTGCAGTCTCATAGTCTCATATGGCAGCTGAACAATGTGTATTATAGCTGACTATGTGGTATGGGCTTTGCTCATTGGTGTAGGCTGTAATATGACCTATAGTTGTTAATTTCTGTGTCATTTGGGTGAGTGTGAAGAGTTGTCTCATTGGCAATCACACCACATCTTCGTTTTTATATATGTGGTTTATATTAGTGCTTGGTTTGAATTTTCATGATTGAATCGTAAGCAAAAACAAGGACTTGATATTTTGAATATATATGACATTTGTAATACTATGAAGTGTTTTCATAAAAAATTGTTATATTACAGACTCAGGATAAGTACCAGAGAGAGTTGATATTACATGCTGCTGATGTAGAAACGCTGACCGTAGTCAAAAGACAGGTAAGAATCATTAGTTTATCAATGCTGAAAGATCATAAATAAATGCATATAAACAGAAATTATTGTCATTATTACAACTTGATTTGGATGTTTCAATAGGAGTGAAGTCAGTTTATCTGTTCATATAATAATGTTTCAGAATGTACTTGAAAAATAATCAAATTTGAGTTCAGTTTTTGCCTGTTAGAAAGAGAATTATTTCTGATTATGCCTGAAATATTTGTCATCATTAAATGTCAACTGTATTTTCATGATTCACTAAAACTGTATTTTAGCTTGAAGAGTTTAACACCAGACTGGCTACAGAAAGAGATATCAGAATTCAAGCAGAAAGAAAATTGGAAGAACATTTGGTAATTATAATCTAGAGCAGTAATGATATATTTACTAAGTAAAAATCTTACCATGAAGTGTCTTCATCTTATGATTTTTTTTACCATTCTTGATAAATTGGAAATGCTTTTGAAAAAGGGGAAACATTCACAAAAGAAATTTTATTTTTCTCCAGTTTTAATCTGAATTGAAGTTATATTTTCCTGCATTTCTGACATCATTGTGCTATAAAAGATTTTTTTTATATCAGAAATGTACAAATGCATAAAAATAATTGAAATAGCTTTCTTAATGATGTTTTCTAAACATTGTTTTTCTAGCGTATCTTAATATTAACCTTTTTCAGAGTTCATCATCAGAGAGGGAAGGATTGATGAAAGTAGAAATAGAAAGAATAGAACAAAGAAACAGAGAATTAACTAACCAGAATAAACTGTTACATGAACAGATGGAAAAGGTAAAAACTAGAGCTGAATTACAGGGTGTACCCTTAATTGTCACTGTATCACATCAAACAAGAGGTTTATTCAGTGTATTTTATATGCTATTTAGTATTAGTACCATTTTATATTTTATTCCAAAATGACTAAAAACTAGACCAGGCAACTCAAGGGAACTATAATAGCAAATATGACAAATCCATGTTTATATTATACTTCAGTATGAATATGTACAGATTGTAAATTGTTTGGTCTTAAAAGACTAAACTACCTTTATTTGGTAGTTGTAGGTAAATATTTAACTGGTATCTAAAATATTTCTAATGGCCCCAGCATCTACAGCATTGAATTATTAACATACCTTTGAAATAAGTACTATTCCTGCAAAATAAATAAATAATACTTATACAAAACGGCATAAACGTGCTGAGAATAAAAGTGAGAGCAAAAGACATTATGGAGTAACAAAATAATCAAAATAAAATACACACAAACTAACCATTTCTAACACATTACCCTAATTAATAAGGATGTATTTATTTTAGATGAGTAAAGAGATGTTGTCAGTTCAAGCAGCAGTTACCAGGAGAGAAAGTTTAAACACATCCTTTGGTGAAGAAACATCCAAGTCTTCTGAACAACTCTTAGAAGTTATAAAGTAGGATATTTCAAAAAATAGAAAAACTAACCATCTAAGAGAAATTAACAAGATGTTTATAAATTTTTACCCTCAATTTAGGTTTTGAATGTTTGTTGTTTTATAAAACTTGACAGATGTTGATGAGAAACAGTTTTGCTTTCAAATTGAATTTAGAATCCATATCAAATGCATATGTTTTTAAGCATAAAAAAAATTAAAAACTGAGCTTTCCAAATTTTCATATGACTTATAGGAATTTATCATTTCAACATTGTATAGAAAGTACAAGTCCATTATAGATATGTGATAAAGGTGAGCTATTTGTAGGTTTCTGAGAAAGGAGAAGGACATAGCTGAATCAAGGTTAGATGTAGTACAAGCAGAAACAGCTAGAATTAAACAGAGAAATGAACTCCTACATAGAGAGATAGAGGACATTAATAAAGTATTAGCAGAAGAGAGAGAACAATCACAGGTATAAATCGAAAGCTACATCACAGAAACACCTTAAACTATTGAATCATGGGTAAAACCAGGGCTTCCAAAAAATTTCTGAGCCAGCCGGACATTTTATATCTGATCCGAATTTTAATCCCCAAGACTAAGTCACAAAAGGCAATTATGGTAATCAGATGGCCATCCCAATGAATGACATAAATTTAGATTAAAAACGATATTGAAATTTACTTTGATATGAATTTGATGTTCTGACATAAACTGTTAAAATTGGCATTGCATCTTTCAAAGTGTGCACATCAGTGTGTTCATATCTGCATTAGACTCTTTATTTGTGAAAATTGACGTTGTCTAGAACTTTATTTTCGTTTTTAAAGTCACATTTTTCATAACCGGATGTTGACTTGACAATGGTAAAACATGGACCATAAACGGATACGTAAAATCCGTGTACGTTTACATAGCATGACTGAGCGAAGAAGCTCTTTCCACGTTATTTCTTCAACAAAATACTTGAAATGAACGTACAGGTTTCAATGATAGTTTTAGAATTTTGAAGAAATGTAGGATGCATAATTGAATTTCCCACCTGTGCACATGCGCACACGTGTTCTTGTTCATACAACGTAGTTCTGACGATTTTTTCATGTAAAACCTTTTTAAATGTTTCATCAAATCAAGTTTATAAATGTATTTATTATAAATTTGATCTTTTGGACTAAATCAATTAGATAAAAACCATTGCAAACCTCTGAAATGTACAAAAGTAATTGTGAATGGACCGATTAATTTATACGATGTCCGGTACTGAAATCAGTTTACCTGTCACCTGAACAGGTATAGTTTTCAGCTGTCCAACAACTAATTAGCCTTGATTAAAATTAGAAAGTATTGAAGTAAGGGTTGTTTTGATAGTATTTAATCAACATGTCACTTTTATGACCGGAAATGTATGGCTGTTAAAGGCAAAATGTTGGGTCAAAAAGATCGTGAATTATATTAAAATGACCGAAAAAGCCTTGAAAACTAAAAAGTATATGACCGTTTCATGCTTTTCCCAGCCGGTCTTTTACCCGACATTATACAAATGACCGGAATATATGACCGTTTGGAAGCCCTGGGTAAAACTGTATGAAAGAAACCAATTAAAACTAAGCGTTAATTCATAGATACACCTATAACTATCGAATCATGGATAAAAACTCAACAAAGATACCAGTTAAAGCACAGATACATTCTAAGTTATGGAAGTTAAAATAAATAGTGAGATATACTGGTAAAAACTGAATGTAGCATGAATCTTTAAGAAAGAACATGGTCTGAAAAGTAGCATGTTCAAAAAAGTATTGATTGGGGTATTTATGTATACATGTAGTTACCTCTTCAATTGAAATAATCTTTTAACTATGTTTACAGGCTAGTTTACAGACAGCAGCAAAGCATGCTGAGCTGATGAAGAAGGTGGAGAACTTAAATCTGCTGACAGATAGTAACAAACTACTGAGAGAGGAAAAGGATAAATTACAACAAGAAATGGAAACATTAGAGGCTAAGGTAGGAAAGTTTGTTATTGGCAGTCACTGAAATGTAAGCAAGAAAAATGATAGGTATGGAATATTTTTTGGAATATCATATGAATTGGTATAAGAAAGAATAATAAATAATAGAAACCAATATTAAATGATTGATTGAATGATGAACTTTTAAAATCATGTGCCAAATTGTTTTGAATTTTTCTTATTTGGGGTTTGTAGGGTTAAGATATTTTTATTCTATTCAGAAAAAAATCTTAAATGAAAAAGATATCTAGACCTAAGTTGCTTTCAGTAAGAGATGTGTTATGAATTCTTTTAAAATAAATAAAAATTATCACCAGATGGTGAAAGAATTGTTAATGTACAAAACTAATATTTATTTTTAGGTGAATAAACTTGAAAGAGATATAAACCCAATGATGCAGACAATCAGAGATAAACAAGTTACCATAGATACATTAGCAGCAGAGAAAAATGCTCTGAAAACAGAAGTGGATAGATGGAAGGCTAGAACTAGTCATCTTATAGAACAGTCAAATAAGTCAGATCCAGAGGAGAAAAAGAGATTAATGTAAGTTTAATTAATTATTTAGATGCTATATGTGTTTACTGACTGAGTTAACATAACAAGCTGTAAATGCAGGATTACTATTTCAATTTTGCTGACTGTAATACAAAGATATTTCTTTTTAACTTTTAAAGATTTTAATTTTCAAAATTCATTATCTCTGCTGCAAAAATAAAAGGATAAAGTTAATGCATGAACATACTTTTTTTAGTAGGATATTTGAATGAAAGATGTGTTTTTAGTTCTATTTCATTTCTAAACTTACCAAAATAATTTGAAAATAAATCTTGTTTTTCAGACAGGAACGTGAAAACTTGAAAAAAGAATTATCTGGAATTACAGAAGAGAACCATAGACAAAAGTATGAACTTTTCTGTATATTTCTCAAAAATATATATTGTATAAGAAAATAACATCATGTAAAAGTGGGATTTGCCCAAAAAACATTTTTAGAAGTCCAGGTTTATAGTAAAACCTGAAAACTAGAATTTTTTTTACAGGCAAATATCTATTGCATACATTAAATATAATTTCACATGATATTTTCCCTTTCATGGAAAACATAACATACTTTCTTGTTTTTGAAATGTTGTTGGTTTTGAGCGCCACTGCCATCAAATAAATATTCAAAAGCTGATAATGTGCATCATATTAGTTTCAGTGTATTGCTATACATTTTACGGACAATTTGTTTCAGTTGATCTTCAGTTGGAGAAATATTTTCTCTAATTCCTGTCCAGTTTTATACTTTCCTGGCATGGATAATCAACATTGTTTGCTGAATCTAGATTCTTTTTCTTGCTTCCTTTTTATAAAATTGTTGTAACATCACAAAAAACAGGACCATGCCTGAAGACTTCATTTAGATAGAACAGATACTTTTTTCAGATCATTGTTAAAGAAAGATAAAGTTTGTCTATGTAGCTTTGTAGTAAAAGTCAGATTTCACAACTGTATTTCATGCAATTATTTTCCCCTGCACTCCAGATTTAAATTTTAGATATTTGACTATTTCTAAAGAATAAATATCATATACCACTAAGAACATGCAGTGATTGAAACATATAAATGATAGATAATATTATATTATCAATGTTATGTTAATTTCCTTTGATAATTCTAATGGTTTGAAGTATTTTGACAGTACGTTTTAAAGGAAATATCATCAGAATATGAGGGGATATTCGATTGTCATCTTTGCAGTAAGATCACTGATAATGATAAATTATAGATATGTTGAATTTATTTAATTTTTAAGGACGGCATGAGTAAAAATATCCCAATCTATTTAAAATATGAAAAGCATGAGCTAATGCACTTTTACATTTTTACTTACAGAGCCGAGATTTCCAGAACAAATCAAAGTTCACAGAATATGCAGTAAGTAATGTTTCAAAGAAAATGATGTAGAATTTAGATAAGCCAGTTTTGTTATATATTTGCATTCACATTTACATTTACAAACACACTGAATATAAAGCTGGTGTTTTATTTCATTTAGATATAAGAAGATCTGGCTTGAGTGCCAATAAGACAAATCTCCATTCAAGTGAAAATTTATCAAAGTAAATCATTATAGGTCAAAGTACGGTCTTCAACACAGAGCCTTGGTTCACACCGAAACAGAAAACAATATAGGGCCCTAAAAATGATTAGTGACTAGTGTAAAACCATTCAAACAGGGAATACCAATGCTCTAATCTATATAAAAAAACCAAGAAACACTTATGAACCACATCAACAAACAACAACTTCTACACATCAAATTCCTGACTTTAAAAGTATTGGATCATAAGTTAGTTTTGCTTCCATAAAGATTTTGCTGCTACAGTATTTTTGTTTTGTTTACAGGACTGAGCTTACCAAATCAAATCAGAATGTACTGAACGCACAGTAAGTATCACTTTTATGAGATTTATGTACAATGATTAGGATTCTATTAATTTGATTTATTTTTGATAAAAAAAAGGTAATGGAAATAGATAGAACTTATTTAGTAAAATATTTGGGAACTTGATTTTCTGCTCTTTTGTTGTTGTCAGAGTCTAATAATGACAGATCTATGAAATTTTACAAGTACAATACTCTTTCATATTATTAACAATTCAGTGTTATTTTGGTTCACAACATACATCTCATGCTTACTTGATTTATACACGATGTTTAAAGAGTGCCATCATCTCTTACATTGTATATTACAGACAGGAAATTACCTCACTAAAGACAGAAATAGAGAACCTCAAGTAAGCATTAATGTAAAACATATCTCACTTACTTAGCCTATTTGTATGCAATAAAAACTAAGACCCTGTTCATATAACTGTACTTTATAGTTTGGTAATGATACTGTTAATTGGTGACAAATATATCTAAAAAGTCTATCAGAGAGGTGCATTTTTTTCCATAATAGTTTGAAATTTAAAGCAGTTTTAGCTAGGTAATGTTTTTCTGCTCTTAAGGTGGTATGGGTGTCTTTCGCCATCTTGGATTGTAAAAAACAGAGAATCTAAGGTCCATATTTTCTATCAAGTTAGCAAAATTTGATGCAGGAATGCAGAAATTTAATGTGAATTTTCATTTAAAAGAACCAATTTATAAGAATATAACTTAGAAATAATAATATTTTTACAAGTGTAGATTAATTTTGGTTGTTTTTGAATATTTTCAAATCGGCATTTTAAGGGGAGATAACTCTATAACAGTGCATTTTCTGAAGGACTCTACATGAAATTTTCCTATTTTGTCATTTAGCGGGAAAAAACGTACGGTGACCCTATCTTTTCTTTTGATATTCTCAAAGCATTGTCTGAAAGCAATCTTTTCCTAATTTATTTTACAATTCTATCATTTTGTTTATTTGCAATTCTCAAAATGGGGTTTTTTCCTGTATAATCCATACAAAATTTGTCATTTTGTCACAACCTGTAGTTTGAGAAAATGCACGGTGACCTATAATTTTTATAATATTTTTGATCATGTATCAATAGATACTACATTTTGACAAAGTATGAACAAATTCTATCATTTTTAGCTCACCTGGCCTAAAAGGCCATGTGAGCTTTTCTCATCAGTTGGCGTCCGTCGTCGTCGTCGTCGTCTGTCGTCTGTCGTCGTTAACAATTTTTCAAACATCTTCTCCTCTGAAACTACTGAATGGATTTGGATGAAACTTAGCATGATTGTTCCTTAGAGTATCCTGCACTAAGTGTGTGCTTTGATTTTTGATCCGTCAAAAAACACAGCCGCCGTTACATAACATAGAACATAGGGGTCAAATGCAGTTTTTGGCTTATATCTCAAAAACAAAAGCAATTAGAGCAAATCTGACATGGGGTAAAAATGTTCTTTAGCTGAAGATCTATCAGCCCTGAAATTTTCAGATGAATCAAACAAACCATTGTTGGGTTGCTGCCACTTAATTGGTAATTTTAAGGAAATTTTGCAGTTTTTGGTCATTATCTTGAATATTATTATAGATAAAGGTAAACTGTAAACAGCAAAAATGATCAGCAAAGTAAGATCTACAAATAAGTTAATATGACCAAAATTGTCAATTGACCCCTTAAGGGGTTATTGTCCTTTAATGACAATTTTTCACAATTTGTTCATCATATTTGCTAACTTTAAAAAATCTTCTCCTCTGAAACTGCTGAATGGATTTGGATGAAACTTAGCATGATTGTTCTTTAGATTATCCTGCACAAAGTGTGTGCTTTGATTTTTGATCCGTCAAAAAACATGGCCGCTGTTACTTAAAATAGAACATAGGGGTCAAATGCAGTTTTTGGCTTATATCTCAAAAATGAAAGCATTTAGAGCAAATCTGAGATGGGGTAAAAATGTTCATTAGGTCAAGATCTATCAGCCCTGAAATTTTCAGATGAATCAAACAAACCATTGTTGGGTTGCTGCCACTTAATTGGTAATTTTAAGGAAATTTTGCAGTTTTTGGTCATTATCTTGAATATTATTATAGATAAAGATAAACTGTAAACAGCAAAAATGATCAGCAGAGTAAGATCTACAAATAAGTAAATATGACCAAAATTGTCAACTGACCCCTTAAGGGGTTATTGTCCTTTAATGACAATTTTTCACAATTTGTTCATCATATTTGCTAACTTTAAAAAATCTACTCCTCTGAAACTACTGAATTGATTTAGATGAAACTTAGCATGATTGTTCTTTAGATTATCCTGCACAAAGTGTGTGCTTAGATTTTTGATCCGTCAAAAAACATGGCTGCCATTACTTAAGGGAATACGATACAGTAGCAGGGGCAGATAATAACGTTTTCAAAACTGTTCGTGTTGTTTTCGCGACGTTGGTAGCCAGAACGTTGTAATTTCGCGATGTTTCTAATAAGAACGTTAACATTTCGCGACGTCGCTTTAAAAGAAGTCATATTTCGCGGAATATTCACTGACGTCATTAATTTTGGTTGCGCAAATTTCTAAAAAGTACCTGCTAAAAAAGTGGCCATGCCGTTTCTAAAAGAAGGGAAAATACGCCGAAAAGCGGTGCGATTAAAGGAAATACTTGAGATGTACAAAAATAAATCAAATACAATTTTGCATAACGATATTGAAGAAATGGTGATAGACACAGAAGAGAGTACTGACAGTATAACATGGAAAGACGGAAGAAGAATTGTGGAGCTTTTTAGTCTGGCACTATATAACTTTCAAAACTGCACGGCCCAGAGGAATCTGCTCAACGTAGAGAAAGAAAAATTGCAAGGATTGGGGTCTATCTTACTATTCGTTGCTTAAACTGTAACATGCTGAAAAACATTTTACCAATAACACAATTCGGAACAAAACGACCTGCAATAGCTAATTATGAGTATTGGTAGCTGCTTAACGTCCAGCGGCAAATATTTAATTGCACATGTATGACATCCAAATGTAATTTTAATGAAACTTAAAGAAATGAGAAAACTTATAAACCCGTGATTAATGATAAAAATTTAACAAAATCTATGGCGGGTAGGGTGGCCGAATCGGGTTTGGTGTTGAAATCCAAACACAAAAGTCATTACTACGGCGTGTTGTACAGCTGTGCAATATTTTTCATGACGAGAACAGTTATTTTCATTTATTGATAATGAATTCGAAGTAAAAAATAGTATCTTGAATTGAAAAACATCAGAATCATTATAGTTAAGTTTGTCTTTCTTTTTCCTTTCTTGTTTAGCATTTGGCAGCCTCCAAATTTTTAAGGAGAATTGTCATTGTAAGGCCAAATTTAACAGATTATCAATGAAATAACAAAACCGACTGCATGTGCGAGACCCTCATTGGTGGACAAGGTCGTATAACCCCCTATTCGTAAATAAAATAATAAATAAAGAGGGTGTCTCATCCTGTCCTGGACTTGAAATTGGTACATAAAAAAATTGCCGATTTTAATTGATATTTTAAAAACATATAATATTGTATGTGTATGTAGAAAAACTCAATAAAAGTCCTCTAAAAAGATTTCAAAACAAGAATGTGTCCTCAGTACACGAATGCCCAACTCGCACTATCATTTTCTATGTTCAGTGGACCGTGAAATTGGGATAAAAACTCTAATTTGGCATTGAAATTAGAAAGATCATATCATAGGGAACATTCGGTGTGAGCCAAGGCTCCGTGTTGAAGGCCGTACTTTAACCTATAATGGTTTAATTTTTAAATTGTTATTTGGATGGAGAGTTGTCTCATTGGCACTCACACCACATCGTCCTATATCTATGTGTACTAAGTTTAAAGTTGATTGGACTTCAACTTCATCAAAAACTACCTTGACCAAAAACTTTAACCTGAAGCGGGACACACGGAAGAACGGGCGGACGAACGAACAGACGGACGGACGGATGAACGTACATACGTAAAAATGGATGAACAGACCAGAAAACATAATGCCCCTCTACTATCATAGGTGGGGCATAACAAATTATTGGTGTCGTTTTTGGTTTGAATTTAAGCAAAATATTACGAATAGATGCAGAATTGTCACACGTTAGTTTGTTTAATTGGTTGTAATCTTCTTTTATATGAAACTGGATGTAATAGACCAAAACGAGAAAACGCCCGTTCACATGCTGTTAAAAGGGCTTGTAATTAAATGGTGTCTTTCGGTATTGTTCATCATATTTGTAGTTTGTTCATTGTTTTGTACTTAAATCAGGCCGTAAGTTTCCCGTTTGAGTTGTTTTGCATTTGTCATGTAGGGGCCTTTCATAGCTTACTATGCGGTATGGGTTTCCAACGACTCATTGTTGAAGGCCCTCCGATGTCCTATAGTCGTTTAGCCATTTGGTCTCTGATTGAGATTTGCCTCATTGGTAATCATACCACGTCTTCTTATTTGTATAAGCATGTCCCTATTGCACTTCAATGTATTGAGAGATAAAAATTGAAGTATCGGCAAATGTACACTAATTGCAGACAGACAGATCAGAAAGTGTACACACTTTTAAACTCGTCGTAAAGTTAGACGATCGGACAGACGAACAAAGTGTTTTAAATATAACTCTACTTCCAGACAAACAAGTACGCCAATATTCATACGTATACGCCGTAAACAAGGTTATGTAACTTATCTATTGATAAAGACATCGTTCAATATTATTCTCTTATACCGGCTGCTGTACTTCCTATGAAATATTATATTATAACTTCATTTTCGGTCGATTGAGACAATAATGGCATGAGTTAAGTTGCACAAAACAGCTCTCATTATAAAACAAGAATTACTGCTTATATTTTAAATTTGAAAGAGGATTATCTTTTGAATGTAAAAAAAATCAAAGTACGTCGGGACCTTTAAAGTTGACGATAGGGTATCGGCTTTGTCATTGTTGAAGGTTATACTGTTGTCAATTTATGGTATCGCCTCACTTAATTTATAGTTGTTTTTCATTCTGTCATGTCAATAATGTTGTCTATCCTCTTACAGTACATGAAGCAATTTAGAACTAATGTCGGACGGAGATGCATCTTTATACTTCTATCAGACTTTCTTTTTTGCCGTACATCTGACAAAGCAATCTGCTAGAATCCTTGTTTATAGTCTTTTTTTTTTATTATGAAAAGGTTCCTGTCCAAATTTCATTTCGTAAATGTTTAGCACAAGTATTTTTCCATTTTATGAGTAACCATCTTATAAATTTTTATGATAAGTATCAACGCTTTGAAAAACACCTGCATATACTTGACAGCGAACTCGTGTATGGCGGGAATGATTAAACGACGTTGTTGCGATTAAAACTTAATTTAACGTAATTTAGCGCCATACTGACAGACGTCATAAAAAAATAAGGTAAATGGCTTTTATTGAAAAAAACAAGCACATGGACCCCATTTTTTTTCTTTTGCAATCAATTAAGTACTGTTTCAAGAACACTCCGCCGAAATTTCAGGAAAAAATCAACGATCAAATTTTTTCTGCACTTCCGAAAAGACGCAAAAATATGGTCAATTTCTTTATTTCGGATACAGCATCTAAATCCGGAACATGATGATTTGATATAACCTTAAACTTGTTTCAGTATGTTGATGCCATGGATCAAGGGAATATTTTACAGAAAACCCGGTTAAGTTATGACTTTTCGTTCAAAAGTATTGTTACTTTCTTTAAAAGTCATAATTTATGACATGACATTACAGGGATTTTCTTCCAAATATGCAAATTTCGAACCAAATTATCTCAAAAAGTAAGTCATGAAGGTACTTTTTTCTTTGCATATTTGCAAAGTACACATTGAAATTGACCTTCTATCAAAATTTTAAGAAAAAATCAACGAGGGATCTCTACTGTATCGTATGCCCTTAAAATAGAACATAGGGGTCAAATGCAGTTTTTGGCTTATATCTCAAAAGTGAAAGCATTTAGAGCAAATCTGAGAGGGTTAAAAATGTTCATTAGGTCAATATCTATCAGCCCTGAAATTTTCAGATGAATCAAACAACCCATTGTTGGGTTGCTGCCACTTATTTGGAATTTTAAGGAAATTTTGCAGTTTTTGGTCATTATCTTGAATATTATTATAGATACAGATAAACTGTTAATAGCAAAAATGTTAAGCAAAGTAAGATCTACAAATAAGTCAATTTGACCAAAATTGTCAATTGACCTCTTAAGGAGTTATTGCTCTTTAAAGATTTTTTTCACAATTTGTTCATCATGTTGACTTACTTTAAAAAATCTTCTCCTTTGAAACTGCTGTATCAATTTCAGCCAAACTTAGGCTAAATGAGTTTCAGAGTATCTAGTATAAATTTTATATTTCATTTCCTTGTATGTCAAGAAACATAGCTCCTTTGGCTAAAATAGAACATAGGAGAAAATGATTTTTTTTTGCTTTTGAAGAAAATAGGACGATTCAAAGACTATTTAAATAAATTGAAAAGCCAAAATAATCATTGATGAGAGGTTAAGCCAAAAAAATTCAGGTGAGCGATTCAGGCTCTTGAGAGCCTCTTGTTATTTTAGACTCCTATACCACCTTAAGCCATATCTTACCTGGAACATTGGTTTAACAGCACAAAATAGAACTTAAAATATATAGGTAATCTTACAGACTTCAACAATGAGCAAAATCCATACACACTGTGACAGGGTAGTACCTACATAATAAACAACTATAAGTTTTACAAATATAAAGCTTTACTGGAATTTAAGAATATTGGAATTATTGCTATAAATAGAATTCCCTTTACAGAACAAATGAATTGCTTGACTAACTCTTATATTTTATTAAATTGAATTTTGCGTTGTGATAACTGAGACTATTTTCTTGTTAGAAAAAAATTACAAACAACAGAGCAAGATCTGCAGACTAAAACAAACGAGGACGACACTAAACAGAAAACAATAGTTCAGGTAAGTCAATGTGTTCTACTTATCACAAACCCTATCAGTGTTTTTGAATCTTTATAGTGTTTTTATCAAACATTTTATAAAAAAGTAATCAAGGAAAAATATGTTCTTATTTTAATATAAACATTTTTTGCTGTAACTTTAAAGGTTCGAAGATAGTATTCTATATCAAATGTTTTTCTTAATTATTTTTCAATTATTTTTTTAATCTGCCAATATTTTGCACTTGTTCTTGGTAAAGATGACGGGAGTTAAAATTTAGGTCTGTTTAAGCCAGTTATGGTTTTGGCTGTCATTCTGTTTTTGCATGTCATGACATTGTATAATTTTATGGTATAGTTAAAAAAGATTGGAAGAAAATACAAAGAGCAGACAGAAATTATTAGTAAAGAAATGGAGGATTTAAAACAGAAACTGGCATCCCAGGAGGAACAACAACCAAGTGCAGCAGCCTTAGAACAGGCTACCAGCTCATTCAGAGAACAGCTGACAAACACAGAAAAAGAGAGAGATGAACTTAAAATGAAAGTCGAACAGAATGAAAATGAAAGTAAACAGATCAGAGAACAGGAAATGAAAATTAGGGAGAAAGTACAAGAGGTTTGTTCCTTAATTTGATAAGTATAAAGACAAATAAGTAAACGACCCATTGGTTGCCATCGGCTGTTGTTTGCTCTGTGGTCGGGTGGTTGTCGCTTTGACATATTCACCATTTCCTTTCTCAATTTTATTAGTTCAAGTTAGAATGTAAAGTTTTTTACTTTTCCATCTGTCTGTTTTCATTTAGTTGTCACCTTGCTTGCACCTTCATCTTTGTCCGAATTCTCCTTAGATTATGATGAATGTTTCCACTCATTGATACCAAAGATGATAATGAAAATCATAAATATAGGAATAAACCATAACTGGTTGCTGTGTTTTCAAGTTTTATTTCATTTCAATTCAACAAAAGTTGTATGCACAATATTTTTGAAATACCTGTCAAAGCCCATTTAGTATATCTTGACCTTAAAATGAGGAATGGAGAGTCAACTATTGACCTGGGATGATTGGTGTTACTTTAAATGAAACTGATGTCAATTATTTTGTAAAAGTCCTAAATTAAATGTCAAATATTTTACATAGGAACTTGATAAGTTAAAGACTGACCATGCCAAAGTGAAAGAAGAAAAAGATGATCATGAGAAGAAGGTTAATCAGTCAAAACAAGTTTTACTTACAGCAAGGAAAAAGATTGGTTCTCAAAATGAAGAAATTCAAAATCAAAATGCTGAATTAGAAAAGTTACGACAGAAAATAAAATCTGAAGAAGAAAGCTCAAATGGTAAATGAAAAATAAATCCTGTTAATTCAAAAGTTATTGCTAGCTTTATATTTATGGAGAAAATGCAACAATATCAGTTTTTAATTATAAAATTTTTAATTTTTAATTCATTATAGCTTATTCTTCACAAAGTGTTTGCAATCACAATATTTAGATGTTGCTCTTTTACCAGCAATCAGTGATTCGCAATAATAAATGCATGCATTAATTTCTGAATTTACAGTATTGCATTTGCCTTAAAAGTATTATATTCCTATATTTATAATAGAAGATGTATGGTCTGATTTAATTTCCTTACTTCTGCATGAGTGTGAAAGTGCTTAAAACAGACATTACATATTACTTGCCAGTTTTTTCTACCAGTTTTACAAAAACAAAACAATCAGTAGAATTAATTCCAGATTATTTTTCGTTTGGCAAATTTTAAGGTCTTTTGAATTCAAATTTATATTCCACTATAATGGACTAGCATTGATTAATTTTGGCATTATTGTCAATTATCTGTGATGGGCATAGATGAGTGTACACAATTGATTCTGATTTACAGTGTACAAGATTCATTAAATGTGATTCTTAATTAATATGCAAATCATTTATTTTTTTAAATCTTTGATTATTTCAAAGCATTTTACAAAGTTGTTCTGATTTAATTGTACAGTGACAGAAGGAAGATTAAAGAGTCATTATGAATCAAGAATTACCTCCCTTGAAAAAGAGTTATCTGAACTGAAAGAATCTGCAGTAGCAGCAAGTCAGGTGCCTGATCTGAAAACCAACATAGATAGACTTGAAAAGGAGAAGTCTGATTTACAGAATAATATAACTGAACAAAAGTCCAAAATTGTAGAGCTTCAAAATAAGGTAAAGGTTTGATGAATATTTTATATACTTTATTTCATGGTTGCCTGTTATTAATTTCCCTGGTTAATCAAAATAACAGCTTTGAAGTTTGCTGTTATTCTGGTGTGTTCTATAAAAACGCATATTTTTCTCGAATAAAGATCCAGAAATGTTTAGAAGAGGGGTTCTAAAAACACCTGAAAAAGGTGGAGGATGCAGCCTAATTCCCATTGATTTTACAGTTGAAAAGAAAAATATTAAAAAGAAGGATGTTATTTCCACATCTTCAGAACATCATCTGTGTCTCCAAAGCAGATTATATTGTAAACCTACTAATTTTGATTGGTAACTTATTTTCAAGATGTTCTGGAATGGAAACTCATGTTGATGTATAAATCAAGGTGAAAATGTAACACTTAGATCTTGCCTTTTATCAGTACAATAAGAATATTAGGAAATCCTGAAAAAAATATATGCCTTGACATTAGTTTGGAAACTAAAATAAGTTGTTAGTTTTAAAAATAGAAGCTTCTAAAAACCACATACTGCATTTCAGATTCAACAGTTACAGAAGCCACCTAAAGCAGTGGCACCCAAGACACAAGTGGCTAGACCATCACCAACTGTGGCAGTAGAGGGAACTAGGTAGGACAAATATATTTCTTTTTCATGCCCCTGCTGCAGCAGAGGAGTATTAAATGATACCCTTGTTTGTTGGTACCTATGTCCCAAAATTACTGTATGTAATCTAACTTTAGTTTGCCTCAACAAAATGTTATGAAATCTAAACACAATACTTAATACCACAAAACACAGATCAAATTTGAGTTTTGTTACATTCTGGAGTAATGTCCCTTTATAACTTTATATGCAAGCAAGGGCATCATTTGTGTCTCATGGACACATCATTTATTTATTTATATAAGAATATAAATATGTTAACCTCAGGATGCTTCTTTTGTAAGGACCTGTTGACTATGCCCTTTGGTATGACTATTTGAATTGTTTAAATCACTAACTTATAAGCAATCTAGGTAAAAAGAAGATGAACTATTGAAAAGTCAAAAATAGAAATTTCTTTTCTCAGCAATTTCTACAGATTCTTATTTTTACCTTTGCAGTCAGTCATCAGAAGCTCCACCTCCAAAGACGACAGCACCAATTAGACCAATAGCCTCTCCTGTTGCCAGAGCCCATCCTACACCTAGTCAGACCCAGGCCAATATGAAGGCTACAGCTAGTATAAGACCTATGCCTTCTCCATTATCTGTTGCTATTACTACACCCACTGCAACTGTGATGCCTACAACTGTATCCCATCAGGAACCCCAAGAGGATGGGGTACCAGCAGCACAAATATCTCCTGTGACCACAACAACTAGGCCTACACAACAAGTCCAGAGAGTTATACCTCAGCAAGAGTTGTCAGGTGAAGTTTTGAAAACAGTAACTGGATGTTTTATGAACTTTTTAGTACTATTTTCATTATTAATGTCACTATTTATTTTTGGGAAGAGTTTTTACAGATCATGAATATATATTGTTTCATATTAGGGTCAAGGCACAGATGTTATTCAAGTTAAGCATTAAGCTGGGAAATAAAGAAGATGAATGTAAAAAAAAAATCAGTTATACATCCAATTTTCAGTTATACGTCAATGTACCAAAATTCTATCCAAATTTTACAAGAATCTGCGACATAGACCATTTACTGTTCCTTGTCCCAAAACATCTGTGACTATGAAAACTGAAATATTTTTGCCTGTAATATGCATGGTCACTGTAGCAATTAAATTCTAGCATTTAATCTTCATTTCAAATTGCTGCAATACTGAAACATACCCTGCTTTCATGATATTCATGTATTCATGAATAAGGTAGAATATTCATGAATATTCATGAATATTCCACTTCCATTCATGGTTACTATTCCAGTGTCAAAATTATTCATGAATAAGAAACATGAATTAAGTGGAATATACATGAATTCTTAATAACTGTTTGGAGACAACAAATAAATATTCTTAAAATGCTAGACACTTATTTTATTATAGTATAATCAAGTTTCCTTAATTCATAGTTGTTTTTTAGGGGTTATAAAACCCTTTTTGTCAACATGAATAAACATGAATTAACTTGAATGTTTGGACTTAGAATTTTTTGGAATACTTTTCATGAATAAGAATGAATAATGAGGAATAAATTTTGGACTTAGAATATTTTCCCATTGTGTGACAAACATGAATAAGCATGAATAAAGCTGCATGATAATGACTCAGAATTATTTGTGGCAAACGGCATAAAAATTGATAAATCAAATTTGTTCAAGGACTTTTGTATGTTTATTTTTACTTGATTGTTGATGCAGAATAACATACATGTATTCCACAGTTAAATGAAAAAAAAATGAGGATCATTTTATTAGATAGATCATGTAGGTGAAATCCATAACATCTTCATGCAAAACATGTTTAGACTTTTTGCATACATTTCATGAATGAGAATGAATATAAATGAGGAATAAATTTTGGAATTTTTCCATTGTGTGACAAACACTAAAAAATGCTGCTTTTCAAGATTCCCCAACCAGTGGCAGATCCACGCTTCAGTGATTCCCTATATAAGCAACCAAATTTTTATCCAAAAAGGGGGGCCCGGGCCCCCTGCCCCCCCCTAAATCCACCTCTGCCAACAGTTGTTTTGAAAAATGGAATGTCATCTTTTATATAATCCAAAAATATATTATTAAGTTTTAAAAAAATAAGTTCATATTTAATTTGTTCACCCCCCTTTTGATTTAAAATTGGTTGTACCCCTTTGATACTCTTAAATTTCATTCTTTCCCAA
This sequence comes from Mytilus trossulus, assembly GCF_036588685.1. Classification (NCBI taxonomy): domain Eukaryota; kingdom Metazoa; phylum Mollusca; class Bivalvia; order Mytilida; family Mytilidae; genus Mytilus; species Mytilus trossulus. The sequence continues at coordinate 99,929,302 of NC_086373.1, forward strand.
ACAATGCAGACTGGTGTCAATAATTATCATTATTAATGAATTACGTTTACCTATTGTAAAACGCTTCAATGACTTTGACAAAAGATTACAATGTAGATAAATGATTACAAGTGACTGGGAATAGAAAAACGTCATAATGACGTCAGCAAAATGATGTTTTTGACGCTTACAATACAAATGAAGATGTTTGATGAGGAGTGAAGTAATATAGCTGTCAAAACAAAGCAGATTTGTTATCAGATAAGTAAATTATATATATTTTGATTATATTTTTTTGCTGAATAACTATTTGTTGAAGCATTTTATAATAATTATTGATTAATTAAAATAAATATAAAACACCAGAAAGTTACTAAGCCTTTACATTTTGCAGTGTTAGTTTAATGATTTCCATTCAGGAATAACTGATAGATTTGTACAATATATTGTATTTCAAGGTAAAAATAATTCATGCTTCAGCCACTCTTATGATTGTGTGTGGCTAAATTAAAAGGGAAAAAAGGGGGGTAGGTACATTATTTGAAATGTCATGAAAAGGCTGAAGTGATATTCATGTTATTAATCTTACTCTATTGATATTTTAATAAAAACAACATTTGTTAAATTAGATTATTACATTGTATTATACCTGTTAGAAACTGTTTAATCTTGAGTGTTTATTTATAAAAACAAATATCAAGGACTTTTGATTCTTTGTGGAGTGATTTTTGATTTTGCAGGGGGAAACTCAGATGCATTTATTGATTAAAAGATCTGTTCAACTGTGAAGAATTTCAAGCAGAACAACTGCACCAAGATGTTATTTAGCATTTCTAGTTGGAAGTCCTGATACAGCAATTTTAATTACAGACAGGAAGAGAAGTTTACTTATGATAATAACACAAAAAATGAACAATTCAAAAAAAATCCTTTTAAATTATTTCATGAACTTTAGATGAACAGTTCATGAACTACAAGTGGACAAACAATGTTCATGAATTAAATTACTAATGAACAGTTCATAAACACAGTAGTTCATGTGTTCAGGACATGAACTACAAATGGACAAGCGTGTTCATGAACTATAAAATCATGAACAATTCATGAATAATAAAAGTTCAAGAACTATTTTTGTTCATGAACTTTAATGAACCAAAGAGTTCATGAACACTTTCTGTTCATGAATAGTTCATTATTCACTGGTTCATGAACGTGCTTGTCCATTTGTAGTTCATGTCTAGTTCATTAACTGTTCATGAATCTTTTATGAACAATTCATGAATTATGTTCATGAATCATTCATGAATCATCCATGAACATTCATGAACTATTCATAATCATTTCGCAGGGGAATATTCATGGTTATTCTAGAATATTCAACCATTCAATATTCATGAAATATTCACATTCAAGGTTATTTTAGAGTATGTATTTAGCATTCACTATTGGGATAGATATATATTTTACACTCATGGTGATTATAGAATATTCTATCATGCATTTTTAATGGACATCCTATTTCATATTCATGAATATTCTATAGATAATTATTCATGTTAATTCTTGGTTATTCAGTTCATACAATATTCATGTATATTCAAGCTTATTCAGTTCAAACACTATTCATGTATATTCAAGGTGCCATTTAACATTCATGAATATTCATGAATATTCATGAACTGTTACCTTGAATATTCATGAATATTCATGAATATTATTCATGAATATTCATGAATTGTTCGTGAATATTCATGAATAATTCATGGTCAGGAAAGCAGGGTAAAATTGATTAAAAGCGTCTTCATCTTATAATGTTTCTGTCCATTAAAAATCACTTGATTTCAAGCATTTTAATTTTTTTTATCAAATATTCTAAATTCATTATAGACAGTTATCAGTACCTTTATGGGGAAAATTTATTAGCTATGGTATGTTTTAATTTGATTTTGTTCTCCTTCCTGTAGACCAAAGTTTACCAGATTCAGAATCATCACAACCAGAGACTGTTGTCGTAGAACCCCAGCAGTCGACATCAATACAGCAGACGACAGTTGTCACACCCATGACTCAGACAGCTGTTGCAACTACACTGGTTCAACCTACAATACAGCCATCCACATCAGCAGGAACCAGTAGAGAAGGAGCAACTAAAAGAACAAGAGAGGATAGGTTACTAAAAACTATGATGTTCAATTTTAGAAAAATATTGTTTAAGGATTTAAGATTATAATTTTAACATTATTTATGGGGCAACTAACTGAATACCTTTGACATTCAATATTTTGTGTTTTCATAGTCAATTCTTACTTTGTGATAAATTAACATCATACAATTTTGTGTGTAGCTGTAATTTGCGAGACGTAAGATAAAAGTAGGCAAGACCTTTTGTTTATTCTACATGATACCTTTGCTTTTCAATTCAGCTGCCAATCATATGCATCCCTCCTAAATTTGGTTAAACTGCAAATACAATTCATGCAGCAACTTTGATTAAAATTTTATATCTAATTGGACATAATTTCAATCCAATGAAATGCTGTCATTGTGACCTAAATTCTTCCCCTTTTTGCACTTATTGAATTTAACCTCAGATTTTTATACATTCTAGAAAACATTTTATGTTGTTGAACTTGTTACCTTGTGAAAACCTACTGCTGTCTTTATTCTTTTATTCTTATCTCTAAATGTTTGTGCTCCCCTTCCATTTGAGTGTTCCGTTTTAATATATGTTTATTACAATAATTTTTAGTGCTGAAGAAGAAACTGAGGCTAAAAGGTCAAAGGTGATACCACATCAGGTAGGTATTACTAGGTCAACCATGCTATTAATATGTCACTGTATAGTTTTATATTAAATATAGATCAGATAATTTTACAGTGCATTTGATTAAATATATTGGATATAGAGCATTAGCATGACACAGAGAAAAAAACACTGTAAGATTTTCCATTGTACATTTGTTAATATCTTTGAGAATAATCTAAACCATATATAAAAGGTTTGACATTATATCATGTATAAACAACTTTAGATACATCTATTATGATGGATACACAAATCGACCATTTTCTGTGGATTAGGAAAATTTTGTGTTTTTGTGGATATTTGATATCTTAAGTTATCAGAAATAAACCACTACATACAATTAACAACTGACAAACTATTCTCCATGGATCAAAGGTCACCTTCCAATTCTTGTTGAGCCTGCAAAATTTATTTCACAAAAGCAGCAGAGTGATCCTTGATTTCATCAGTGGCAGCATCAACATTAAGGTGGTTAAAAGTTGTTTTTAAAAGACATCAATACATTTGTCCAACCTATATGAAATGTTATGAATTTTGAAGCTTGTTTATGACCAAAATTCAGTATCAAGAGCATTTTTTTTTAAATATTCATTTTCAATTTTCAATATTTTGCTATTGGACTTAGTTCTTTTTACAGTTAAAACTTTGAGGAACCCCTTCAAAATTCTTGGATACACCTTAGGAATTATCAGAAATATCAATTTAAAATCTTTATATTTGTTTGTTTTTAAGGAAGCTCAGGTGATACCCAGTATAGTGGTGACAGAATCATCAGACAGATTACAGGAACAGTTACCTGATTACCTTAGTGCTGAGGAAGAAACACAAACAGAGGAGCAGACGCTAACAGGTCTAGCTGATGACCAAACTCAGACATCAGAACCAGCAACACTGGTAGTTATTTAAATATCTTATATTTGAAAAGCACAACATTGAGTCGTCACATCTCACATTGAGAACTTGTTTTATAATGCAGCTTTTGTTTATGGTTTGTTAAAAAAATCTTTATAATTTCTTTTCAAGGTTGAACAAGTAGGAAAGACAATGGAAATTTAATTATTTTTTAGCCTTATTCATGTTTTGAGAAATTTGAAACTCTATTATGAAACAATCACAACATATTATAATACTAAGTTAATTTACATTATGTAAAGTGAACAAACAAAGGGGTATATGCTGGACTTTGTTTAATATTAGCCTTATGATGAAATAGAATATTTAAACCTTATTTTAAAAACGGATTTAGTTTAATATTAGCCTTATGATGAAATAGAATATTTAAACCTTATTTTAAAAACTATTATTTTTTTCTGAACAGACCTTCACAGAAGAAGATTTAGCAGGTTCACAGCAGCAGTCAGATGTAAGTACAAATTATCATAATTTTCTCTGTTCATATACACAAAATGCTTGTTCTTAATTATTTTCTTAATTATTTACAAAGACAAATGCTTGTTGCCCTCTACTAACAAAGTGGAAGTTGATTTAAGGTTTGCACTCCATCCATCTGTCTGTTTGACAATCAATCAGTCTGACAATACAATGTTCCACACTTTTTATTTTGTGCTTGAAGATATTGATTTGATATTTGGTGTATTGTTATATCATGACAAGTTACAGGTCAAGTTCAAATTTTGTTCTGGTTTTATGATATTGGGCAGAGTTATGGTCCTTGGAAAATCATTTTTTTTCACTTTTTTTCGTCATGCTTGAGTATGGCAGGCATATCAATATGTATCTGTATTAACATGCTAACGGTGTATTCAATGATAAAGTTTATGTTTATATATATAATTAATTAATCAATGTAATATCTTGATACAGTGAGATATACATAGTGAAATAAGAATACATGTTAATGTGATATGGATGTAACATCATTTATCTATTTTGGTATTTACTATCTGAATATGCAGTGCAATTGTAATCTTGTAATAATAGTATATGATGTATTCCTCCTTAGAATGTAGACACAGCCAATGTTGAAGAGGAAGAAGGTGATGATGACGATGGTATTATTATTCTGGATGAAGATAACGAGGAAAGTGTAAGTAACTTTCACCTAGTCGATAACAGTTAATCTTTGTCTTTAGTTTTTAATTTATCTCATTTAATTTGTCAACTGTCCCTGTTTAGAATTATGGTGAAAAAAACAACATTGCTTATAATAAATGTGCTATGCATGTCACAATTTTTCTCAACATTAAAAAAAAATGCAAAAAATGACAGTATTCTCTTTTTAGCTCACCTGGCCCAAAGGGCCAAGTGAGCTTTTCTCATCACTTGGCGTCCGGCGTCGTTAACTTTTACAAAAATCTTCTCCTCAGAAACTGCTGGGCCAAATTATTCCAAACTTGGCCATAATCATCATTTGGGTATCTAGTTTAAAAATTGTGTGGCGTGACCCCGCCAACCAACCAAGATGGCCGCCACAGCTTAAAATAGAACATAGGGGTAAAATGCAGTTTTTGGCTTATAACTCCAAAGCATTTAGAGCAAATCTGACAGGGGTAAATTGTTCATCAGGTCAAGATCTATCTGCCCTGAAATTTTCAGATGAATCAGACAACCCTTTGTTGGGTTGCTGCCCCATAATTGGTAATTTTAAGGAAATTTTGCTGTTTTTGGTTATTATCTTGAATATTATTATAGATAGAGATAAACTGTACGATGCAATAATGTTCAGAAAAGTAAGATCTACAAATAAGTTAACATGATCGAAATGGTCAAATGACCCCTTTAGGAGTTATTGCCCTTTATAGTAAATTTTTAACCATTTTTCATAGATCTTAGTAATCTTTTACAAAAATCTTCTCCTCTGAAACAACTTGGCTAAATTAAACCAAACTTGGCCACAACTATCATTAGGGTATCTAGTTTAAAAAATGTGTGGCGTGACCCCGCCAACCAACCAAGATGGCCGCCACAGCTAAAAATAGAACATAGGGGTAAAATGCAGTTTTTGGCTTATAACTCAAAAACCAAAGCATTTAGAGAAAATCTGACATGGGTTAAATTATTCATCAGGTCAAGATCTATCTTCCCTGAATTTTTCAGATGAATCAGACAACCCGTTGTTGGGTTGCTGCCCCAGAATTGGCAATTTCAGGGAAATTTTGCTGATTTTGGTTATTATCTTGAATATTATTATAGATAGAGATAAACTGTAAACAGCAATAATGTTCAGCAAAGTAAGATCTACAAATAAGTCAACAAGACCGAAACTGTCAGTTGATCCCTTTAAGAGTTATTTCCCTTTATAGTCAAGTTTTAACCATTTTTTCGTAAATCTTAGTAATCTTTTACAAAAATCTTCTCTGAAACTACTGGGCCAAGTTTATTATAGATAGAGATAATTGTAAGCAGCTAGAATGTTCAGTAAAGTAAGATGAACAAACATAATACCATCACCAAAACACAATTTTGTCATGAATCCATCTACGTCCTTTGTTTAATATTTACAAAAACCAAGGTGAGCGACACAGGCTCTTTAGAGCCTCTAGTTTTATATGTTAAGAATAATGGAGAGATTACCCTCAATGTTTCATTCATAGACCCATGTAAACTCAACTCCTCCTAATATGCTGTACTGAAGTTAATAAAATATTTCATAGTTGAGAACACTGCATCAGGATGTTCATAAAGGTTCGTGAGCTTGGTCCTATATGTTGATATGTTAACTTTCTTCAATATTGCAAAATGCAGTAATAGTCTCTTGGAAGCCAACTCATATTCATACAAGGACAGGAGGTGCATACATGAATGTACTTGTCCTACATCGTAAAATCTTTAATGTTCTTTTAGTTTTGTGTACAGTATGGTATAGATTTTGTGATATTGACTGTTCTGGTATAAAATATTTCTAATTTTGACGATTTGAAATAAAAACAATTTGAACAAAAATTTGAATGCAGGGTGAAGAAGAATATGGAGATGAAAATGAGGGTGATGATGAGGATGAGGTCGAGGAAGAGGAAGTGGATATTTATGAAGATATGGATGAATATCATGATGCTCAGGAGGGCGACGAGCCAATACAGGAAGATGATTATCAGGGGGTAAAATATCCATATATAGATATATTATATAAACGGTAAACAAAAAGATGGTTTCAAACACTCCTTAGGGTGTGGAAAATCTAGAGGTAGATGAAAAAAATGTAATATTTAAGATGTGATTTAAGAATAAAGCTAAAGATATGTTTACATCAATATTATCTCAATTGAGTTATAAAACCAGGAGCAACTGAAAATTTTTATTAGAGTTGCACCTTGGAAATGAAATTTACATGAAAAATTGCTATTACCCTTACAGTTTCAAATAGGATTTTACCTGAAAAATTTCTTTTACCCTTACAGTTTAAAATAGATTTGAATCAAATTTATATTAAGGATTTTTATTGCATTGGTTGCAATGAATTACATTGACTTCCCAGTTAAATAAAAACTGATAATTTCACATGTGAAATAAATGTGGTTATTTCACTCTTTGATGTTATACAACAATAGGCGCTGTCAAGACATTGATAACGGCACATCAAAACAAATTGTGAATGCTTAAAAAAAAGATATAGTCTCTTACATGTTTTACATTAATTTCTTTAAAAAATAATGTAATAAAAAGAATAACTAATTAAAGAATTCAAATATTGAAAAATATTCAACTCCTGACCAAACAACACTGATAATTTACTCATGTGCTATGCCCATTTGTGAATTAATGTGTTGTTCGGTGACTTGTTGAATATTTTTCTCTATTTAAATTCTTCGATAAGTTATTCTATAAATATTTATTGGACGTAACTAACATATTGGTTATTCATTGATTTGACTACAGCAGGATGGTGATATGGAGGAAGAGGAGGATTATTCTGTGGAGCAGGAAGATGACATGCAGGATGATCAGAGAGGAGATGAGGAGGAGGAAGAGGAAGACGATGATGATGCTGTAGTCGTTATAGGTTAGTCACATGTTTGCATACATTCCTTTAGAAAAATTGTAATTCATTGAACATCACAGTATAGCCATTTCTGTCTCATTTTGATCATCATTGTATTAGAAGTTCTGTATCCCTGGTTTTTTTTCAGTTTCAGGGAAATGCAGATAAATTGATTTATTTATATATCTCATTTTTTTAAATGTACGTCTTTTTACTCATTGCAGCATACAATTTTCCACACAACCTTACCTCAATTTCAGTACTTGGGTAACCTGTTTAAATCCCCCTGAGTTAGGTATTTTTGTCTCGTATCTACCTATAATAAACTACAGTTTGAATCTCCAAATACTAGGTTAAAGTCTAGGATTAGGTCAGTAAAATTGTTAGAAGTGTTAACATTAGTGTGTCCATATGTTCAATGTAAAGGATATGTGATTGTCTGGAAGAAGTGATCTGATCTTCACCCCATCTAAACAGTTCAGTTATAAGCTTGAAATAAGGACCAAGTCTGAGTCTACACATGAAAGCGTTGTAAGTAGATTCATTGACATCCAATGTCATTTGATCTTACTCTACTTTAGAAATCATTGTTTTATTGTTATTAAGATATTGCTGATAACAAGTGCAACCATTAAGAACTATTTGTATGCATAGGAAGGATAGAAGTATTGATGATTCTATTTTATAAGTTGATAGTGCAGCAATTACAATGTCAACCTTATTTTATAGAGAGTGACGAAGAGGATTCTAGAATGGAGGCTCAAGAAGTGGAAAATCAACCTACAACACAGGCAAATACAGTTTCTGTCCAACCAGTGATGCTGCAACAACAGGCTCAGCCAATCGAAAGACAGACATCTGTCACTAGGGCACAGTTAACTCCCTTTATAATTGGGGTAAGATGACATTCCTAATCCTTTATGTCAATATTGTTACATATGAAGTGTCAGGTCTAAAATCACTCTACCAAGTAAGATTGAGGAAAATTAGCACTGGAACCTTATTTATAGTACATGTCTTGGTTTGTTGTCCAAACATTTCTTTGATATAGAAATCCTATATTTTGGTTACTCTTTAGAGTAAGAAAAATTATTTAACAAAAACACCAAACTGTAAGGCAAATTCTGAAAAATGCTAAAAAAACCAGACACAATCAATTAACAGATAAACTACTGTCATATTCCTTGCTTGGTCCAAGGTATTGTCTGAAGAAAAAGATGTGTTAAACCAGGTTTATAGCTCACTAAACCTCTCAATTGTATAGCAGTTATTTATAGTTCTGTTATTAGGGCCCCGACTAAAAGTCTGGTCGCCCTATAGTGATCAGTCTGTCTGTCCGTCCGTCTGTCCGTAACACTTTAACTTTGTGTCCGCTACATATCTAGAAAACCATTATGATTTCATACTTTATACTTTACATGTTTATTAACCACCACCAGAGGGTGTGTCATGATGTATGTACAACTTTCTAGGTCAAAGGTCAAGGTAAAAAAACTTTGGTTTCAGTTGACAACCCTGTGTCCTGTGGTGATGATCGTGTCCGCTTTATATCTTGAGAACCCTTATGATTTCAAAGTTAATACTTGACATCCATTTTAACCAACACCAGAGGGTGTGTCATGATGTATGTACAACTTCCTAGGTCAAAGGTCAAGGTCAAAAACTTTGGTTTCAGTTGACAACCCTGTGTCCTGTGATGAAGATCGTGTCCGCTACATATCTAGATAACCGTTCTGATTTTATACTTAATACTTAACATGTTTATTAACCAACACCAGAGGGTGTGTCATGATGTATGTACAACTGCCTAGGTCAAAGGTCAAGGTCAAAAACTTTGGTTTCAGTTGATAACCCTGTGTCCTGTGGTAAAGATCGTGTCCGCTCCATATCTGGATAACCTTTATGATTTCAAAGTTTATACTTGACATCCATTTTAACCACCATCAGAGGGCGTGTCATGATGTATGTACAACTTCCTAGGTCAAAGGTCAAGGTAAAAAAAACTTTGGTTTTAGTTGACAACCCTGTGTCCTGAGTTGAAGATTGTGTCCGCTCTATATCTTGGGAACCGTTTTGATTTCAAATATTATACTTAACATCCATTTTAACCAACACCAGAGGGTGTGTCATGATGTATGTACAATTTCCTAGGTCAAAGGTCTGTCTGTCTGTTGGTCTGTCCATCGCTTACAATTTTGATTCACACTATATTTATTTACCCAACGTTATTGACAGCGGGGCCCACAGAGATGGCTTCCATCTCAATGATATCTAGTATTGAAAGCAGTTATGTGTAAAAAGGTAAAGTCTCAGGCTAGGGTTAATTTAAGGAATGAGTAATTCTATAAAATGAAAATAAGACAATATTTTGCTTGTTTATATAGAGCCAAGGCTATGAAGATGGAGAGGATGGAATAGTACCCAGTACACCAACCTTATATATACCTATGAGAGGGGACGGGTTTGCTGAAGCTATCAGGTATACACTAGATTGTTATTATGATTCATAGGCAAAACATTTTATATCTTTTTTTTTTTTTTTTATCCAACATATATAATATACAACAGTACAGTTATCAAACAATAAGTTCATATATATATAAATGTAATATAATACAACCTATTAGAAAATGTATAGAACTTGAAAAATAACATTTTGTTTGGATTTTATAATTGTATCTTATTAAAAAGGACATACAAAAAAAATATAGAGAATTAATAAATAAAAGAATTAAAAGATGATTAAAGAAAAAGAAAAAAAACAAAAAAAGCAACAAAAAACAAAAAAAAACAAAAAACCAATATAAAAAAAAAAAAAAAATCATTTTGATGTCTGCCAATTTTTTCATAGTTGCTAATCCACCAAAGTATCCTGCAAAGCCTCTTGGTAAATGCACCAAGCTTGATTAAACTTTTCAAAACATTTATTTTTAACTGATATCTTCTTCTCCAAAATATAATGATGCTTTATTTTTTCAATCAATGCTGTTAAACTTAATTCTCCTTTAAAATATCGTGTATTATATATATATTGTTTAATCCAGAGAAAAATATTGTTTTGAGGGTCACCTTTGTACATTCGTGTTAAATTTCCAAACAAAAAAATATCCTGTGTAAATGGTATACTAATACCATTATGGAGAAACCACATTTCAGTTTGCTCAATAAATTGTTGTACATAATAACAATCCCACAGTATATGTTCAATTGATTCAAGTTCAGTCTTACAAAAAGTACAATATGGGTTTTGCACAATCCCAATTTTGTTTAAAAACGTATTTGTTGCCAGAATTTTATGATTAATTCTATACTGAAGCCATTGTAGCTTAGTATTTTTTGTAATAGCAAATGGTAGTTGAAAAATCTTTTTCCAGTTTTGATTTTCTAAAACTAAAATTGCTTCCCATCTTTTTACTCCTGTAGGAACAGTGTTGTTTTTGTTTAGCACCAAATACATATCTTTTGATCCCTTTTTGCTTTTGAGAATGGTCTTTATAACTGATGGTATGAAAGGAGATACTAATTTATAATCTCCCCTTTTAATTTTTTTGGAAGTCTTAGTTAGCATAGAAAGTATGCTATTATATTTCATGATGTCTATATCCATCTGAAAACACTCCTGAAATTGATAAAAATTTAGAAAGGTACCATTCTCCCCCACAATATCATTTACATATAAAATACCCTTACTATGCCAGTCTTTGAAAAAAACTGGTTTGTTATCAATTTGGAATAGGTTATTCATCCAAATTGGACTGGAAAGAAAATATTCCCAGTCGTGCAAATTCATTTCTTTTTCAATTACCATTTGCCAAGCACCCAGTACATCTTTCCAAAATTTATTCTTAATACTTTGCTGTAGTTGCTTTACATAGCTATTACCACAACTAAATAATCTATCTTTATCAACATATGACAAAAATATATTTCGCCATTTACAATCATTTCTACAAATTCTTCTAATCCAAGTACATTTCAAAGCATTTATAAAAGCATGTAAATTAATCATTTTTAAGCCTCCATCACAATAATCTTTTTGTATTACATCTTTTTTCACTCTATGAACTGGTGAGTTCCAAATAAACTTATACATCAGTTCATTTATCTGTTTAATAATATCTTCACTTGGATTAGGTAGTGACAATATTAAATGATTTAAAATTGGCAACATAAGTGTCTTTACAACAGTAATTCGACCAATAACAGTAATGTTACGTCTAGACCATTGTTTGACTAGTCTTTTTATTTTTACAATATTTTCATCATAATTGATTTTAACTAGTTTTTCTAAATCAACATCAAAATTAACACCCAATAATTTAAAACATTTTATATCTTGACCAAATGTTTAGCACTGAAAAAGAACATAAGCAATATTTTTGGAATTTAAAACCAAATATTGTAGGGTTATTCTCTGCACTTTCAATACTGTAATGTAACATTGAAGGATACTGTATAGAAAAGCAATCATGAATTTTAACAAGTCTGTCAGTGTTCAAATTGATTCTCTCAGTCTGAAGTGTACTATCAGAGACAGCATCTTTAAGTCTTACTTAGTTTTAAAATGAACAATGTTTTGAACTTGTGAATTGCCTATGTGTAAGGTTTCTTGTAATATCAAACGAATGTGATTGCCAGGAGAAAATTATTCTTTTGTTCAATGATTGTCAATGATTATCGTTTGTTGATGTGGTTCATAAGTATTTGTTATATCTTGTTTTTCGATATAGATTAGATTGTTGGTTTTCCTGCTTTAATGAATTTACACTAGTCATTTTTGGGGCCCTTTATAGATTGCTGTTCAGTGTGAGCCAAGGCTCCATGTTGAAGAACGTACTTTGACCAATAAATGTTAACTTTTACAAATTGTGACTTGGATGGAGAGTTTTTTCATTGGCACTCTTACCACATCTTCTTATATCTATTAAAGCTTAGATTCAACTAGATGTATGGAAAAAGGCTGCCACCAGGTATTAATATTTTAAAACACATAAATACTTTGAAACGTTGAATTATATAAATCAGTGATTTTTTACGGCAGTAAAATCTGAATTATTTTACAGTTCACCAATGGTACAGCAAAGATTTACGTTTGGATTGTCATCGTCAGAGAGTCATTCAGACTTGGCTCAATTAGAATCACAAAGAGGTTGGTTTATTGTGTAATGAAAATAGGAAGTTAAATGTAAAGAAAAAGTTATTATTTGACTTATATAACAATAAGCATGGTTTATTTAATGTAGAAGAAATATGTTTTTGTTGTGGGAATTTTTACTGCAGATGTTTCGGTGAAAAAGAATGAATTTCTTTTTAAACATGATAATAATAAATGTTTTAAATTAATCAATCAATCAGTTAATAGTTCAGGTAAAATATTGAAAGATAAGAATTATCAGATTTTGAGCCGTTTTTAGCATTCTTAAATGATTGGTGAACAAAAGTTTTGCACATAGATTAATTGTTTTGAAGTAAGTTGTAAGTTAGAGTATCTGTTGTATATTTTTTAGTAAGTAAGGTTTATTTTTTTATTTTCAGCGTGTGGAATGGATGATACCCGTATGGACTTATCACAGTTACAGGAGGGTAGTGGAAGAAGTGTACCTAGTACACCACTGAGGACCACAGCTCCTGGTAGGTCTACAGGGGATTCAAATATAGTCGGGGATATTAAATTGTGTAATCAAGAAGATACAAATGTATCATGGGATATGAATTTGTGTATCATAGCAGATCAAAAATATATAAAGGGATATTTGAATTTATTCCAACAATTTATATTACAATCAGACTAGTTCTCTATTTCAAAAGTACAATAAACATGAATAAAAGTTGTATGTATATTATCATGCATTAGTTTTTAAATTAAAAAAAAAATGGTTGCTTTACATTTAACATTTAAACATGTGGTCTGTTGTGAACCACTAAAAACAGGAAAATTTGTAAAACGTTTATAAACCTGAATTCATAGTATATCATTTATATGACATTTTGATGGAAAAAGGAGATTTCTATTTGGTCCAATCTTGACAAGGATTATGAGTTTTCCTGCATAGGGATGGTGGTTCACTCCCTTACTCTGGCTTCATCAATGAAAAAATGGGCCCCCATAATACAGCTAAGGTAGCTGAAAGTGCATTATAACACTATGAAAAAACTATCAATCATTCACAACCCTTGTTTAATCACCATGAACAATAAATCATACACAACTCTTGTTTTCCAATGTGAAAAAGTGAAAATGATTAATAAACTTTTAATTTTGAAATTACTAGATGAATACAGCGATACTTGTATATTTTAGTATCTATCAGTGAGTCAGCCTTGGCAGCAGCTGCAGCAGCCAGTCAGTCAGCCTCAGAATCTATCCAAGGAACAGAGGAGAGTCATTCTACACAAGATGTACCAGGGTATGTACAATTACACTACTATCAAATCAAATTACTAAAGAAGAAATTTCCCATGATTTGTAAGGTTTTACAGAAAATGCCTAAATGCACACAACCTTTAATTTTAAGATCCAAAAAAGTAAATTTCTGTTGTCAAAGAACTCTAAACTTTTGAAGACATAAACTGTTTATTTGAAAAGGTTCCAGTATTTTCAATTTTTCCTAAAGAGTAATGGAAACCAAAAAAAAAGAAGATATATGCTGCCCATGCACTAGATAAATTTTCAAAAATAATCATGGGAGGGAGTTTCTCTTGGAATAAAAAAAAGGAACTTGTTTTGGAAAAATTGTTGCACCATAGTAAGAGTTAATAAAAATACAACTTAAGTTTCAATTAAACTTGAAAGAAATAAACTAAACCCTTAAGTTTAGCACTCTAATCTATCTAAGGAATAGCTAGACTGTTTGACTTGTCATGACATTTGTTTGTGTATTTTATAGACTTTTAGAAGAACAGACAGAACCAGACTCAACAGACACAGGGGACAATGCTCAAGGTAATAGGATTATATAATTATTTATTGTATATTCTGCGGTGTTGTCATGTGTAAGTTATTTGAATTTATACATTGAGCTGTTCTTGAAAAACTACATATTTAATTATTTATTGTACAAACTTATTTCGTTTCACAATTTATAAAATTAATTCAGATTATAACCAGTTTTAGTTTAGTTAAATCATATATCCATTTTGAAAGTAGGTAAGTGGAGTTGTCAGGATATATTCCTGATAATGTTCAAGTACCTGTAGAGTTGGCAAAAATTGTATGGATATATTTTTACAAAGTCAAAAGATCAAATGTTGGTGACAGAAGCTAGCTGTAAACATCTTTATAATATAGTTGATGGTTAATACACACATTCCTACCACACAATATTTTTTTTACTTGCCTCAAGTATTAAATTCAGACGAAATTCAAATTATGAAGATAAGATTTATAATATTAACTACTTTCAGGAGTAGATGATACAGATGGCCAGCCAGGAACGTCAGCTGACTTGGGAGAACAAGATGGTGCATCTAGGGACGACACATCTGATAGATCTGACGGTACAGGCTTTTTATACCTTTAATGAATAAATATATGTTAATGAGTTAGCAATATAAACAATACAAAAAGATACATATAAGTTAAGATGTAGTCTTCTACAAGAGACTACCTTATATTAGGCTATAAATTAACACAGTCAATAGTTAGGGGTATTTTTCTTTATTAACACAACAAATTCTTTATTGCACATTTGTTGTGAGGGGTCAATTTAACAGACTACAAAAGATCAACCATGTTTCTGAAGATAATGATACAAACAAGATATAAAGGCTGACAGGGATTTTATTTAGAATAGATTTTACATGATAAACTTTTTCAGGCATTATTTAGTATATTTTTTTCTTTTGAATCAACATATGTTAAAATCATCAACATATGTTCAATCAGTTAACCTGATAATTTATTTATTTGTCTAATAAGATATTGAGTGAATTAATATTTAATTGAGTACAACAGTCTTTTTTAGGTCACATTATAATTGTCTTATAAATATTTATTATGTAATTACAACATTACAATTTGTGATTTTGACTACTAATAAAAAAAATTTCAGTTGTAATATCATATTCACGAATTTTTATGATTAAAACAATAATTTGTAGACAATAAATCAGTCGAATAGTAATAGTGGAAAATGTATCTGTTAAAAAAAATATAAAATGTTATCAAACAGACTTTTAAAATCATCCAGTTTGACTAAAATAATCCATTCCTTTTTCCTTAGAAAAGCCAAAAATACAGCCTATTGTATGGGAAGCTGGTGCTGCCATTAGAACACAAACAGGTCATACTGGTCCGTCATTCCGTTCACGTCCACCTCGACGAGGACAGCCTCCATATCAAGGTCATACTCAACAGAGAGGTAGAGGACAGTTCAGTCAGAGAGGCAGGAGTCCTGTTCCACGAAGTACACGAGGTGGAGCTAGAGGCAGTAGAGGAGGCATGTTCAGATCTCCAAACATGTACTGACCCTAGTTTTATACTGTAACTTAACTATGTTTGTCAAATAATAAAGCATGGATGTTAAATTTTTAAAATCATCAGTACTGATTATGCCTGAAAACTTATGTCTTAACATTATGTCATTTGAAACATCAGTACATGATTAATGAAAAATATTATGACAGATACGGAAATATTTATGAAACATTCTGAAACTCCTATATTTAATAATTTTATCATGTGCAATAAATAAAATTGGTCTAATAACAAATGTATATTAAAGTAAAAATTGTAAAAGGTACTATATTTTTGGTTTGTTTCTTGTTTTGATAACTCAAGAGTTTTTGAAGTATATCAGAAAGGTTGTTTAAATAATAGTGCTAAGAGATAATTGATTGTTAGACATTTTACAAGTAAATATGAAGCATATTCCACAGTAAAAGTATAAATGTTGTAACTTAAATTTGCTCTCAAATGTTCTCTGGAAAGTAAACAAAAGTTGTTTTGTTAAAAAGTATGATATCCTTTCATTAAAAATTAAATTTCTTGATAAGTGTGACACGTTATAGCCGTAAGCATTGTTTTTTGTTCACAAAGTTTTTTTATAGGATGTTTTTAACAGTTTTTGGCACTACATGTATTACTAACTTCAGGCTTGTTTTAATAATTAAAAGAAAAAATTAAAAAGTGTATATGTGACGAAATACAAAAAAAATGTGAATTTTGTATTATTATATTTCTGTTCATATGCTTATTTTTGCATTTCTATGAATGATTGTGTATTGGACCATATAAGGAAGAACGGTTTGTTATCAATATGAATGATATGTAGTAATGAATGTCATTTTGCATTAAATGATTAAATGTCATTGTTTTTTGTTGTTATTGTGTTACCTGGCCGTGTCAAGCATGTAGTGATACATGGCTGATGATGATGGATGGCTGCTCAACATCTATCAGTAAATTTAATACATATTCCAATAGCATGTTTTAATTTAATATGAATATTAAACCTGCTTTGTACTAGACTAACACAATGGGCTAGATTTTAATGTGCTAATTCACAAGGTAATAGTTGCAGAAAGACTTGTCTCATATCAGGGGACATAATTCTGACTTCAGGACAACCAGCTGTTACTCTGTAATGCTGCATGCTTAGTGGAAAAGTAGCAAAATCCATCATTGAAATCATAGGTTTGAACCAGTAAGGGTTCTTACCCATGTCATTCAGAAACAGTTGTGACACATAGGGATAATTGTTTTTTGTTAATTTTTCACCTAACAGATTCTAGCTATAGTGATACATAATCTTTACTTCTATCTCCTTATGTCATTATCCAAGTCGAACTGAACTGTAGAGAACCAGCAAACTCTTGAATCATCTTGATAGAATTTTCAATGGGCATATCTGTACTCATTTTTCAATGAAGATAAAATTGCAAATTAATCTTTTATAAGGAAGATCAGAATGATTGACAGGAAAAATGTGAACTTTAAATTATAGATGTAAACAGCCCTAGAATAAGCCATTGGACAGTAACTTGAAGCCATTTGCACATGCTATTTCAAATTAAAATTGAAGCTATATGCATTAAACAAGAAGGTATCAGACCAAAGTCTGTGAGGCCAAACACATTAAACAAGAACTCTTTTCAGGGTTTCATATTCCAAAACATGGACTTTTGACAGCAGAAAAAGGGAAATTTATTATTATAAAAAAAAATTTGTAAAAATGCCCTAATTTAGGTGGCAGACCTTCAAAAATTGAGCTCTTCATAAAACTTAGTCTGCCATAGTTAAGTGTAACAATTCTGCTATGATTTCATTGTTCACTAAAGTTTAGTTATAGTAAGAAGTGTATTTTCATTTGATTCTAAATACCCAAATTTTAAAATAACTTCCTTGAAACCTGCAAATTACTAAAAATGGCTACCAATTATTTGTTAAATAGTTAACACAAGAAAAAAGTCTGTTGTTAGAAGCATTCAGATTTTGCAAGTTTATTTCAAAATGAATATGGTCCTAAAAGTCAAAGCTATAGATTTGGGGATAACAAAGTGATGTCTTCAAGATATTAATCAGTAAATTTATTGTTGCAAACTTAATATAAATACCATGCTATACGTAAAATCATGTATATGATCAGAAGCTAGCACTATACTTAAATAATAATGTATTCAATGGATTATTTTTAATCAACATCCATACCTAGTCTAGAAATTCCTTTAATGTTTCCAAAAAAACTTTATGCTCGAACTTTTGAAATCAACTTACTACATGTAGCAATAAAAAATTAGCTGAAACGTATATTTTTTGTCAAGCCTGCAACTTTTGTCACTGAAATATTGACATAGGGATAGTGATTTGGAGGCCATGACGATTTTAGTTTATTTTTAGCTTTATATATCAGAAGGTGAAAGACCTGGGTGCTTCATACTTTGTTTATAGATGCCTTATATTAAGAAGTTTTGGTCTGTCACATGTCCATGGTCCTTGACCTCATTTTCATGGTTTAGTGACTACTTAAAAAAGAAGTAAACAGTTTTTGTAATGGTAATTTCTCTCTTATTATGAGCATAAGAATACCTTTATTGGTATGTGCATACTTTGAGAGATCCTTATGTCTGTCAGACAGTTTTCAATTGACCTTGACCTCATTTCATGGATCTGCAATCAAGACAAATTTTTGGTGGTCAAGTCCATGTATCATATACTATAAGCAATAGGTCTACTATAGTAGTGTATGGAAGGATTGTGAAGTGTACATGTCCAACTGACAAGTGTCATTATACTATCGCAAACAAAATTTTGGGATTGTATAATGGTATGATGTCGTCGTCTCTTATCTGAAGACACATTTGTTACGGACAATACTTTTAGTTTACATGAATCAATCTCTTTGAAATTTTAATATAAGAAGGTTCAATACCACAAAAGGAAAGTTGGGATTAATTTTGGGGATGATGGTCCCAACCTTTTAGGAAGGAATAAGGGGCCCAAAATAAGTATTTTCTACTTGCTGGATAATAACTTGTGTATAAGTATTTCAATTGCTCTAAAATTGTACAACGATGTTCATTTAGATAAGTAGAAAGTTTGGAGACATTTTGGGATGTTTTGGTGCCAACAGATTAGGAATTAAGGGCCAAAAACAAGCATTTTTCTAGTTTCCAGCAGAAAATGTATGGATCTCTCCAAAATGTACTTCAAGGTTTCATACTACAAAAGAAAGTGTAGGGTATTAACTCCAAGGGGATTCAAAAAGTTAGAAAAGGGGGCAATTTTTTTAAGGGGTTGAATTGTTTTTTTTTTTTATTTTTCAAATTTCAAATTTTTGAAAAGTTTCAAGACAAAATCTTTAATTGCACAGTATTGCACAAAAAAATACATTTGTAAGATTTTTAGAGGTTTTTGGTGTTTTCAAATTGGTGTTGTAAACGTAAAATTCCGAGCGTTCATAATTTATAAGTAAACACCATATTTGTAGAAAATATCAGTCCTGATGATTTATTCACATTACATGCATGACATGTACTATACAGACGTTACATACAATACAAAATACACGGCATACACTCCGATAGTACAAACATTCAGCCATCTTGTTCCTCCGGCAACACATCTCTCTCTCTCACGTCACTATCACACAACGTCAAAAATACGGGAAACAACGTTAACACTGTTTTGCGACATTACGGACATGAAGACAAACTCACAATCACAACACTACTCCCTCTTTTCAAGAATATTTCGTCCTCGAAATAAAAGTTAATCAAGACGAATTGCGTTTTCTTGTTTTCCAGTTCATCTCAGGTAACATTGACGATCCACAGATGCATACATCACGTGCATAACTGTTCTCATTGACGTTACTATTTCTGAATTGGGTCAACACATTTCCGCGTATGAGTTCTTTATGTGTGAAGTTCTTTCCGTATACTGGTCTCGATAATCCAGTATCGGTTGAAACTCTAGGTTTCTCATAATTGTTTTCATCATTGTTTTTAGAAGTATCAAACTGTACGTCACTTTGCTCAAAGTGTGTCCATTTTCGAACGCTAACTTCTTCTACCTCACCAAGGGGCTTTTGTTCAACGTTTGGACTTCCAAACTTAAAAACTTTTGCAACTGCAGCCTCAGTTGCCTCAACAATTCCATTAAGTTCCTCATATTTCAATTCTACCTTTCTAACGCTAACAACATCTGTTCCACCGGTAACCATTGTCTGCTTTTCAACGCACGGAAGCTCCAAGATAGCTATCTCTCCGTCCAAAACTTTCGCAACTTCAACCTCAGTTGCCTCAATAACGTCACAAAGTTCCTCATGTTTCAATTCATATGATTCACCGACGTAATAAACATACTGTTCACTCGGATAAACGAAATTATTAGGTACATTTAATTTACCAACAGTATAATTGTCTTTTTCCAATTTCTGGTTACTAGAATATAAACTAATGTCATTTTGCATATCAACGTCAGTATTTTCAGAAACTTTATTCTTCCGAACATCATTCTCTGTGAAATTCATATTACGCTTATTACCTATTTCAAAATGTTTCTCAAAGTTACTGCCTTCAGTGCAACGCGATTTCTCTACGGACTTTAAAGATCGTCTACAATGTTCCTGCCACAATATTTCTTTGATAAGTTCACTAACTGTTGACGGTTCTTTAGTCAGAACTCTATATCCAATGTCACCATCAGGGTATCCATATATAGCATACTCAGTAATCAGCTTCACTAATAAATCTTCGTCCACACCAGGGAACGATTTCCGAACATTTATCTCAGTTCTACATACGTACTCTTGAACGCTTTCACTTGTAAGCCTAGTTATATTTCTCAATTTCATTCTACAAATCTGAGCAGTCTCAATATCACCAAATCGACTTTTCAAAGCAGAATACAAAACAGATACATTATAGAGATCTCTGTGTGGTAAATACGACACATATTCTAAAGCTTTACCTCTCAGTGAAGTAACCAAATAAAAAGCCATATCACTAGATGACCATTTAAAACGTTCAGCAAAGATAGAAAATTTCATCCAGAAACCTTCAAAAAGTTCAGTACCGTCAAACTCTGGTAAATCACACCAGCTCATGGTTAATATATATCAAAATGCTGACGAATATAAGTTATAGACATACACAATTATTTATAGATAAACGTAACAATGTTGATTTCTTTCAAATTTGCACCTTAGAATATCATTTTATTCTTAATGCTAACACCGAACAAAAAGATATAATTAATTTCCCTCCACTTTTGCCGACTAAATACTTCTCTGTGAATTATGTGGTCGAATCTGTTTTAATTCCAATATCAAATTTAAAATGGTGAATCTTCGTATTCCAGTGCCGTATCGTCCTTCTGTTGTAATGTATACATTTGGTCACAATCGTAGTGTCGAATAAACTTGTTTACGGTACCTTCATTGTTTAATTTCATATTTCCTCCCCTCTTTAAATGCATTCCGTCTGTATAAAAATATAAATCATCTGTTTGCGTAGATCCGTTTCTGTTCGCTGCCACCAATGTTGTAAACGTAAAATTCCGAGCGTTCATAATTTATAAGTAAACACCATATTTGTAGAAAATATCAGTCCTGATGATTTATTCACATTACATGCATGACATGTACTATACAGACGTTACATACAATACAAAATACACAGCATACACTCCGATAGTACAAACATTCAGCCATCTTGTTCCTCCGGCAACACATCTCTCTCTCTCACGTCACTATCACACAACGTCAAAAATACGGGAAACAACGTTAACACTG
The DNA here is from genome assembly GCF_036588685.1 of Mytilus trossulus. Taxonomy (NCBI): domain Eukaryota; kingdom Metazoa; phylum Mollusca; class Bivalvia; order Mytilida; family Mytilidae; genus Mytilus; species Mytilus trossulus. The sequence continues at coordinate 99,951,260 of NC_086373.1, forward strand.
TTTTGCGACATTACGGACATAAAGACAAACTCACAATCACAACATTGGTCTACATTAAGGTCCAAAGGGTGTAATATTAATTTTGTTTGATTTAACTAAAAATGAATTTTTCGGGTGCTTTGATATGCAGAATCTAAACATGCTTTTAAATTTTTGATTATTGACCAAGTTTTCAAGATGGTCCAAATTGGGGTCCAAAATTTCTTTGTTTGATTTCAAAATTGATTTCTTGGGACTCTTTGATATGCTGAATCAATCCATGGTCATGCATTTTGATTTTGGATATTGTACGATAAAAGGTAAATTTAATTTTTCTTAGTTCATAAGACCACATTCATTCTGTGTCAAAACCTATGCTGTGTGAACTTTTTAATCACAATCCAAATTCAGAGCTGTATCAAGCTGGAATGTTGTGTCCATACTTGCCCCTACTGTTCAGGGTTCGACCTCAGAGGTCATATAAAACTGCGCCCTGCGGAGCATCTGGTCTGACCTCCTCATTTTCATGGTTCAGTGGTTTTGTTCAGTTTTTGTGTTTTGGTATGTTTTTCTTATACTGTATGCAATTTACTATATTGGTGAATGGAATGATTGAGATGTACATGTCAAACAGGCAGATGTCATCTTACCTCATTTTTATGGTTCAGTGGTCGAAAGTCACGTTTTTGAGTTTTGGTCGATTTTTCTACATGTTTATCCTATAGGTCAACTATATTTGGTGTATGGAAATATTTTATGATGTACATGTCAGTGTTGCAGGTTTTATTTGATCTTGACCTCATTTTCACGGTTCATTGCTCAGAGTTAAGCTTTTGTGTTTTGGTATTTTTTTTCTAAGCTATAAGTATAAGCAATAAGTCAGCTGTATTTGTTAACATATATGGAAGGATTATTAGCTGTTCATGTCTGCCAGGCATGGTTCATTATTGAACTTAAGTCTGTTTCTTAGTAACAGTAAGCAAAAGGTCAGTTTTTATTAATAGTAAACATGTTAATTCCATCAATTTAGCAAATCATTTTTTTACTCAGGTAGATTAACCAGTGAGTGATAGATTTCTCTTCCAAGAAATATAAAGGTTCCAGTGAATAAACTAAACAGAGAACTGTTGTATTTATTCAATGGGACAAATGAACTGCCAAAAAGTTTAAATGGACAGGCAACTTGGGTTCGCAATAATATATATATATAACAGATATATCATGTTAAGGAGGGTTTTTTGCGAAAAATACCAGTCAAGAGAATGTTAAGTTTCACGAGCTGTAAGGTGAGGGAAATTCATTCTCAAGACTGGTATTTTTCGCAAATACCCCTCAAGAACATGCTATATCTGTTTAATTACACTGAATGTTAATATTCAAAAACGCATTGATGAACGTGACGTTACAAGCGTCCAGTCGGATAGAGTATTTTTTGGCAAATACCACGGCAGAGAGGGTAAAAAAAGGCAACATTGGCACTAATATTGATTTTGTCGTTAGCAAATTAAAACATAACTAAATTTCATTATCTTTTGAGGCGAGATGTATAGAGACACAGACACATTAACTTTTATTTCTATAGGAGTCGCTCTTCACTATACTACTACCTGTCGATACATTTATTTTTGGCATTGCACAAGTCATGTCTTCTTTGACTATTAATGACGTTAAAATACTAAATCCCTGTGATGTGTTTTAGTTGATTTTAGTCTCTGATGCATGATTTTTTCTATTAATTGGTTTTGGCTTTTAACTAGCTGTCAGTAACTGCGAGTACTCTCAAATCGTATTTTCTTGTTAATTCGACCTGTTGATACTGTTTATAATGCTTTTTTGTTATTTTTTTATTTATATGGATCTTGTCTGTACACCAGCTTTGATTATTTGTAATATCTTCAATTTTTTCACTTATTCTTACAACATTTGTATAAACTTCAAGATTATAAAAAACAGGTTTTTTTCTAAAGTGAACATTGATTGGTTAAATATTTCTCAGTGTGTTTGAATTTGTTTGTTAGCTTTTTGGTCATGAATGTTTGTCTCTAATATTTAATTTACTGTGCATTTGTATTCAGATATCGCAGATCAAATTTATTCGTTCATTGTGTAATCATACGTTTTTTGATTGAGTTAAGTCTGCCAATTGATATTTTATTGTATGTTTTTTTATGTTGTGATATTATGCTATTGTTTCAGAAAAATGGAAGGTTTGGATCCATTAAAACGTTTAATCCCGCTGCAAATGTTTGCACCTGTCCTAAGTCAGGAATCTGATGTACAGTTGTAGTCGTTTGTTTATGTAATATATACGTGTTTCTCGTTTTGTTTATATAGATTAGACTGTTGGTTTTCCCGTTTGAATGGTTTTACACTAGTAATTTTGGGGCCCTTTATAGCTTGTTGTTCGGTGTGAGCCAAGGCTCTGTGTTGAAGGCCGTACTTTAACCTATAATGGTTTACTTTTTAAATTGTTATTTGGATGGAGAGTTGTCTCATTGGCACTCACACCACATCTTCCTATATCTAAATCCTTTTGGCAAATACCCCGGCGACGTTAAAAAATGGACGATATTCATTTGATAACAGTAAATTGGTGAAAAATACACTGGCTATCAACCAATCAAAATCCAGGATTCTTACATAAGGTGTAAGCCTTTGAAGCATGTTTGGTTGAGATCACAAGAAAAATGGAAGTTGCTTGCTTGTTAGTCCCCTACAGACGAAGGGGGCTTTAAGTGTTGCACTCCTTTCATCCATCAATTTTCCACACTTTTTTCTTTATGCTTAATATATTGAGTAAAGGTACTTTGACTCTGAAAATGCATTCAAATAATCAGTTTTCATTACTTTTTTTTGTCATTTAGCTGATTGCTTGAACATATTGACCTGATATATGTTGTAAAGTTTATACATTGACAAGTTATAGGTCAAGTTAGAATTTTGTTCCAATTCAAAGAATTTTTAACTGGTAGGGAACTATGTTTTGCCTAGAAATTCTCACAGAATGTTTGTTTCATATAACATTGAACAACCTTGTAATAACGTTTCAAATAACTGAACAAGGACACAGAATTTTGATTCAAGATAAAAACAAATTTATTGTTCATATATTACATATATATTGATTTACTTTTAAGCACTCACAGATTTTTTATTTTAAATCTTTAATCTATCAAATTGGCATGATCTTTCCGATATAATATAAAAAAAAACAGTTCATAAACTTTAAAAAGTTAAAAATTGTCAGTGTTCAAAAACTAAAAGAAAGCTGATAAGAAAATATATGTAAATATGCAATCAAAATGAACAAACACACATACTGTGAAAGACTAATTTGTAAGTGTAATAACAAATTTCAGATATACATAAACGATACAAATAATGAACAAATAATGATAAAAGAAACAAATCCATAGCATGGACGGATATTTTTGAACATCTGTCAATAAATACTGTTAAAAAAACTTGAGCTCTCTTGATTGTTTATGCTAGAACTGCTGATTTCTGTCGCTGCATTCCAGTAAGTGTTAAATTTCTTTCTAGTTCAGATTGTGGTTTAACTTGAAGTTTTTTACGGACATCCATACATCTGTTATCAAGGTTTAATGAATTAATCTTGAGGGCTAGATCGTCATTGATTCTGTGAAGATTGTTCTCCAAACCATCAAGTGCATGTCTGAAAATAAATAAATCTCACATAAAGTTTTGTTCAAATATCAAGTTTATGTTTCCAATGAGTGAATTATGATTTCAAGACATATAAGCATGTTTTAAAAGACTTAGAGAGTAATGTAAATCTAGAAAAAATTAGATCAATCAAAGTAAAAGGTATATGAAAGTAAATAAAATTGAGAAAAATAGTAAATAATTCAGTTGTATACATGCAAAAGTTTAATGATATTTTAACCCTGTGTATTGACAAAAATACTGAATAATTTAGTTGAATAAATGCACATGTAAGAATACTTAAATGTAGAAAATGAAACTTACTTTGCTTGTTTACATTTTTCTTCCAGAGCTCTCTTTGTTGCCTCCAATTGTTTAACTTCATCAGTTAGACCATACTGTGGAGCATCTCTACATAATTCTACATTTGGACGGTATGTCCTGTTCTCCAAACGAGTCTGGGCAAGTTTCATTGGTGCATCCTTAGCACGAATCTTCTCCTCAATACCTCGAATATCATTTTCAAGTTCAGCGATTTCTTCCTCAGTCTAAAAAATAATGTATACAACTAAATTATTGTGTTACATGACAAAGCATAGCAATATGTTTTTTAATCAAAATAATAAAATTTGATATTTATGCTCATGAATGATTTATCAACTATAACATTTTTCAATACTCTGAAGCTTAACAATTCATAGAACTCATTAATTTACAACAAAAGAAAAATCATGTTTTCCAAAGTGTTCTTCTTTCAGCAACTGATGTTTTGAATTTAAATTCTACATCCTTTATATATATAAAACTTTCAGATATATTTTAGGAACTGGTGTGTTCTATTAAATTTCACATCTTTTGACTTCCATAATAGACCAGTCAGCTGTCATAAATCATGAACCTTTCATAATGCTTAAATTGTTTTTTGAATATTTATGTGAGTTTGAGCTTATTAAAATACAAATATTCTTACATTTTTCTTTTGCCAATCCAGTTCATCCTTTGCCCGCTCAAATTCATGGATCCTTCTTCTGTATGCATATTCTGTTGCAATTTTCTGGGCTTCTAAATCATTGGCAGTTTGTTGGAGTGTGTGATGGATTGCCTCACGTAGACGAGTTGATGATTTCATTTCTGCTTCAGCACGATCTTTGTTATATCTGGAAAAATCTTCCCACTGTTGGGGAGTTGTGCTTCTACAATAAAAAAAATACATTGCTATTAAGTTAGCTTTTTTTTTTTTTTAAATTGCATCCAAAGTGATATGGTTTAGATGTTTATGTGTCACCATTCAAAAGAATAGAACTATAAAATATTAAATAATAATAGAAAAGATTCAAGAAACTGTCATTGTCTGCATGAAAATATCTAACAGGAAAAACTGAACTACCCTTAGCCCAAAAATTATCATATTTATTTGTTTTAAATTGAGTACAAAAACTATATTCATGACCAAATATGAAAGTAGTATATCATGTTAACTTAAATGTACATGTATGTATATTTAGTCTTCAAAATAATCATACAAAGTCTAAGAATAACAAAATAAACACCATTTAGATACATGAAGGATGCATTTAGTCTATGAAAACGAGGACATCTTGTGATAAAGACATTCATTAAAGAGTATTTATAAAAATGTACAAGAAACAATGCATTTTTATGTAAAAGTGAAAATCCACTTTAATATTAGATAATGTGTCATCATAATTTGTAAATGGTGCAAATGGTTTATATTTTGAGTGATATACATTTGTACTTAAAATTGATAATCAAAACAATGTTGAATTGTTTTATAATTGCATCAAAACTTCCAAGAACCAATACAGCAATGTACAACAAATGTACAAATGTATCTTTTTTTCAATATGTTTAAGAAAAAAACATAGTTTGGTATTTGATGACTTAAAAACAGCAATTTTCTACTTGAATATCGTATGGAAATTGGAAATTAAATACATGTTCCACACAAAAGATGTCAGATAAATCAATTTATATATTATGTCAGCAATGTAATCTTACCCTTTGGGAACACGGAGGGAATCTGGTTTGAAACTGATGTTAGATGATCTATCTGTTAAATTATACTGGTCAATATCAATACCAAGTGCAATATTTTTATCTTGTAAATCAGCCTGTATCTGTTGACGAGCCTCTTGGAGTAAACACAATTGTTCAAATGCATCTCCAATCCTTGACTGTAGTGCTTTCTTGATACCATCAATTACTTCAACTTCCTACAAAATATATCCATAATGTAATTTCTATTCATGCATTAATAATGTTATTTTTGTATATAAATACACAAAGCATTGATTATCATTCTCAAAAGATAACCTAAATGTACATGTACATCTCTCTTGTGAAACTAAAGATCACAATGTTTTAGACATAATATTCAAGGTACAGTCCTACATGTACTTAGTTTTTAATTTGATGAACAATAAGACTTTTACCCATATCAATTTTGCAATGAAAAATAAAATGTTCCAAACATGGAGAGTTGTCTCATTGACACCTTATACATATGTACCACATCTTCTTATATCTACAATGTACATGTTTGTATAACCAGGACTTTTAACTTTATTTACCTTATGTAACTGGTTTTCTACTTCATCTTGAACTACATCAATATGTTGTCTTCCTTCTCTTAATGTTAGACATTCAATTGCAACATCTGTTGGCAAATTTTTAGCTTCTAAAGATTCTTCTGTAAGTTCTTTTGCTTCTGAAAGGTCAGCAATTTCTTTGTCAATATCAGCTAATGTCTTTTCTAAGATTTCTTTCCATGTCCTGATATTATCTACTCGGTCTCCAAGCCTCACATTATTGGAATGTTGATCCCATTTTGTTTGGTTATCAGTTTCATTCCTGAGAAATCTGCTTTCCTGACGAACTTGACCAGATGCATCTCTCTGCCTCTCAGCATTGGTTGAGATTGTGTAGTTACTGGTAAACCAATCTGGAGGCTGATACCGAGTTGTGGATCTTAGTTCTGTTGCCATTTTGCCTAAAATTATATAGAAATAAACATATATTGTATGTAATTAATTAAATTGTCCACAAGAAATTCAAAATAGATCATCCATGAATACAAACTAGTAAGTTTAACAAATGGAATACATTTTTAAAGCCTCATGTACTACCAGATGCCTGTTTTTTGTCTCAAATTAAATATTTTTTTCAGCAGATCACAAGATATTTGCTTATAAACCTCACTGCTATTTGGAAATCTATGCTGTACCTCTTGGATCATTGACATCATACAACTATCACTTTTCAATTGTTGTGTCAGATACTTTCTATTATGAAGTTTTACAGGAACCTTTGTGATGTCCAGTAATTACAGATGAATAACAATGAGGTGTTAAAATTCAAGATGAGATGTACATTCATGAATCATGTAGATCATGTAGATAGTGAAACTCAAGTTTAGGGTTAAGTTCTTATAACTTTACATTTTGACTACTGATGGTATGACTTGGAAGCAGTGCCTTCTTTGTTCATTTTAGTCACTGCATTTAGAAAAAGAGAACATCTGTGTTGAAAATTGGTATACAAATAAGACAGTGTTTATCTGTCAACACCAAGATGTCAAGAGCAATGAATAAATCGATGAGTCTGGTGTGGTGTAAATTAAGTTTCAAGGTGTACGAATCAATGTCTACAAACATATTTAACTTAACTGTCTTATTCTGAATCAAGGGTCATTGAAAATTATTGAGCTTACCTAAAACTGCTTGTCTATTGCACTCGGTTAGTTTATTATGTGATTGCTTTCAGTTTCTAACCAATATGCTGTTGTTGCTAATGAAACATCAAACCTAGTGGTTTGTAACAGTTAATTTAATTGGCTAAAGTATATTACAATAACCAATGAAAAATATCAATACTAATTTTGATAAGTTGAAAGGTCAATTTCCATAGTGACGTCCGCATCAATACTTTACCTGGCGGACAAAAATATTAAAGTAACAAAGGAAAATAACTCTGATTGACAATTTATTATCAGACAAATCAGTGTGTCTATAACTCTATTTACTTGCGAATACGTTTAAAAACAAGGGAAAGAACAATCACAATCAATAATATTGCTGTAATATATATATATATAAAAAAACAAAAAACACCAAAGACCCACCGTAAATAAATATAAAAAAACCCATATCAAGCAGATAGATCTACAAACAACAAAAAAATATGATAATTATAGATTATCATACAAGACTCATAACTTAGGACTTGGATACTGGTAATCCTTGCCCAATAGTTATACAACCCTAAAAAATCATAATACCAGGCAAAATAAAAAAGAGAAAAGCAGATTTTTTGTGTATGAATTATTATTTAATAAAAAGATTATATTATTTTTATGTTTTTGAAATTTTGTAGATCTAGGATCAACGATTATATTTATAGGTAGCAGGGATACTGTGACGGAATGCAAGGCTACAACAGTTGACTGACGGGATGTTGTAGTTTTCTTATACCCAATAAATGTACCTAAAGAGTTTAAGACTACTTTCTGATTTTTGTTTATCGACACTAGAAAAAGCCACGGTTTGTGAAGAAAAGAGTCATGCTTAATTACTGAAATCTTCACCGTGAATTCTAGTATTTTAGTTAAATTTTAGACAGTTTTCGTGTAAAACGAAAGTGGCCGCATTCGTGTTCATCCTTAATATTGAAATGTAACTTGTATTTTATGATAATACATAAAATATATAAAGGTTGAGGATGAACACGGATGCAGCCGCTTTCATTTTTGACAAAAAACATCTGAAAAGTGACATTTTTCGGCATATTTGGTAGATTTTTCATATTTGAGCTTGAATCGGATCATTTTAAATGACTAGATCAGTTAAAATCTTTTACATAAACTAATTGATTTAAATGAAATAGACACTTAAGTGTTTAAAAAGTGGTCAAAATCTTTCGTTAGATGAAACTGAAATTTGAGGTCAAAATTGGTCCTTACCGAACCTACTCCTTTCTCCCTGTGAACTGTTTGCGAACGTTATAAATCGGACCCAGCATGTTGGTCCCGGCAGAACTAAGTTCACAGCAGAGTTTACATGCATATCATATATTATCATTTTCTCTTTCTGATTATGCATTTGATTTGTCACTGGACGTTAAACATCCCGACATCTGTCATCAAAATCATTATTTTAATGTCTGCGAGCCGAAGTGTGACCTATAAAAAAAAACGTCTAAGAGTATATCATAATGCATGTGCATCGGTGCTAACCAATTCCGTAATGTTTTGCATATAGTTGTACTTAAATCTAGGAATATGAGTTCACTATTTGGACACTCATATTACTAGGAACTGGTTACTAACGTGCATTCACTTTTAATGTTGAAAATAATGATTGGATTGCCAAATAAGTTACATTTTTCATACTTTCAGCTGCTGACTTTGGCAAAGTTGTTTTTTTGTGTTTTGCTAGAAATCCTTTCACATTTTTTATTCGGAAGAAAACCCTCTCGTGTAAACAAGTTAGGAACTGATATAAATTCAGAACCGATTTAGGTTTTCGAACCATGCAATGTATTTTTTTTCTGATGAAAAAAGGGGTATAATTTCAAAACATAAAGCATACAAAAAATTCAAAGGTCGAAATTTAAAGGAAGTTGGCAAGGGTGTAGTATAAGATTTAGGATGTTAATAATGATTAGAATGAATGACAAATTATTTAGGTTTTGGCATAACTGCAACTTTTCAACATTTAAAATACCAATTTATATAATTAAAGAACAAAAAAACGTTTAAATTGAAAATTATTCCTTCATTTTCACACCTACACATAACTTTGAAATAACCCAACATAAGTAATTAGCGGCCGATGGATAATTATTAATTGCATTGCCTTAAGGTATAAAATGATTTGTATCGGAACTATAGACAAGACGAGACAAGACAAATGTTTCATTACAAAATCTAAAAAAATTCGTTACACACTAAAACACAATTAAACAACAACTAAGAGCCACTTTACAGAGCTAAGATAGACTATACAACAATTTAGTATAATCCAAACCCTGTTAGAACTCTTATTTAGCATTAAATACATTTTTTCTTTAATAAATTTTAACTATAGAATAGAATGGTCAGTATATCATAAATGTTAAATTAATGAAAATTTAATTATAATATATACAGTGCATCATTTTGCTAACCTCATGGAGTTCGGGTGCACCCGACCCCATCCCATTACCTTTGTATCCATCTATGTTCACAGTTATGTTTGTCACAGTTTTACTTATAACATTTTGATTCAATTTTAACTGTAATTTAAAAGACATTCATACTTTAAATTAGTATGGCATCACAAAGTTCTAATTCTTTCTTGACTTGGTGATGTGTTTTAGAATATTCATAGTTAACATGCTTCACATTTTGTAAAGGCACTTGTCGTTGTTGGCGACTATTTGTTAACTAACTATCTATATTTCTTTTATATTTTATTGTAGTTTGGTTGCTATCACATTAATGTATATCTCAGATTCAACATAGCGTTTTAAAAGTTTTATGCATACATATACTTTTAGTTGATAAAATTGAGAAAGGAAATGGGGAATGTGTCAAAGCGACAAAAACCCGACCATAGAGCAGACAATAACCGAAGGCCTCCAACGGGTCTTCAATGTACGAGAAACTCCCGTTTGAGTCGACTTATCTTCAGATATAATTGAAAAATATGCCAAAGCGTTTTGATAAAGACTGCAGAATAAGCATTTTTATCACCTCAAGTACACACACAGTTAAATCTTGATTCATTAGTCAAGATGATACCATTTGACTCATGGAGTGTAGCAGACGCGCAAAGTATCCACTCCTGACACGGGGATGAGACTTAACTTTTTACTTGCTACGAGTCGTCAACACTGGAAATCAATTTGATGACTCGTGTTAGGAAATTGCCAAGATCTCTGCGAGGTGAAAGACCCGTTTGACAACTCCTTTGGGGATAGCAATGCCAAATTAAAGCTTGTGCTCCTATTCAACATACAGTCGTCGTTATACCGTTTCAGCTCAAACTTTCAACCCATTCAGCTTTATCAACGCACTAATCATCTATAAAAGATTTGGGTTTTTTTGGCCAAAAACTTATGGGATATTTGTCACTGGACGTTTATCAAACAGACAACAATACTCAGTGCATCGACATATATGTAAATGTGATAGAAACATAGTATAAGTGATCAAATAAATATAATTCATGATTATAAAACAAACTAGATGTGTCTCACAAAGTTGGAAAATCACATGTGGACACAAACATGATGTTAGTCTCACATATCAAAAATAAGCTCAAAATCTGGAGGCGAATAGAAAAGTTACCATATTTATGTGATTTTCAACAATTTGCAAAGTTTTTAATCCTTTAATTTGGCAAAAGTTAGCGGAGCGGAACGAAATTTAAACTTGATCTATAACTCATCATAGTTAGCTCACATACAAAAAATCAGCCCAATATCTGAAAGCATTCAGAAAAAAAATTCGTAGATCTGTGATTTTAAATAATTTATCAAAGTCCATAGCCCGTAATTTCGGCAAAAATTAGCAGAGCGAAACAAACCTTAACTCGATCTGTAACTCATCTTGGTAAACTCATATGCCAAAAATCATCCCAATATCTGAAAGAGTTTAGATAAAAGGTCCGTCTAACTATGATTTTCAACAATTTATCGAAGTCCAAAGCCCGTAATTTCGGCAAAAACTAGCGGAGCGGAACGAGACTTAAACTTGATCTGTAACTCATAATGGTTAACTCACATACCAAAAATCAGCCCATCATCTGAAGGCGTTTTAAAAAAAACCAACCTCTGTATAATGGTTTGTTGTCGCTTGCGGAATGACGGAATGACGGACATGGGTAATACTTTATAGAACCGACAACTTCGTTGCGGGGCCATAAAAATGAAACATTGTTGTGCACTTATTATAGTTTTAAAGTCGTAGCAGTTAAGACTACACATTGTATGCATGAGTTTGGAATATAAATAATAATGTATCAAACCAATAATAATTTGAGTTTTAAAACAAATAGTTGTTGTGACTATATACATGATTTGGGACTACTATCATGACTAAGTTTACATAGCATAAAAGTACCAAACATGATCATGAAATTAAGTGACATTGATATTTATACTGTTAGATTGTGTTGTAGAGAACAGTTTTGGTCAATTGTTCTCTGAAGTCTACGATTGTAGGACATTCTTTAACAACTTGTGGTAGCTTGTTCCATAGAACTATTCGATTAGGGGACTTTAACAACTTGTGGTAGCTTGTTCCATAGAACTATTCGATTAGGGGACTTTAACAACTTGTGGTAGCTTGTTCCATATAACTATTCGATTAGGGGACTTTAACAACTTGTGGTAGCTTGTTCCATAGAACTATTCGATTAGGGGACTTTAACAACTTGTGGTAGCTTGTTCCATAGAACTATTCGATTAGGGGACTTTAACATCTTGTGGTAGCTTGTTCCATAGAACTATTCGATTAGGGGACTTTAACATCTTGTGGTAGCTTGTTCCATAGAACTATTCGATTAGGGGACTTTAACATCTTGTGGTAGCTTGTTCCATAGAACTATTTGATTAGGGAGGGGGTGTAGGAAACAGCCATTTGAAACCGTCGTTTGTAGTAGAATTTTGCCCAAATTTTCGGTTATAGGTTTTATTGTTCTAGTGTCTTTTGAAATAATGGAATAAGATTGGAGTATGTGACATGTTGTGTATGCGACATCACATTTATCTAAATTAATTATTTAGTAAAGTTCGACAGTTTCAAAACACAATTTATTTGCATAATTATCATAAACGTTTGTATTATCCTTACTAGGAACCCTATAGTCAGTGACACTTTTTTTTCTTTTTTTTTGGCAGACAGACATGTCATAGCACAGTAAGTAACAAAATCACACAGGACACATAAGTCCAAATTAATTAGTTCACATTCATTTGACGCCACTCAGATTTGAGAAGACTAAATCTGATATCTGGAGAAATTCTGATGATATGTGCTATATCAATTATGGAAAATGAAAATTGATTTTAGAATTCTAAGAGGAATTTCTTGTCATTACTATTTACACGGGTAGTAAGGTCGTCATATCGATGAGCGTTTAGTACAGTGATTTTGTCATAGTTTGGATAAGTTTGACATGACGGTGTTAAGTCTTTTTGATGACAATCAATGCAAAAATGTAAACATTGGGATATTTTGTAAATGGAACTTCTAATCATCAATTCAAGCTGGTAAGTACCTTTATATAAAGTAAATATGTTAGTACATCATAAGTTGTATCATATGGTTAATGATTTTACACAGAAAAAAGCTTGCGTATGTCAAAACTTAAAACTTGCTAATTGGTTTATCGTGCATAAAAAAAAGTTATTTTCTTACAGTCAGTTACATCACATATATCTTCGTGATATAACACTGCGGTGAATTATTCTGAAAAATACCTACTTTTGCAATAAATTCAAAATTACTGAAATATCTGTGTCATGGTTTGGTTCATTCGTGTCATGGTTAAGTTCATGTTCGACATGGTTCAGTTATGTAATTCTTGTCGTGTATAATGAAGAATGACTATCAAAATTAACAAAAATCGTTCCATTTGAAACATAAAAGGATATAAAAACGCACATACAATGTAGTAATATGTTATAAGTAGATGCAATATGATTGCCAACGCGATAACTGTCCACCTGAGATCAAATGATGTAGATGTTAGCAGCTACTTGTCATCGTGACGGGACATAACATCCCTTCTCTTAATGATAAAAAAATTAATTAGAAACTCCTGTTCTTATATTCATAATATTACCAATCTTTAATATGTTAATGATATCAAGAAAGCATAACTCATGAAATAGTCAGTAGCATAACAAACTCAGGAATTGTGGTTTCTCTAAGCAGCTCGCTCGCTCCTGAAGGGCGAGGTGATCCTGTACCATAAGGGACAGCCATTATGTCGGTCATTGTGAGTAAAATAATGCGATAAATCACATCTTGTGATATGCATCAATTGATAATAGTTTCTGACAGAACATGGTGTCTTTATCTGCATATAATGTACGTGCATCTTTGAACTATGTCTTGCAATAAATAACGATATATATTTAACACTATAGTTTCATTGCATATTCTAGTATTGCAATATTGAGAGGATCCTATTTTTCAATATTTGTTTCTTAATTTTTTAATCTTTTATTGCAGCAGTCATATTTTAAACATGATTCCAATAGGACTAATTAACATTACTACGTTTATTTATTTTAGAAGCCATGCAATGTTTAACAAACCCCGAAGATCTACTGCTAAACGTAAAAGTGCAATCGTGAACCCATATGATGAATTTGTACATGGTGCTCAAGGAATTCGTCAGTTCCATCGGAAAGATGAAGAAAAAATCCATCCTCATAAAAGAACATGTTATGATATCTAAAAATGTCATTATCTTGAAAATGAGACAATATATCATTTAAACTTTATGAATGCTAGAAATGAATCAAAAATCAACTTTTAAATGTATTAAATACTGATTATTTAATAAATTATTTTGTTTTACATATTTTACTTTGTCTAGTGAATGATCGAACCCAACGGAAGGACTTTCCACACATACATACTCTTGTACATCTACTCTACATCTGTCTGTGTTTCCCGCTATGGTGCTGGTTTAGTGAACGCTTGCTGTTAAACACAGCATTACATTCCATACAGTTGTAGGACTTATTCCCTCGACATTATTTGACATGTCTTGCCATTGGTTGTCTTTAAGCGAAAGCCTTGCTGCATACGGTACATTTAAACGGTTTGTAGTTTAAATGTTTACTGTTGCGATGAACTTCAAAATGTGCGTTATCGTTAAACCGTTGGTGACAGATATCACACTCTAGTCGTGTACCAGCATGGACTCTTAAATGACGACTTAGGCCGATTCTTTAAGTCTATGTTTTGCCGCAAACATCGCACATTAAAGGGTTTTAATGTCGTCCTTCATGTTCGGTCAAAGCCCATCTATCCGAGAATTTCGCTGGTCAATGCGAATAAATCAGTTGATCCCCGTGTGTTCTCATGTGGCGTGTACGACATCGTCTCTGAACAATTTAAGAACAGATGTCGCACTGAACTTAGTTGTTTTTGGCAACCCTGTTGATCGTCATTATTGTTTTCATCTAATTTGTCATCATCTTAATGAGTAAAACCACTGTTTATTCAATTAAATCAGTATCACCAACAGCTTCAAATGACCCGTTTAAAGGAGCACTAGGTGCAATTGCCTCTGAAAAATTGTATGAGTCCAAGTCAATGCATTTGTGTTAAATTTCGAGCCTTATCGTGTAAATAAATAACAAACAAAAAAAAACAATTATGAATTTGGCTGCGTTGTTTTTATGCTAAACATATTTAGTTACACAAATTGAAAAGAAGTTATAAACTACGAAATCATTGAAATATAAGTTTACAACACAGACACCGAACAGGCATTCATAAGTGCTAACTATTTTGAAAGGAAGGGTTTTACACATTTAATTTCAAAAACATATTTACTGAATTCCAAAGTTGTGACTCACCAAAAAGGTCCAGAACCTAGTGACACCACAAGTTGTCCTATGCCATATCTTACTGTTCATTTACACTATACTGATAATAGTTTAATGGTTTCAGATCTCTGGTTGTCTCTGTTCAATTTATTTACCCATTTTATAGAAACAGGCAGATATAGAGTTTGGCCTATTTAATTCATTCTATTGTTGAAGAGTTCATGTTTGTGTTGTTGTTTTTCTGTCTTATTTATGTATTTCCCACGTCGTCTTATATTTGATATTACCTAGTAAATTGAAAATGAAATAAGCAAAAATGATAAACGGCAAATATAAATAGCATAAAAATAGCATTGAATGTTCTAAGAAATTCAAATGAAGTGTACTTGTGATTTATATATCAACAGACTTACCATCTGTTTCATCTTTGTCCATCTAATAATGCGTTATGTCCTATTACAAACGATGATTTCTTGTCTAGCCAGGTCAAAATTAAGGTCGTACACAGTTTAAATGTACATGTAGCAGCCAATGTAACACGTTTTTCTTTGAATTTTAATCCTTTTTCTATCACATTTAATGATATACCACTTCATACTCAAAACTCGAAAGCAAGATTTTTTTCAGATAGTATAGAAAGTATATTACATAAGAAGTAAAATATTTGAAATAATTTAATGATACTATACACGATACATTTATCATGTTTATACAGTATTACAAAGATTTTTATTGATTCGTAATAATAATTGATAAACTTGAACATTATATCGGCTTAAATCCAAGATTGGAGTTGCAATCTTTCATATTTTAAATTCGAACTTTGAAAGTAGTTTTCTTGTAATTTCATCTATTATAGTTTTAAAACCAATAAGTCACGCGTAACTATTCGGTTTCGTAAATAGTTGAAGACTTACTATGATGTCCTCTTAATATCTTTTGATTAGTTTTGTAGTTGGGTCACTGTATCATGGACCTATAACCCCACATCTCCTTTTATTCAACATACTGGTTCAAAATTTCAAATAAAGATAAACCAACAAATGTATAGTTTTCTAGAAAAGAAAATGAAAAACAAGAATTAATTTTTGACTGGCTGCCACTTTTGAGTAGAAGTCTTTAGCTATTTGACTAGGGATGCCGTTCATGATATCCTCGGCAGAGTCAAGCATGAACATATGGAGAAAAGATTATAAGTATGTGAAACAGAAGCAACGCTTTGTCTTTTTTTTTGTAAAATTATAGCTAAAGCTAGTTGATTTTTAAATTTATATTGTAGAAAACTTATAAAAAGCGAGTAACATGACATGTTTAGTTTACGCTTTGACGATTACACCTACTAAATTTGGTTAAACAGGCGTTTTTTCTTCTCAGGCGGTAAATATATAGTGCAACTTCGTTCAATAACAGGCGCTATCTAACAAAATTTTAGTATTAAAGTGAAACACATATATATTTATTTCGATCTAAACCATGACAATCTTGACCAAAACCATGACGAATTTCTAGACTCTTAACCGAACCATGTCAATCGCTTAACCAAACCATAGCAACTCCGATATCTTGCTTATTCTGCGTTAATTTCGTGAAACAACAATTCCAATATAGATCGTTTGACCTCCAATACAGATTCAAGCATCTTACTTGCTTTTTATCTGCTGGTGTGAATAGAACTGAGGCATAAGTTTAGGGAAGCAACATAAATTAACCATGTCAAACTTATCCAAACTATGACAAAATCACTGAACTAAACGCTCCTCGATATGACGACCTTACTACCCGTGATTTAATTCCCAAACTAAATGCTAGATATCTGTTATTTCACGGGTGTCATTCGGTTTATCGAGAGAAATGATCGTGAAAGAATATCTAACGGCGGTCAAGTATTGAGCGACGATCGTGAAAGCTCTGGTAACGGACCGTGAAAGACATTTAATGAAAATTCTAGGTCAGAATCTTTGAAAAAATCGCTTAATTTTTAAAACGCGGAACAAATCCGAACAAAAAAATATGTCTATCTAAATGGTTTGACTTCCTCAACATAACTGTGAAATAAGAAAGAGAAAATATGCAGTACTTTATGAAAAACCACAAAAAGCGCAATGCATGTCTATAAAATTAGTTACAAATAACACGTTTTTTGTTACTATAATGGATATATTTCAGTTCATCGTAATATATTTGAAATTTAGTCTTTGTTGTATCTGATAGAACAATAAAATTAAGGTTTGTTCTTCTCTTAAAAGCATTTATTTGTATATGAACACCTTGAATTTGTTGAATTTCCATCAAACTTGATCGTGAAAGATCAGCCAACGCATTATTTTGATCGTGAAAAATAATGCGTGACCAGACTTATTACTAGTAATCAGAAATCAGTATTTCTTTTACCGTTTGATAAACCTGCATCTGGTTTAAGCCTGTAACTATTTTGATAAGGATGAACATTAAAGCTATCTTTTTTTATTCAACACTTTACCTCGAAAGTTAAAAAAAAAACCAACTAAAACATCTCTAAATAAGTTTGAAAGATTCAGCTCTGAGATCTGTCAAGTGCAATTCAAGCAGACACGATTTAGCCAATAATATGGATATGCAACGTTTAAACCAAAATGATATCCATCAAACAAAAAATGACAGCAAAACAGCATCTTTCATATGAGTAATTTGAGATTGAACGATAACCAACATTTTGTGCAACAGTACTTTCTTAAGTTCTGTATATACAACGCAGATGTGGATTGATTTAACTATATACTACAGACTATGGAATACCAGAGCGCAAATGCTGTAATTTCTCGTCTGCTTTACTTCTGATAGTTAATTTAATGGAACGTCTATTTTATCAAGGGTTTTACAAGAAGTGTCAAATGCGCTTAATACGCTTAATGAATTTTTGTCCATCTGATGAGTTAAGCCTTTTCAATTGATTTTTATACTTCGTTCTTATGTTGTTGTACTGTTATACCACTGTTTAAGGTTAGGGGGAGGGTTGGGATCCCGCTAACATGTCTAACTCCGCCAAATTCTTTATGTATGTGCATGTCCAAAGTCAGGAGCCTGTAATTCAGTGGTTGTTGTTTGTTTATAAGTTACATATTTGTTTTTCGTTCATTTTTTTTTATCATCAAATAAGGCCGTTAGTTTTCTCGTTTGAATTGTTTTACATTGACATATCGGGGCCTTTTGTAGCTGACTATGTGGTATGGGCCTTGCTCATTGTTGAAGGCAGTACGGTGACCTATAGTTGTTAATGTCACTTTGGTGTCTTGTGGATAGTTGTCTCATTGAGAATCATACCACATCTTTTTTTTTTAAATTATGATTGTCAATGGTTCATTAAAAGAGTGCAAGGTCAGATGAACCATGACATACAGATCTCTACAAATATCCCGTAGACCAAAAAAATGTGTTCCGATCCTTACAGTGCCTTAGAAACTGACAAATGTAAAAGTTATGCTTGACCAATTAATTCGAAACATAAGGTCAAAAGTATATGAACCCTGACCGACAGCCAGACATAGACATCTTACTATCATTCAATATATCAACTACAATTGACGTCATCATGATCATATATGAAACATGCAAACAGACATGTACACCATACACGAAATACCATGGCGCTAAAGCATACAGGTTTATATGCAAAGGCTAGACAACATAATAGTTCGATGTTATTTGAAACCTTACAGAATTCGAAAATGTACACCTCACAATCATAAAAACAGACAGTTATCCTAAAGCTTAACGAATCCGCGATACGGACTTGACCACAAAAATGAATCTTCATCCATGAAATAAGGCAAATTCGGGGTCAGGTGAATCCTGTCTGACGGACATGTAGTTTATAGGATCCAATATACAAAATGTTCGTTTCCTATAACTCGTGATAAGTGAGTATTTCACATGACAATAAAAAGCTTCATCCTACAATCATCCAACTATTTTACATTTCATTTTCTGAAAATATTAATACTTCGAAAAGCTTAAACCTATTAAGGATGTTGACCTATATAGCAATTCTCAATACCAATAACAAATATTAATTATGATATAATTGAAGAATAATTTGAACGTCTTCGTAGCATCAGAACTTTCACTATCCTTTTCACGATCTTCAAAAATGCGGTACGTGATCTTTCACGATCCAAAATATCCATTTTTGTGTAAATAATTCTTTATTTACCAAGTTTCAGATTATGTTTATACATAATAACTATAAGAACCATTTGATTAATTCAAATAGAATGCCCTTATTCGTATTAAAGTAGGTTTTCTAGTCGAATTTGTGAAAAAGTCATGTTTGTTTACATTTTTTATGTCATTGAAATGTCGAGAAGCAATCTGCCTTTTGTTGTTTTGTAATAACTATGAACTTTTAAAACTGGATATTCTCACATACTGATCATAATGTTGAACCATTTTGACAGACAGTTTTATTTTGTAGTAAATTTGTCTGTGTAATTAATTAAATTAGAATATGTATTGATCTTGCATATGTCTTCTCGATTAAATGTCTTTCACGATCCGTTACCAGAACTTTCACGATTGTCGCTCAATACTTGACCGCCGTTAGATAATCTTTCACGATCATTTCTCTCGATAAACCGAATGACACCCGTGTATTTCATTGCCAATGAAAGCTTCTTGTTAAATTTAGATCAAATTTAAAGGTAGATTTAAGATAAAATGAACAAGGAAAGTTAAAAGTTCATCGACATGATGAAAATTAAAGGAAACAGAAATGAAAGGTTATATAAGCATACAGATATTTCCCATTAAATAAATGTGCCAAATACTTCGACAGTAATCAAGTTTAATCAGTGAAGAAATAAGGCACGGGGTGTTACGTTGAGCAGTAAGCTGATCAACCCAAGTATTTGACGGACGTATTCTACATCGTTAGAAGGCAATACACACAAGGGAAAGTGATCATTATTTGTACAATTAGTTTTAACAGAAGTATAGGTAAAAGAGAGTTCATCTTCAAAGATAACAGTTACATGTTTGTATCTTCACGTGCTGAGGTAATTGGCATGCTTAGCAGCAAAATGTAAAACGGTAAGTTATTATAAAATGTTTATTTTTGTATTTTCTTTATTAACTCTGCATGCTGATAAAGTTTTTTATGTATCTTACGCTTGCAAAATATAAATAAAAATTCCGAAAAATATCATTTACAATATCAAATGACAATAGATCCCTGGCAGTATGACTTCTACTTAAGATTTTGTTTAATCTTTATTCATTTAAAATTAAGCGTTTTGCATATGTATCTTTTAAAACTTTTTGTGTCGAGTGTTCCTGATGAAGATTACTTATGGAAAACTTGTTGTTCGTTTGAAAATTAATTTAATTCTTTATTTACACTCTGCCACAATATATATACGGTATATGTCAGAGGCCAAAACAAATCAAACAACCGTAATGGAGAATAGATAGGAAACTAATAACACAAGTTTATCTAAAGATTAAAAAACTTATTATTAGGTACATAACGTATATATCCGGATTAATGTTAGTTTCTTGGTAAATAAAGATACATTATGCAATTATTGACAGTGACCTAACGACAGCTTCTTTTGCATTTTCCATACAGATGGGTATGTTATATGATAAATTGGGAATGTATTTTGTCCGACGTGCAGTGATAGTAGTATTATAGAATACATGATTTATAGATAATGATATTCAAATCGTAGCATACGTTATTTTTGTTACACACGAGCATAGTTGCAACGATGGCTGCTCACAATCATTATAATTTTAAAGGAAAAGTTTTATGATTTTGCGTAGTTTTTGTAGATGTTAGCGGCTACTTGTACACGATTTTAAATGAAAAACAACAAATCTTGTTTTTTATGCTACCATTTATCCATAGTATTATGTTTTCTGGTCTGTGCGTCCGTTCGTCCGTCTGTTCGTCGTACCGTCCGTTGTCCGTCCGCCCGTCTGCGTCACTTTAAGTTAATGCCAAATTAGAGTTTTGACCCCAATTTCACGGTCCACTGAACTCAGATAATGAAAGTGCGATATGTTAGTCCGTATCTTTTTGTGTCTATCCGAAATCAGAGGCCTGTAAATTAGTGGTTGTGGTTGGTTGGCTTGCTGTATTATCACTGAACTAGTATATATTTGTTTAGGGGCCAGTTGAAGGACGCCTCCGGGTGCGGGAATTTCTCGCTACATTAAAGACCTGTTAGTGACCTTCTGCTGTTGTTTTTTCTATGGTCGGGTTATTGTCTCTTTGACACATTCCCCATTTTCATTCTCAATTTTATTGCTGTATGACCCATTTTGTTAAAAACGTTTATTTTTTCAGTATACATCGGATAGCTTTGGCCCTTTTATTGCTCATGACAGTGTTTGCCCACCGTAAAATGATCCTGTGGTGTTAGGTTGATACATGTCTCATTGGCAGGCATAACGCATCTTCTTATTTTTATATTATAATTATGCTAGAAGTAAAAAAAACAACACAGAACCAAAAATAAAATAATAAATTAATGAATAAATCTTGAGTCTGTTTTATGATAAGAAAATATTGAATACAAAATATTAAGATAAGGACCAAATTTGGTATCGTGACAAAATCGGCTTTTAGCAGGGACAGGGATATATCCCTTATTATTTGATTACTTGAGAAAATTGACGTTAATGACAGACCATTATTCTTTTTATTAGACATAGATAGATGTGGTATGAGTGCCAATGAGACAACTCTCTATCCAAGTCACAATTTGTAAAAGTAAACCATTATAAGCCAAAGTACGGTCTTCAACACGGAGCCTAGGCTCATACCGAACTCCATTTAAAAAAAAGTACAATTTGATTAAAACGGTCACATATATATTCTCAACAAAAATACAAACCTGAACGAGACAACTCAGTAATTGTTCGCAAGATGGTTTGTAGTCTTTAATACGCCACAACAAGACAAAGGTACAAAATAAATCTTATGTTTCTAGAAGTAATATAAATATAGACAGACACTATAAGTATGTTGCTGACATTTCTTATACTTATATCGTATAAATGATAATGATAAATATATTTACTAATAATTCAATTAGCCCAATTTTCTAAGTCTTCATTTGAATTTCAGATATGAGTTTTTGTTTCAGATTACGTTAAAATGTAACTTGTATAATGAACAATAATATAATTCCGCTGAGACACTCTAGTTTACCAGGGGATGTTCGACTGCCTAAGCGATATGAACAACTAGAGGAAATGACCTTGGAAAGGAAAGGAAGGTCATCTACGACTAATGCAGCGGACGAAACCATGACGGAACGTCTGGATGATTTATCTCAAGCTATGGTTTGGGTGAAACATGAACTTGTGAGTATATAAAATTGAGAATGGAAATGGGGAATGTGTCAAAGAGACAACAACCCGACCATAGAACAGACATCAAGTGGCGCAACAGCAGAAGGTCACCAACAGGTCTTAAATGCAGAAAGAAATTCCCGCACCGAAGGTGTTCTTTTGCTGGCTTCTAAACAAATATATATACTAGTTCAGTGATAATGAACGTCATACTAAACTCCAAAGTGTACACAAGAAACTAAAATCAAAAATAGTACAAGACACTATATATATATATATCTATTTATTTGAAAGCTATATAGTATTGATACTATACTGTTTAAACTGATAGAGACTTAGTTTGATAGAAGTGTAGTCTTAACTTCTGTTATTGTTAAAAAAAAAAAAGACTGGTGTTCACCAATCAAATTTTGGGGGCATGTTACCATAGCCTAGGCGATTGGAGTATTTAAACTCTTTTAATTTACAGTAATTTGATTTTTATGATTTCAATTTATTTTCCGTTATTTGATGTGCCTGACTTACACAATATACCACATGCAGACAGTAAATATTTGCTGCTTTTCTTCTCTTACTGCCGCTTCTATTCTCTTACTTGTCACTTGTTAGAAATAGCAAGAAACCACAATAAAGACAAAATCTGAAAAAAAGATTTGTTCATTCGTATATCTACATCTTTTGGTATCTATTTTATATAAATCGATCATACAATTACTTGGTAATATTTTTTTGAGAAAAGATAGGACTTTTTTTGGGTGAGAACTCACTTTTGTCCCATGACTGTACATCACATAACATAATTACAGTGGGATATATACTTTAAGTGCCTGTCAATGTTAATATAATTGATGTGTATGTGTCTTTCTTACTGTTTTGTTGTTGTTTGAAATATTGTATGTTTTCAATTTGTTTGTAAATCTAATCGCCAGTGTTTGTTTTAATTGTCTACATCATTGAACGTCTGTAAGAAATGGAACCACATATGTTTAACAAATATTTCTTATAGATAGATCGAACTTGCATTTCAAATGTTTATGAAGAAAAGTATAAAATCACACATATAATGAACTCCGAGGGAAATTCAAATTGGAAAGTCCCTGATCAAATGGAAAAATCATAAGCTCAAACTCCTCAAAAAACTGTCATATTCCTGACTTGGTACAGCCATGCATTTTGTAGAGAGTAGAACATGGGAGATAAAACCTGGTTGTATAGCCCGTTAAACCTCTCACTTGTATGACAATTAATGAATGTAAACAGTTGAACCTTTGGTAATCCTAAGGTTTTTTCACCGAGCAACATTGAAAAAGAATTAAAAAGATGCACAATAAGAGTACTGCCTAGGTCTATGATAGATTGGGCGTCTATTTTATTTTAATATTTTCCCCAAATAAAAAACAAACGTATCGACCGAGTATTCAACATAATTGTATGGCAATGTATACATATCTAAAATATGGCTTTGGTAACGAAGTTTCATTCATAAATTATTAATGCGGATTTAGTAGTTATTCTATAGTTTAAACATACTTATTTATAGTGGATTCATACCATACTCGCAATTATGTAGAAACTTTCAAAATTAACATTATTAAAAACTAATACGCAAATAGTATTTCTAATATTTGATACATCAACTATGTGACTTATGACTTTTCTTTCGCACAATTATTTACATAACAGTTTAAAATGATAATAGTGTCAAATGATTGACGTATGGCCGGTGATAGCAGGAAGTTCTGAAAGAAAACGAAGATAAAGAAGCAAAAGTTCAATACACAACAACATAGCAACTGCACATTATTCAAATCTTTAACGCTGTTATCTTTTGTTTACTTCCTGTTTTAATTGATATCCTATCAGCAAACTGTTATAATTTGTTCATTTGCAAAGCGTCTACACCTCTCTGCCATTTGCTGTTGTTAACTTGATACGTGACATTGAATCCGAAGACAAAGCTTCTCAAATTCCACGAAATATAGGCTAAATATCAGTTGAAGGACTTATTCAACTAAAACAAAATGCATGAAATTTTCAAAGATCATGAAATTTATTATTTTTGGGGTGTTAAATAACGCTTTGGATATTAGAAATTAACCATTTGTATACGTGCTTTTGTTAATCCTTGCACGACAGTTATGACAATTCATCTCTCTGCACTTCCACAAAATCTTATCAAACAGAAGTTTCTAGTTTTATGAAATGCTCCATTTAAAATTCGGATTGCATTTTTTGGATGCAATTATTATAAAGCCTTCTTCTGTAAAGAAAAATGTAGCTGTTCCAGATATGCTCACTGAAGCTGTCATCAAATGACTAAACATTGTAAATGTTCTCTTTGACAACATATAGGTACGTCCGAAAATATATTATATCGACAGCGTAAGTGTTTTTTTAAAAGGACTCAAATTGCTCCCCTTTCATGGAAGACGGATGTGTCCTTGTATTGTTACGAATCATAGTTTATAACCACACTAAGGAAAGTCAAGATCCTACTAAAGTTTAATATATTGATAAAACAATATTTTTCTTATTATACCCTCTGAAATCTACCCAGGGAAACTTTATCAAATGCATTTAATATTTATAAACAGCAGCAATTCTAGATTTAGATATTTCATTTCACATGAGAAACTAAATACAAACGTTGACGACAAAATTACCTATATCATGCACAAAGTACGTATTTGACTAAGAAGGTTCATGATGTCATTATCATCAAGGAGTCCCTTGTACAGTCGGAAAGCAAGCCCTTACCAATTCTAAAAAACAGGCTTCACTTTTTTTGGTAAAAAAATGCTAGTAGTATTATCGATCCTCATGCCCCAAAAATATATTCCTTTGTTGTCTTAAGTAGGTGTGAAGTGTCTCTTTTGTTCTTTTTTTGGGGTGTCTAAATTTCTTTTGTTTTTTTTTATTTTTTTTTATTTTTTTGGGGTGTCTAAAATTTCTTTTGTTTTTTTATTATGTAAGTTTGGGGTGTATAAAATGTCTTTGTGTTTTTTCTTCATTGGGTTTGGAGTGTTGAAAAAATCCTTTTGTTATTTTCTTGAATAGATTTGTGGTTTATAATTTAAACAGTCTTCCTTTGTTGTTTTGAATTTGTAGTCATAAATATTGGGGGCTATAAAGTTCCTTTGTTATGTACTTAAGTAGGTTTAAATGATCCAACTGTTAAATTATAAAAATAAGTGGAGGGGCGGTGTCAATACCCTTTATATAATTCATTGATACTCGTAAAATGTCAAATGTAAATTCGAAAGATATTAAGAAGGTGAGAAAAAACGTAAGAATAGTCATAACAAAATAAGAAGAAAAAAAGAAAGAAAAAGAAAAAAGTGCAATGTGATTTTTCTTTCCTCACTTTGTTATTCTTGTTTTTTATACTTTGAAGACTCCCTTTCTTACCGATGACAAAATTAAAGAAATCCATCCCATGATAGTCTGGGGGTTTGCGTTCCAAGAAGAAAGAAAAGGTCATTGGATGATTTGTGCCATTGATGCCCAACGTTTTAGACGGCGTGTTCAGATGGCAGATGTCTTTTGTTGGGGGTTATAACTTTTATGAATAGATTTGAGACGTCATAGATATACTGACAGGTTTGATCCTCATGATATAAAGATACTCTTATACTGATGGAAAATGTCTTTGTTTAGGGGTTATACTGTTTTTCTACTTTTTATCAATATATTAGAGACCTCATACTTTAGATGTTTGAACACCAGTTGGGGTGAAATCGATTATTGTCAAATTAATTTGGGTTCATAAATATTGGATTAAATAAGATACCTGTACTTATTGGTTTTAAATTTATTCGCGTGTGTTTTTCTTCTTCTTTAAACAGATTGAGGCATGGAAATGTTTACTATATAGAAATCAGTCGTTCGTCAGTTTTTTAATATAGCTATTGATGTGGCGGAATAGAAGTTCCTTCATAATAAATGTTCCAAACGGAAACAATATTTGGAAAAATTATTTACACTGGAATAAATATTACAGTAAATGTTCCTAACGGGAAAAATGGTATAGAATATTTGTTCCAGTGGAACCTCTGTTACGCGGAACAAATATACGTTGACATTGGAAAGCCGTAAAATGTCAAACGTACTTTCAAAAGAAAAGAGGGTGAGTAGCGTTTAAAAAAATATTAACAAATTGAAAAAGTTTTTTAACCCTTAACACTGTTATGGTTTTCATGGTATAGAATAGGGGAAGGGGAGGGGTTCTACTTTTTTAAGTTTGACTCACGACTCATTTTAGGTTATGTTATTTGGTGTTTTAATGCAAGATATATACATGAAGCATAAACCATAGTAATATTCGTCGATATATTTTATTGAAATTACAAGGGTATGCTGTAATTAAACCCCCATCCGTCCATAGTGCTACTAAAACGTTAAAATATAGAATGTTCAGAGTTTATGGAATAACATATGACTGTCTGTTTCCGATTTTTTTAAGATAAACTACCTCTTTCTGGTATTTTTTTATTACACTATTGAAAAAGAAATAAGTTACTTCTGTAACATCCTTCAATGTCTAAATTTTTGTATGTTTACACATTTTAATCTGTATATAGCATGTTCATATCATACTTCCATCTTTTACCCGAGAAACAACAATGAATAAGCTAAAACATAAATAAAATAAAAACATAACAGATAATAATGCAAATGAATGAGAAAAACCTCCACAGTCTGTAATTGTTTCTTAAGGTCATACGATACAGTTTGATCCCATATTTACAAGTTGATGAAAATTTACATATAGGCTATTTTTTAACTGATTAAATCAAATATGTAATAAAAAGTATACCTTCATGTGCTACTTTTTGAGTTAAATGAGGTAGAAATTTTGAATATTTGCTCAAAATTCGGATTCGTGGCCGTATTTTCCTTTTCGAAAGAAGGACATAACATTTTTGTTTTAAAAGATAAACACAAATTTTTTTGTGTGAAATAGTTTGTAATTTCTGTATTTTATAAGTATTCTAAAAAATTATGCATTTTTTATTCAGAAATGGCTCATATTTATCAAATGGTTATGAATTGAGAAAAAACGTAATGTTTTGCTGTATATTTATCCAAAGTAAAAAAAATGCACTATTAACAGTTTTATAAAATTTGGTCCACATAATCTCCCTGCAAAATGAATGAAAATGTCGTTTTAAAAAATAGGGGTCCATGCACTCGTTTTCAAATGAAATCAGTTTGAATGATAAAAATCAGTCGAAAAATGCACCTTTTCCCGATAAGTCACAGTTAATAACATTTTACGTTAGTAACGTCATTATCTCCCCTGTAACTGTATCGTATGCCCTTAAAACGAAGTATACCACTTTACACTAATAAAGTATATCCATTGAGATCAGGGTGGTTGCGTTCGAACATTTTTCACTGTAGGAGGGGGTTTCGTGTAAAATGTTTGAATACTTTGTTTCATTTATGACTGATGTTAGGGAGACCAGCATTAAATATACTACAATTAACTGTTGAATCATTTTAAGTTTTACGCAAATTAAACGGCTACATATACAACAATGAGAAACAAAAATATCGCCTACCTTCTACTTAGTTAATCAAAAAATATATACTAGTATAAGAAAGAAGTACACAAAACAAACCCACAATTTGTGTCCTGTTTTTATTTTTGTTTTATAACCTTTTATAACATGTAAAAATATTGTAAAGTAAGTTTGCACAGTTGTAAGGCCTATAATGAGGACTGAAATATAATACTTCTTCCCATGTCTAACTCTCAGTAAATCAATCAATGCTGATTTATATTGAATATTATATACAAGTTGCGCTCGATGTTGATACTAGTGAGCGTAAAAAGACGTTCCTTATTATAATGCGATTTTGACGATTTCAAATAAAGTTTCAAGCGTTCAACCTTATATTTGATGAGCTCAATGAACTGTTTTGAATTCGGTTATCACGATTTCGGTTTGTCGAAAAATGCATTGTTTTTACAAATCAAACTCAAATTGCTCGTACATGTTGTTTTTTAATTGAATGTTTCTTTACATGAGTTGTCAGTCTTGGACCATTATGGCAAATTTTCCGTTTGCCACCAGATCGCATCAGGATTTTTGTTTTTTAATATCATTTAGATATTGTATTTATATTCCCTACTTTTTTTGCATATACATGTATATACTCATTTCGCCGAATTTCTTACAGTTTCCTTTCATTTTTATGTATTATCATTGCCCGATGTCGCAAAAGATCTAGGTAGTTTTTTAAATTTATTTGGGAATCATATTTTAATCATTTTGAGTACTTTTTTACCATAATGCATGTCCTTTGTTTGTTATTGTTTGCCGGTAATAGTTTTCCTCTTTCTTTTATTTCAAGTTTACGATGATATTATATATTTTTTCTTTTGACGATTTGAAAACCTGCAGATCGACAACGTTCCTTAAGTAAAACAAATGTACTAAAAAAACTATGATCCCAATAATTATTAATCGCATTTGATCAACATTTGAATTTTAACTTAAACTTTTCTTTATATTATAGATTATACTTCTTTATTTTTATTCGAGTAAACCTGGAAACAAATAACTATCATGATATATATCTAAAAACCAAAGCATGACTTCAAATACGTTTTGCAGACGTTGTGACACAACTTCTTCACTTTTTGAAACGATATAAAAATCTTGTTGTCTATCGAAAAACGTTATACACTATTTTGTTTCTCTGTTACAAGATGGCTATACTTTTTGAAGTCATTGCAATAGAAACTATACTCATGTTTCAGGCAAAAATATATCATGAACCAGAAATAAAGCTAATGCACTTTTAAATGTATAAATAATTTTCCTCTCAGCTTTTCCAAATTCTTGATATGAATGCGCAAACCCGCTATATGCTTACTTTCGAATGCTTGGACATTTTTCAGATCGTTTTCAAACATGATATTTTCCGGTTCACGGTTTCAATGATATTGATTTTGCTTTAACATGCAAATAACTATAACAATAGCAATATTCTTGTGAAGTTTTACGATGATCGGAGAAAATATGCGATACGAACGACACAGAACTCTGAACCTCTGCACACAAAATGTAACGTTTGACATTGCGGTTTTGCATAAAAATGGAAATAATTAAGTTTTAAAATTTTTGGTATTCTAAATTTCGTTTCCTTTTTTTTTTTATTTTCAAGTCTATTAAACTCAATTCAACCAGATATCACTATTTTGTCAACGAACTGTCCAGTCTACGTATTTATTTTTTATGATAATCTATAGCAAAATGGATTCGTACCAACATTGTGCGCAACGTCAGAACATTTGTATTTTTTCTTCTTTCCTCCTTTCAACTAAAGATTTCTACCCTACATCTTCATACATGTTTTCAGTCCTTGTAAAAATTGGCAAACCAGTTACTTTTTATCAGCTTTAACCTGTAAACCTTCTAATTTATAAGAATATATATATATCTTATGCCAAAATTATCCCATACCTCACTTGCATATTTAAAAAAATGGTCTAATAAGGGTTTATTCAAATTTTCCGTAGTCAATATGCTATCAATGCAATAGTCTTTTGCATTTTTAAAATAAACAATATCTTTCTATATGAATATTGTGGTCAATGAACCTCTCTAGTATTTTGAAGTAAATATTAAATGAATATCAAAAAGGGAATCTATTATAGCTAACAAACAGATTTTGATGTCATTTTAGTTGTTTCTAGGCAATTTATTCAATGAGAAAATAATAAACTAAGGTAAACTTAGGTTGCATATAGATACACTTACTCGTTGATTTTGATTGAACACTTTCTGTCTGGTAAGCTAGATTATAAATTACACACATCGATACTACACAGTAGGTATAATGTCCGGTTGGTATATGAGTTTTGTTTTAAAGACTAAATTAGGTTTTGGTATTGTTGAGTTGGACGAAAACTTTTAATCGAATGTGGTATATTAACGATTACAAGATTCAAAGGAAATGCGTTCATGAAATATGTATATCCTTGCATTATCGCACACTTAATTTTGAATTCCGGGTATTTATAGAACGGTCCCGGGTTTTTTTGTGTGTAATGTTCATGTCTTATTTCTCATCGTTAGGTTGATTTTCTAGGCACTTTATACATATTCTAATGCCTACTATTTCTTAATCATAAGAAATCCGATGGACAAGGTATAATTTGCTCTTGTCACTACACACAGACACACACATACATATATATTTATTTACAGTGATTGTATGCTTCTAGAAATATATTAGCATCTTGTAATTATACTGAAGAGATGAGTAGATGATCATTTCTGTACACTAATAAGAATACTTCGTGTATTGTACCAGAGATCCTTATTAAATTCCTACAAGAAGGTAACACCTCCCGAAACGAAAGCTACTCTAACATCGTTAGGTTGATTTTCTAGGCACTTTTTTTAAATATATTTTTTTTTTCTGGAACGAAAAAATGTATTTCAAGGACCAAATAATAACTTTGCAATGTAGTATTTCAATTACTATCGTTTACAGTTTTGTATCGATTTTCCAGTTGAAACAAAATATCAGTACAAAATACTGCAAAGAAAAAAGACATTATAAACTAAGACTATATGCCATGTGCTTAGCAAGGATTTGATTCGTTTCATAAGTATTCTTACAATTTATTTTTTATTGTAGCATCGGTGGCTCATCGCCTAAATGAATCAGCTGGAGAGAGAGGTTTTAAATTTAATTTCCTCTGTCAGTCGATGCAATTAATTTCCTATCTCAAATGTAAATCTTATACTTTAATTATAGATTAAATTGAGATCTATTGATACATTGTCGTACGAAAAAAAGAAAAGATACAAAAAATAGGAAAGCATTAAGCACATTTGCAAAATGTTTAATTTAAACAACTTTTGATAAGCTTTATTTCCGCATTTAATCCAACAAAAATCGTTCATTATTACAGTTTGTTCTATATGAATATGATGTTTGTTTTACAGACAAATATTTTTATCTATCATTCACTTAAAAAGAAAAAAACTGCACACATGTTACTATTTTGAAGAGAAATTTTATATAGCATATCGATTCGAAGTTGTCAAAGCATTGTTAACAATGGTTAAAGACCATGGTTTATTTATTTCCCCATTTTAAAGACAACTTGAACATGTAACACACATTGTAAATTTAATTTACACATTTGTAATGACAATAACAACGAGTGAATACAATACTTTCCTCTAAATGTCAAATTATTAGTTAATCAATCAATTTTATTGGATTTTACGACTTTTTATAAACCAGTGTATAGTTCGATGTTTCATTTATATATTTAAGCAGATTGTAATGTTAACAGTTTTGAAGGGAAGTGGTATTGTAGTTTTTGTTAAAAATAGATTGCGAGAGACACATGGTTTGATTGTTGAGCCGTTCATGTAACGTTTTAGAATTAAGTCCTGTAGTTTGTTTGTGGAGAGATTGAAGAAAGATCGGATTGAAATTAGTTATCGAGTTGCGTGACAAAATTGAATGAAAACAAGACTGAATTAAAACAAAATATTATCATTATCACTACCTTTAATTGTCCATTTTTTTCCCTTAAGGTTTACGAACATATCACTCTTTTAATTACAAATTTAACCATTGCTTAAATTTTTTTCTCTTAAAAACTTGTATGATATTGTTGTTTTAGAACTAAATAAAACTTGATCCCTCTATACTTATAAACGCTATTAGAAAGCGAATAATAATAAATATTTGGTAAGATCAGGAATAAGTACACATACACCATGTACACGGTATTTTTTTTTTTTTATCTTATTTTGGCCTAAGGTACCACTGCACTTGAAAAAAATGTATTTGGTATAATAATGAAAAATGTATGCTTGGCAAAACAAGCAAATTTCCTCCAAATGCAGTATTGTACCAATGACGAAAGACATTTAACACACACATTTCACTAGAATAAGGGAACGGACTTACACCAAAAAAGGGGTTATAGACATTAATTGTGTAGTTAAATTTTCGAATCGTATACAATTGTGTAAGAACGGAATAAAATAGATGCTTCCACGACGATGGATGAAATAAGCTAAGCGTTACAAAGCAACGAAGAGATACCTATAGACGGCAGTTTTTCTGTTATGGTCGGGCAAATAGACATTTCATGGGGCAGGGGAGACACATATCACAAAGTTATTTGGTGGGGAACACAGGTAAACACCGTAAACGTTATCTAGTATCAGTAGACTTAGTGAAACTATGTACATCATAGCAAGCCTATCTCAATATAGGTTTGATTCAAGAAAAACCTGTCGCACTGTATCGTCTGGTCAATGGTAGGCACTTACCTCAGATGACAAGGGTATATGGTAGATAAAGTTCTGAATCATTGGACAGTCCCGCAGTGTTTTTTCGAACATGGAATAGAGAAATGTAGAATTTTGCCAATATTGGCAACAGTAGTATACCGATGGTCACACGTCTTTGTGAATTAGCCGACGTAAGTGACAAGAAACTGTGTAGAATCAATGAAAAAAAAAACATTTTGAAAAGGTGGTAGACTTGTAAATTGTTAGTCATTTCATCAAAATTAGGAAACACATTCATTTGTATAGGTGAGAATGAAACATGTGAAGAAATGTTTTTTTTTCTTTACTCAATTGAAACGGAGGGTTATGTACATATTTCTGCCATAGTGAGTTTAACGGGATTCTTTTCTTGTAACTTTTTCTGAACAAACGGTCTTAAACAATACAATAACAAAGATAAACATTCTTATGTAGACTTTATTATAACAGGCAGTACTTTGTCTTGTCGTGCGTTAAATAGAACGTGCAGATCCCTCGAATGCTTTAAAAGGTACACAAAGGAAATGAAAACAAAGAAAATACTTTTTTACACAGAGGGGAGGCCGGCGTCCGCCGCCCCGCGCGAAAAAAGTGTATAAAAAAACTAATTTCAATCCGATCTTTCTTCAATCTCTCCACAAACAAACTACAGGACTTAATTCTAAAACGTTACATGAACGGCTCAACAATCAAACCATGTGTCTCTCGCAATCTATTTTTAACAAAAACTACAATACCACTTCCCTTCAAAACTGTTAACATTACAATCTGCTTAAATATATAAATGAAACATCGAACTATACACTGGTTTATAAAAAGTCGTAAAATCCAATAAAATTGATTGATTAACTAATAATTTGACATTTAGAGGAAAGTATTGTATTCACTCGTTGTTATTGTCATTACAAATGTGTAAATTAAATTTACAATGTGTGTTACATGTTCAAGTTGTCTTTAAAATGGGGAAATAAATAAACCATGGTCTTTAACCATTGTTAACAATGCTTTGACAACTTCGAATCGATATGCTATATAAAATTTCTCTTCAAAATAGTAACATGTGTGCAGTTTTTTTCTTTTTAAGTGAATGATAGATAAAAATATTTGTCTGTAAAACAAACATCATATTCATATAGAACAAACTGTAATAATGAACGATTTTTGTTGGATTAAATGCGGAAATAAAGCTTATCAAAAGTTGTTTAAATTAAACATTTTGCAAATGTGCTTAATGCTTTCCTATTTTTTGTATCTTTTCTTTTTTTCGTACGACAATGTATCAATAGATCTCAATTTAATCTATAATTAAAGTATAAGATTTACATTTGAGATAGGAAATTAATTGCATCGACTGACAGAGGAAATTAAATTTAAAACCTCTCTCTCCAGCTGATTCATTTAGGCGATGAGCCACCGATGCTACAATAAAAAATAAATTGTAAGAATACTTATGAAACGAATCAAATCCTTGCTAAGCACATGGCATATAGTCTTAGTTTATAATGTCTTTTTTCTTTGCAGTATTTTGTACTGATATTTTGTTTCAACTGGAAAATCGATACAAAACTGTAAACGATAGTAATTGAAATACTACATTGCAAAGTTATTATTTGGTCCTTGAAATACATTTTTTCGTTCCAGAAAAAAAAAATATATTTAAAAAAAGTGCCTAGAAAATCAACCTAACGATGTTAGAGTAGCTTTCGTTTCGGGAGGTGTTACCTTCTTGTAGGAATTTAATAAGGATCTCTGGTACAATACACGAAGTATTCTTATTAGTGTACAGAAATGATCATCTACTCATCTCTTCAGTATAATTACAAGATGCTAATATATTTCTAGAAGCATACAATCACTGTAAATAAATATATATGTATGTGTGTGTCTGTGTGTAGTGACAAGAGCAAATTATACCTTGTCCATCGGATTTCTTATGATTAAGAAATAGTAGGCATTAGAATATGTATAAAGTGCCTAGAAAATCAACCTAACGATGAGAAATAAGACATGAACATTACACACAAAAAAACCCGGGACCGTTCTATAAATACCCGGAATTCAAAATTAAGTGTGCGATAATGCAAGGATATACATATTTCATGAACGCATTTCCTTTGAATCTTGTAATCGTTAATATACCACATTCGATTAAAAGTTTTCGTCCAACTCAACAATACCAAAACCTAATTTAGTCTTTAAAACAAAACTCATATACCAACCGGACATTATACCTACTGTGTAGTATCGATGTGTGTAATTTATAATCTAGCTTACCAGACAGAAAGTGTTCAATCAAAATCAACGAGTAAGTGTATCTATATGCAACCTAAGTTTACCTTAGTTTATTATTTTCTCATTGAATAAATTGCCTAGAAACAACTAAAATGACATCAAAATCTGTTTGTTAGCTATAATAGATTCCCTTTTTGATATTCATTTAATATTTACTTCAAAATACTAGAGAGGTTCATTGACCACAATATTCATATAGAAAGATATTGTTTATTTTAAAAATGCAAAAGACTATTGCATTGATAGCATATTGACTACGGAAAATTTGAATAAACCCTTATTAGACCATTTTTTTAAATATGCAAGTGAGGTATGGGATAATTTTGGCATAAGATATATATATATTCTTATAAATTAGAAGGTTTACAGGTTAAAGCTGATAAAAAGTAACTGGTTTGCCAATTTTTACAAGGACTGAAAACATGTATGAAGATGTAGGGTAGAAATCTTTAGTTGAAAGGAGGAAAGAAGAAAAAATACAAATGTTCTGACGTTGCGCACAATGTTGGTACGAATCCATTTTGCTATAGATTATCATAAAAAATAAATACGTAGACTGGACAGTTCGTTGACAAAATAGTGATATCTGGTTGAATTGAGTTTAATAGACTTGAAAATAAAAAAAAAAAGGAAACGAAATTTAGAATACCAAAAATTTTAAAACTTAATTATTTCCATTTTTATGCAAAACCGCAATGTCAAACGTTACATTTTGTGTGCAGAGGTTCAGAGTTCTGTGTCGTTCGTATCGCATATTTTCTCCGATCATCGTAAAACTTCACAAGAATATTGCTATTGTTATAGTTATTTGCATGTTAAAGCAAAATCAATATCATTGAAACCGTGAACCGGAAAATATCATGTTTGAAAACGATCTGAAAAATGTCCAAGCATTCGAAAGTAAGCATATAGCGGGTTTGCGCATTCATATCAAGAATTTGGAAAAGCTGAGAGGAAAATTATTTATACATTTAAAAGTGCATTAGCTTTATTTCTGGTTCATGATATATTTTTGCCTGAAACATGAGTATAGTTTCTATTGCAATGACTTCAAAAAGTATAGCCATCTTGTAACAGAGAAACAAAATAGTGTATAACGTTTTTCGATAGACAACAAGATTTTTATATCGTTTCAAAAAGTGAAGAAGTTGTGTCACAACGTCTGCAAAACGTATTTGAAGTCATGCTTTGGTTTTTAGATATATATCATGATAGTTATTTGTTTCCAGGTTTACTCGAATAAAAATAAAGAAGTATAATCTATAATATAAAGAAAAGTTTAAGTTAAAATTCAAATGTTGATCAAATGCGATTAATAATTATTGGGATCATAGTTTTTTTAGTACATTTGTTTTACTTAAGGAACGTTGTCGATCTGCAGGTTTTCAAATCGTCAAAAGAAAAAATATATAATATCATCGTAAACTTGAAATAAAAGAAAGAGGAAAACTATTACCGGCAAACAATAACAAACAAAGGACATGCATTATGGTAAAAAAGTACTCAAAATGATTAAAATATGATTCCCAAATAAATTTAAAAAACTACCTAGATCTTTTGCGACATCGGGCAATGATAATACATAAAAATGAAAGGAAACTGTAAGAAATTCGGCGAAATGAGTATATACATGTATATGCAAAAAAAGTAGGGAATATAAATACAATATCTAAATGATATTAAAAAACAAAAATCCTGATGCGATCTGGTGGCAAACGGAAAATTTGCCATAATGGTCCAAGACTGACAACTCATGTAAAGAAACATTCAATTAAAAAACAACATGTACGAGCAATTTGAGTTTGATTTGTAAAAACAATGCATTTTTCGACAAACCGAAATCGTGATAACCGAATTCAAAACAGTTCATTGAGCTCATCAAATATAAGGTTGAACGCTTGAAACTTTATTTGAAATCGTCAAAATCGCATTATAATAAGGAACGTCTTTTTACGCTCACTAGTATCAACATCGAGCGCAACTTGTATATAATATTCAATATAAATCAGCATTGATTGATTTACTGAGAGTTAGACATGGGAAGAAGTATTATATTTCAGTCCTCATTATAGGCCTTACAACTGTGCAAACTTACTTTACAATATTTTTACATGTTATAAAAGGTTATAAAACAAAAATAAAAACAGGACACAAATTGTGGGTTTGTTTTGTGTACTTCTTTCTTATACTAGTATATATTTTTTGATTAACTAAGTAGAAGGTAGGCGATATTTTTGTTTCTCATTGTTGTATATGTAGCCGTTTAATTTGCGTAAAACTTAAAATGATTCAACAGTTAATTGTAGTATATTTAATGCTGGTCTCCCTAACATCAGTCATAAATGAAACAAAGTATTCAAACATTTTACACGAAACCCCCTCCTACAGTGAAAAATGTTCGAACGCAACCACCCTGATCTCAATGGATATACTTTATTAGTGTAAAGTGGTATACTTCGTTTTAAGGGCATACGATACAGTTACAGGGGAGATAATGACGTTACTAACGTAAAATGTTATTAACTGTGACTTATCGGGAAAAGGTGCATTTTTCGACTGATTTTTATCATTCAAACTGATTTCATTTGAAAACGAGTGCATGGACCCCTATTTTTTAAAACGACATTTTCATTCATTTTGCAGGGAGATTATGTGGACCAAATTTTATAAAACTGTTAATAGTGCATTTTTTTTACTTTGGATAAATATACAGCAAAACATTACGTTTTTTCTCAATTCATAACCATTTGATAAATATGAGCCATTTCTGAATAAAAAATGCATAATTTTTTAGAATACTTATAAAATACAGAAATTACAAACTATTTCACACAAAAAAATTTGTGTTTATCTTTTAAAACAAAAATGTTATGTCCTTCTTTCGAAAAGGAAAATACGGCCACGAATCCGAATTTTGAGCAAATATTCAAAATTTCTACCTCATTTAACTCAAAAAGTAGCACATGAAGGTATACTTTTTATTACATATTTGATTTAATCAGTTAAAAAATAGCCTATATGTAAATTTTCATCAACTTGTAAATATGGGATCAAACTGTATCGTATGA